>NC_059342.1:44294423-44597884 GCF_018350155.1 Leopardus geoffroyi
AAGAAAAGTTCAGGGTGTGGCGGGAGGGGACAGGGAGGGACAAGGAAGTCTTCCTGGGCAGCGCCCACACAATCTGCAGGATTGAGGAGGACACCGCGGAGTAAAAGATCTCGGAGGCGTGGGACAGCGCTGAGCACAGAATGGAGCTTTGTCCACAGCACCTGTTCAGTCCGTCAGGAGTAGGAGTTATTGTGTGCCTGTGGGGGTAGGGGGATAGTGGGAGGGTGGAGAGTGTGGTGCAGGGAAAGCCTGGAGACAGATCAGCAGGGGCTACACCTGGGAGTTGAAAATACCGGAAAGAGGGACTGGACCTTGCAAGATCCATTGTGATCGTGCTTCTCTGCCATGTTGGAGAGGTGCCTCGTGCTGGTGGGGACTGGACTAAAGGCAGGGACGCACTTGTGCCCCGGTGCCCAGCTGGCGGGGTTGGGGAGTGGGCGCAGGAGCCGGCTGAGCGCTATCCCCAGAGCCATCCACCCGCGCCTGGGCGTCCACCAGGGGGCAGTGCAGCCGGGCACGGAGCGCATCAAGACCAGAGCTCGGCGCTGCGCGCAGAGCTCAGGGCCCCGCAGGTACCATGCAGCCGGGGAACTTGCCTCCCTTGCAGGCAGGAGCGGTTCTCCCGTGCCCCCTGCTCCCATCCATTGAGATGTTTTCAGTGGAGCTGCCCTGGCTGACTCTCCGCGGTAGGCACGCGCCGCAAGCAGCAAGGGTTGCGTCCTCTGGAAGCTCGGATTTGAGGATTCCCCACTGTGGATTCACCCCAAAGTTGATCCCACGCTTCAGGGCTCCTTGCTTGCAGGAGTCCACTCCGAAAGTATACAAAGTTTCAGGCCCCACAGATCCAGGCTCTGCCTCTGGGTGGTCCCTTCCTGGAGGGTCTCAGTCCCAACTCCAAAGACGCACCAGCCTGAGGAAACCGGTGCCAGTGTGCCCTCAGAGCGGAGCCAGAGACTGAGGTCTAGAGGCGAGAGAGACCTCTGAGCAGCGCAGGCTAACTCCTGATCTAGTTACACACTTCTCCCACTCAAGGGAGAAGTCCCCTTTGCTCAGTGACATTTGGGGGGGAAATATTTATGTCGTGAGCCTGCTTTCTTTGCCTTCTCGAATACCTTCACTTGGCAGTGTCCCATCCTCGGCCCTATTGATATTCCCAGGGGGTTAAGTCTTCTTGTGGGGGGATCGACCTGTAAGTTATAGGTATGCAGCAGCATCCCTGACCTCCACCCACCACGATGACCTGGATGGTCATCCCTCCTCCCTCGTTGTGACAACCCAACGTGTCTCCAAAAATGGTCAAATGTCCCCCAGAAGGGGCAAAATTGCCCCTAGTTGACAATCACTGATTTGGAGATATTACTCTGGCCAGGAGGCTGAAATAATTTCAGCTTTGCTTTTCCAGTGCGTCTTATGGTTGAGCCTCAAGTCTTGTCCAGAGAGGCTGAATTGTGGTCCCTTTTAGGCCCTCTTCCTAGAAATTTCCTCTGACAGAGGTTGGAGGTTCCACGCCTTCCATTAGTTCAGTTAAAGCCCTGGTCCAAGGCATGGGGCAGTGGGCTCAGTAGACTGGACACAGGAGGCAGAGAGCCTGGTGAGGGCCCAGGGCTTCCCTTCCTCCAAGGGCCACAGGCTGCAGCCCCAAGAGCTGTGGAAAAGCAGCTGCTAGCCTGGTCTGGGGTGCTACGCTTGGTTCCCATAGCCTCTGTCCTCCAGCAGTGAGAACAGTGATGCTAGAAGTGAGTAGAGAGGCCATGTAGCTCAACACCTGCCCCCTCCCCACCCTTTTATCTTGAGAGAGAGAGTACCCATGTGTGCACAGGTAGAGGAGGGACAGAGAGGGAGGAGAGGGGTGGGGGGGGGAAGAGGGGGAGAGAAGGAGGGGGGTGGAGAGGGAGAATCTCAAAACAGGTTCCATGTTCAGTTCAGAACCCGACAAGGGGCTTGGTCCCATGACCCTGGGATCATGACCTGAACTGCAACCAAGAGTCAGACACTCAAATGACTGAGCAACCCACATGCCCCTGCCCCCTCCCTTTAAAGAAATGCTTATAAGGAGAATTCTGAGGCCCAGGGCCTTTTCCAAGCCTCTTCTTGGGTGGCTTTTATGAAGTAGAAGCAGGACCAGATCCAGGTCTTTGGACTTCGAGCCCAGGGCTTTTTCTCTGCTACATGGACAGCCTCTCCAGGAGTCCCCCCCCCCCCCGCCACCCCACTTGTAGATTTTATTTTTAAGTAATTTCTACACCCAACTTGGGGCTCAAACTTACAACCCCAAGATCAAGAATTGCATGCTCTCTCTACTGGCTGAAGCAGGTGCCCCCAAAGTGTCTTCTATGAAATTGCGACCTTCTTGGAAGACACACACATTAGCTTTATGAGTGATTGCGTAACAAATTACCCCAAAACCAAGTAGCTTAAAGCAAGAGTAAACATTTACTCTCCCCCTCTGTGTCTGAGGGTCAGGAATTCAGTGGCTTAGCCGGGCAGTTCTGACTGCTCAGATGTTGGCCGGGGATCTTGAACAGGACATCTTGTCAAGAATTCTAAGCCTTAGTTTCCTCATCTGTAAAATGGGGATAATAGAGGTTACTTCATAAGGTTGTTGTGAGCATTAAGGAAATAATCTTTGAGTGGCAGAGGCTGCTAATTGCTTACCCCGAGAGCAGGTCCACTTCCTTCTTTGTAAAAAGTTCCAGTTATTAGCTGTGAGATGGCTGTCTGGAATAGAAGTCTACATTCCCCCTGCCCCAGTCACTTCTGTGTAAGTAGAAGTGGGGTATGGTAGCTCTCAGGAAACTTCCTGGGAGGGTTAATTTTGTGTGTCAACTTGACTGTATTAAGAACGACCAGGTAGCTGCTAAAACATTTCTGGGTATGTCTGTGAGGTGTTTCTGGAAGAGATTAACATTTGAGTCGGTAGAGTGAGTGAAGATCCTTCACCAGTGTGGGTCGACATCACCCTATCCAGTGAAGGCCAGTATAGAATGAAAAGGTGGATGAAGGAACACTCAGACATTGGTGTTCTCGGTTCTCTGGCTTTCAGACCTGGACTGGGACTTACACATGGTCCCCCCTGGTTCTCAGGCCTTCGGGCGTAGACTAGAATCACAGCGTTGGCGGTCCTTGGCCTCCATCTTGCAGATGGCAGACCACAGGACTCCTTAGTTTCCGTAATTGCGTGAGCCAGTCCCTCATAATAAGTCTCTATCCATCTACTTTGTTCTATTTCTCTCAAGAACCCTGACGAGTACACCTCCCTTAAAAGCAACTCCTACTTCTGTTCCTTCTATTGTTCTTCATATATTTTTCCTACAATGTAGATGTGATGGCTGGAGCTCTGGTTGCCTTCTTGAACATGAGGATAAGTATCACACCCTTGGGAGAGGACAGAATAATAGATTGGAAGGAACCTGGGTTCCTAAAAGTTTTATGGAGCTGGCATACCAACCCTCGACTGTGTTGTGATACAGACGTCAACTTTTGTTTGCACAACGTTAGGTTTTCTGGCTCATGTAGCCCGATTGAATTACCTCATTACACCTTAGCAAACTCCTTAGCAAAGTCAGGAGGTGCTCGCGCAGTGGTAAGTGATTGGATTTTTCGAAGTTGGGGCCAGAGCAGCCAACCAAATCCCGCAACAAGGATGGTGGAGAAAGAGCACCGGGACCAGAAGACATGGGTCATATTTTCAGGTCTTCTTTCTTAGGCTCTGTGTAATTCTCTTAAAGAGGGGCTGGACCAGCACTAGATTTCTCCATCCCTTCTCAACAGCAGGTGGAAGCCAACACACAAAACAGAGGTCATCGGTACTTGTAATCCAGTCAGTGCTTTTGGTTCCGTCCCCAAATTGCCTTGGGGGTTAGGAGGGACTCCCAAGGTTTCTAGGAGCTTTATTTGACAAACACAGAACTGATGCATTCCCCAGGTTGTGTCCAGGAGCAGCAGTGTGTGTCCCCAAGATCCTGAGCTGGGATACTTGTTCAGGCTCTCTAGGATGAGCCATAATCTGGGGGTAAGGAGAATGTCAAGCTCCTCATTATCCAGGGTTCCCCAAGGGCTCTAGCTCTAAGTGTGCTGAGGATGGCACCTGTGGCCCTGTGTCACAGTGGAGGGAAGCACACAGATTCCTAACTAGGTGACCTCAGGAAGTTTTTCCCCTTTGCAGTTCTAGGCTACATATTACGTGGCATTAGCCAAACGTTGGTAGGCATCATCAAAAACAGTGGGAACATGTGAAATCTCATCTTGCTGGGGCTGCAGGATAGGGAAGGGCAGCCCTTTCCACCCACCTAAGCCACAGGTGAAGGAGCTACACCCAAATCCACAGGTGAGGGGCTTACGCCGCAGATCAAGAGATGGGGGCCACACCGTAAATCCTGCATTTGAAAACTGTGCCTTCAGACTGTGCTTTCAAGTAACAGTGTTGCTGTTTAACACAAACCTCTACAGCCCATTGCTGTGGTCACTGGTCACCACTGGAGCGAATCGTCATACACTTGGGTTCTGTGAAGATGGGAGGGGCTGTTCCACAAACATTCAATGAACAGAGGTCAGCGACCATTTCTTCAATGGTCAATGTGGGGCTTCCGTGTTTTCCTTATGGAGGAAGCTTTGGGCAAGGAAGGGAGCCCTTTGAATATAGTAGTTAACCACTATTTCTTAACACCCTGTTTGAAAGTTTTAGGTGGTCAAATCGGATCTCTTCCTTAAACATAGCAAATATCCATGGGCATGCACCAGGCATCCAGGCATGGCTGCCTTCTTAAGGACTCTTCTGGCCAGTTTATGGAGTTCTCATCACAACCTGAGGTACTACGTTGTGTCCATTTGATGATTAAGCCAGTGGTTCTGTGCACATCCCACCTGGCCCACCCGGGGGATGCCCTGTGCCCACTGGCCACAGAGGCTCGTTTCCTTTAAGGTGGGAGGAGAGGCCTTTGGGCAAGATGGGGGGGGGGGCACAAAAGTTGAGTGATTGCCAAGTCAAGTATGAAAAAGCCTTGCAGGCAATTCTGGTAGGCCCAGCCGGATGTGCCATCCTGAGAACCACAGGTAGGTTCTGAAACCTAGCTAATAATCTGGAAGAACCATGGAGGAGAAATGTTCACCAGAGCAGTTTTTGATTGCAGACTTCCACTCCCTCTAGTTCGTTTTAAGGTCAGGCCCAGTAGAAACTCACTTGCTTTTAGTTTTCCCCCAGGATTATCAACCAGCCAACTGCTGGATTTGGCAGGTTGCCTATGGAATAGAGGCTGGAGGTTTGACCTGAACTTGGTGGTGGTGGTGTGTGTGTGTGTGGCTGGGGCGTGGGAGGGGGCAGTCCTGGTCCAGCTACTTAACAGCCTTGGGAGTTTGGGCAGGTGGAATTGCTTTGTAAACTATAGAGGTCTGTGTACAAAAGCACAGGGTGAATGCTCAGGGCACTCTTTATTGAGTGACATTGCAAGCTGGTGACAAGTGACCTTGCTAATGTGGATGCTGAGAAGTGTTTTTGGCTATCTTCCCATCTATAACACAGTTTAGTGATTGCCTAATACGAAGTGAGCACTTCTGAGCAGGTCTATGAACTTCATCATTGCTTCTTCCAAATTGCATACCACCCACGCTGAGTACCCTCCCTCTAGGCTCTGCCTTTTTTTCTTTCTTTTCTTTTTTTTTTTTTTTTTTTTTGCTTTTAGAGAGTGAGTGAGGGAGAGGGGCAGAGGAAGAGAGACAGAATTGTAAGCAGGCTCCACACTTAGCATGAAGCCTGACCCAGGGCTCGATCCCATGACCCTGGGATCATGACTGAGCCAAAAATCAAGAGTTGGAAGCTCAACTGACTGAGCCACCCAGGCACCTGTAGGCTCTGGCATTTCTACTCCCTTTGCCCAGTATAGCTTTCTCCCCTTTCCACATTTTCAACACCCCTACTTCTACTTATCCTTCAAGGATTCTGTTTACCTAACATCTCCAGGAAGCTTTCTCTGCTAAATCCCCTGCCACACCCTCCCAAGGTTGACTTATGTGCTCTTCCCATGTTTCCACAGCAACCTGGTTTCCCACCATGGGGCACAGCACACCATATCGAAGAGTCTTTACCACTGAGAAGAAATGAACAAGACAGACTATCCGGCAGCACTACAGGTGTTTCTCAGCATTCTAGAAACACTGCATGTTTGAACTGGAAAGGACCCTAAATGTTCCTTAGTACCAGATCTTCATTTTACCGAGGAATAATGGGGTGGGGAAAGATTTTGTGATTAGTCCAAAGCCTACAGCTAGTTGGGAACAGAAATGGTAACCCAGATCAGGTCTTCCGACAACAGATCCTTTTTTCCCCCTCCATATGGATTTAGTGAGACCAGCAGTTGGATGCCCGTGTTTCCCTGTACCAGCGGTGTGGCTTTCAGCAACCAGCTTTACTTCTGAGTGTTGGCACATATGGAAGGCGAGAATAAGGATGCTAAAGACATAGCTGTTGTGAGGATTAATTAATCTACAGTGAGCAGAGACCTCAGTGCTTGGTAAGGAATAGGGGTGGGGTTATGAATTTAAAATGAGGCAGCTGTTGCTATTAGCTTACATGGCTGAGCTGGGTCCATTATACTGATGTGGCACCATTATTTATATTATGGGTCACTTCCCTCCATGTAAGCCCCATCAAGGAGGGTGTATGTTCAAACTCACGGCTGAGGTAGCTTAGTCTGGCACATAGTAGGTGCTTAGTAAATGTGGTTGGAATGAGCAAATGAAGGAAGTCCCGAGGGACTCCATGGGATGGTTAGATACCCATGGCCAGTCCAGTGGTCCCTGGTTCAGGATTTCTTTTTTTGCCTTGGAACCTGGCTAGCTTGTGTCTCAAAAGAACCTTCCCTCATCCCAAACCAGAAGACCCCAAACATTTTCACCAAGTATCCTTTCTTTGTCACGCATTTGAGGAAAGTTCTTTTTCTTGAAGAGAAAGAAGGGGGAGAATGCAAGATCTGAACCTCCAGTGACGAATGGAGCCTGAAACACACACGCCTACATGGTTCCTGTTCTTGAGAGAAAGACACAGTATTGTGCAACCAGTTGAAGCCACATTTCTGTCAATTGCTTCTGTCAGCCTGTGCTTCCCTGAAGTGTAACAAGAGGACAGTTCTACCCAACTTGCAACCCTTCCTTCTTTCCAAAGGAAACTGATGAGAAAACAATTTTAGAAGCCACAATGGAAACAAGTTCCTAGCCCATAGACTGACATTTATCCATTATAACTTCCAGAGATGGAAATGTTCTATGATCTGCACTGTTTGGTATGTTAGCACCAACCACATGTGGCTATTGGGCATGTGAAATGTGGCCAGTGCAACTGAAGAATGAGTTTAGTTCTAATTAACCCAATTTAGCCACATATCATTAGTGACTATGAAGCACAGTGGACTGTCAACAATCCATAAAGGAAGGATGAGAAGGGGTCAGACTCCCCAAGTCTTCATTTGGCCCTTTTCCAGGGACCAGAATCAAGAAAAGCCCAGCAGCTTTTCTGTGGTTTTTAACACAGGTGCCCCTTGGCCAGCTTAGATTAACAAATGAAGTCATGTTTCTTTTAATATTCAAACCACAGGACTCTGAGCCCTTACCCCACCTCTTTTCTTTCCTGCAGGGGTTCTCCCCACTGGGAAATCTTAGACAACTTCGGGGCCACCTCTGTCCAAGGGTCAATAGGGATGATGCTCATCTCCAGGAGGGAAAACCAGGACTGCGGGCTCTTCTGCTGCTGCCTCCTCCTTGGCCACTAGATGTCACCAGTGGTCGCTCAGTGGGCCTCCAGAGAGGAGGTCTGGGGACAAATGTGGGGGCTGGAGGTGCAGGAAGTCAGCTTCCTGAATGGTGGAACACAATGATACCAGAGGCACCAGACCATGTATTGATGTACAGGGAATGTGTGCAGGAAGCAGGATGTGGCTGGGAGAGGTCAGCCACCTGACTTTCTTACATTCCTGGTCTGGTTGCCCTAAGGGAATACTTAATGCTTACATCCTGCTGGAAGAAGAGGTCATTGGAATACCCATTCTCCCTCCTCAGTGGACTCCAGCAGGCAATCCCCCTCATAAAAGAAAATCATTTTATGTGCTCATCTTGCTGTCAAAGTGTTCAGTCTTCTCCGTGGTTACCAGAGAAGGGAGAGGTGGACAGACAGACCTGGGTCGTGGTTCTAGCATCACCACTACTTCTGGTGGGTCTCAGGGGAACAGCTCAACCTCCCCCAACCCTCTACCAGAGAGAAAATAAGACTGGCCACATATTTTTACAGCTTTTTGATTTTGTCTCCAAGATTAGATTTTTAGTTTCCTACCTCCAACCAGCTTCTTGAATGAATAATCCTTAATACCCGTAATATCCTTAATCCTTAATAACACTTAATCCTTCTGAGCCACAGTTTTCTCATGAAAAACAAGGGCAAGGTTTACCTTTCAGATGGTGTGAAGGCTCATTTTACATGTCAATTTGGCTGGGCTGTAGTAGGACCAGATGTTTGGTCAAACATTCTGGGCATTTCTGTGAGGGTCCTTGGAGAAGATTAACACTTACATCAATAGACTAAGTAGATTGGATGAAACCCAGACTCCTTATGGAGGGCAATCAGCTGGAAACTCAAATAGAACAAAGAGATCAGTCTCCCCAGAGCAAGAATTCTCCAGGAGCATTCTTTGAACTTCATCTACAGCATTGGCTCTTTCAGGTTCTCGGACAGACGGCTTTTGGAGTTGAACTGGAATACTGGCTCTCCTGGGTCTTTAGGCTGCCAGGCACTTGCAGATTTTGACTTGCCAGCCTCCATAATTGGGTGAGTCAATTCGTTACAATAAATCTCTGTCCCTCCCCACAGAGGATTGGTTCTGTTTCTCTGAACCATATTAGGGAGAACCGTAATATGGATGGCCATGAGGATTAACTGAACTTACAGTGTAGCAGTATGTAGTATAGTACCCAACGCATTGAGGTGCTCGATCAATGCTGTTTTGTTAGCTAGCCTAATTTTCTGGATCAAGCATCAAATGGGCAAAGAGGAAAAATATTTAAAATCTGGGCCTAGAAATCCACTGGTCAGTTGTTAATGTGGCCCACTGGCAGTGGGCCACCCCACTTCTGTCAGATTATTCCTGTGATTCAGGCACCTCCCTTCTCCACCCAGCTCTAATCTCCCAAGCCTTAGACCAAGAAAGCAGGTATCTTTCTTTGTTCCCTGTCACTAATTGCTTCTGGGTGGGTAAGAGTGGGAGGAAGAAGATAATTCCTTTCTCCTCCTCCTCAATAGTCTCTATTAAGCCACACGTGTAGTTGGAACCTGAAGGGTGAGGGGGTGGGTTCATTATGCTTCTTCAGATACAGAAGACCTCTTCTCAACCGAGTGCTTACCAATTACAATTATTTTTAGCCTATCTGAAAACTTTTTCCCTATCACACTTTGGAAATCTGAAGTGCTTTGCTACTGTGAACTCCCCCCACCCCCCTATTTACAACTAACATTATAATAAGAAAGAAAACCCCACTTACCCTATTGCACATAGGTCATTTTAAAAATACTTCTCACTGCTTAGAGCTTGGCCTATGTATTAGTTTATTGCAGCTTAAAGTACCAGAAGCTTCATAGTTTAGAACACCACTTATTTCTTATTTTCTGGTTCTGCAGGTCGGAAGTCCAGGCATCACACAGCTGGCTTCTCTGTTCAGGGTCTCATAGGGCTGAAACCGAGGGGTCAAGCCGAGCAGTTTTCTCACCTAGAGCTCTGCCAGGTTTACTCAGGTTGTTGGTAGAATTCACTTTCTTGTGGTTAAGGACTGAGGACCTGGTTTTCTTTCTGGCTGTTGGCACTCCTGGTTCCTAGAGGCCACCCTCAGATTCTTGCCTCCAGCCAGGCCTCTCTGCAGGCCCTCACATTCTCACACTTGGAAGCACTTGGAACCACTGCCATTTAAGGGATCACTTGATTAGATCAGGCCCACCCAGGATAATTTCCCTTTTGATTAACTCAAGGCCAACTGATTAGGGACCTTAATCACATTTGTAAAAATCCCTCCCTGCCATACAACATAGTGACAGGAGGGACATTGTTCATGCTCACAAGTCCCCCTCATGGATGGGGGGGGGGGTGGATTATACCCAGTCTGGATCCTCAGGGGCAGGGATCTTAGGTGCTATGTTCATTTCCCAGGGTTGTTCTAACAAGTACCACAAACTGGGTGGCTTAATGGAATTTATGAACTCACAATTCTGAAGGGTAGACACTTGAGATCAAGGGGTCAGTAGGGTTGGTTACTTCGGAGGGCAGTGAGGAAGAAGTGCTTCTCCCTTAGTTTCTGGTGGTTTGCTTGCAATCTTTGGCATTTGTCAGCAAGTGGAAGTGTCATTTGTCTCTGCCTTCCTCTTTACATGTGGTTCTCCCTATGTCTGTGTCCAAATTCCTCCCCCTCCCCCCTTTTTAAGTTTATTTATTTTGAGAAAGAGAGAGAAAAGGAATGAACAGGGCAGAGGCAGAGAGAGAGAGAGAGAGAGAGAGAGAGAGAGAGAGAGAGAATCTCAAGCAGGTGTCTTGCTGTCAGCACAGAGCCTAACATGGGGCTCAATCTCACTGTTCGTGAGATCATGACCTGAGCAGAAACTAAGAGTTGGACATTCAACCAACTAAGCCACACAGGTGCCTCTAAATTTCCCCCATTTTTAGGGACTCCAGTTGTATTGGATTAGGGGTCCACCCTAGTCCAGGAATGGCCTCACTGAATTCTAAAGTACTGGGTTTTAGCATGTCAAGCTATGAATTTAAGGGAATACAATTCAAGCCATTAACAGGTCCCATCTTAGGATTCTGCCTACCAAAGCCAGCAAAACATCATCATCATTAGCATCAGTGCTCAGTGGTCTCTTGTCCCCGTAGTAATACTCTAGATTTATAATATTTCATACATTGCATTTCCTTTGTCCTCTTCCCACCAGCTGGGGAAAGGATGAAGGGTGCAGGGCTGATTGCCCTGGTTGCAAAAGTTGTTTTGAGCCCCTAATTCTCAACCAGCAGAATCAGAACAAGGGGCTTGAGGTCTCCTTCAATCCACCTTAGCCCTGGAAGGATCCAGTGGGACTAACCTTTATCAGGCCACCACTGGTTTTCCTGCAGGTGCTTTTGGTGCTTTATGTTCTACTTGGTGACCTTAATCCCTGATAGGGTTCCCCTTTCAGAGAGGGTTGGGATAGGTCTCCTCATGGTCCCACACAGGCCCTTCCTCTCACCTTGCTTGCTTACGCTTCCTTTTCTCCCTGAAATGTAAATCAGGGGTTGGCAAACTAGGGCCTGGGGTCCAAATTGGCCCTCTGCCCATTGTTGTAGTGCCCAGGAACAAAGAATGGATTTTTACATTTTTAAGGGAGTTACAAAAAACAAGCAGGGTGTTTCATCACACCTGAAAGTTATACAACATTCACGTTTCGCTTCCCATAAATAGTTATTGGAATACAGCTACTCTCATTTGTTTACACCCAGTATATGCTGGCATTCGTGTCACAGTGCTTAGGTACACAAAGCCTAGAATTTTACTGCGTGGCCATGCGTTAGGAAAAGTTTGCCAACCCCTGTTCTAAATGGTGGTGTTTGTTAAGGCATGTCTCTGGACCCTCATTTAAATTTTTTGTCTGCACGCTTGTTCTCAGTGATCCCATTTGGTCCTAGGACCTAATGTTCATCTGTTGAGGACTCTACTGAGCTACAGACTCCTATGTCCAAGTCCTTCTCTTCTTGGGTAATCCTTTCCCTGCTTTGCACCCCTTACTGCCCACTAACCCATCAGCAGACCTCGTTGGTTCTACTGCTAGAATAGCTCAAACTATGTCTTGCTCTCCATCTGCATTGCCACCACCGTCAATAGGCTGCCATCCCCCTCTTCCCTGGACCACCACCACACCCTCTTGTCTCTTGGCTTTCCCCCTTGTCCAACCTGTTCCCTACCTAGCAGCGAAAGTGTGGTCTTAAAACTTAGTTCATGTCATGCCATTCCTCGGCTTTAAACCTGATGTAGCTGCTTATTGCTTCTAGGGAAAAAACCAAACTCCGTGCTGTAGCCTTGGGGATCCTATAGAATCTGGTCCCTGCTTACTTCTTCATTCTCATCGAGTGCCACTTGCCTCTCACTGGCCACAATGGTTTTCTGTCACCTCCTCAAATCTGCCAACTCCTTCTCCAGGGGCTTTTTACCTACACCTTCTGGAATGTTCTTCCACCTGCTCTAACAGTAATGACTCCCACTAATTTTTTAGGTCCCAGATTACACTTGGTTTCTTTTATGGTCTTCCCTCACCAACCCAGCTATGGAGACTTCACTTTCGCCATTCAGCTCCACTTTCACACGCTGCTAATTTCCTTGTTGGAGCCCATCAACATTTGTGATTCTTTTGTCAGTCTACTTTTTATCTCTTTCAACTAGGATAGAGGCTTCAATGGGGAAGGGAATAGGGCTGCCTTCTGCAATTAATTTTCCGTGTCGGGCATAGTGCCTTTCACATAGGAAGTTTGCAATAAATTTTTATAGGAATAATTAATGAATGGGAGGCAGAGTTGGCAGTGGTGGTGGGGAAGCATCCGGAGGCCAGAAGCATTGGCAAGTTGCTGAAATGGAGATACTGTATTTAAGAAAAGTTACTTTAAAAACACTTTAGAAATTCTTTAAAAACACCTTGCAGTTGCCTTTTTATGGAAGCCATACATGTATGAGACTGGATTATTCCACGGAAAACACCTGTGTAGCCACCACTAAGAAACAGACTTTCACCTCCGTCCTAAAAGCCTAAGTCCCCCTTTCAGCCACCATTGCTGTCCTTTCTCTCCTGTTAAGTAATCACTATCCCAGTTTTCTGTATATATTTTTTAATCCAAATGTGCATCCACAGACACTAGTTTTGGACATTAAAAAAAAACTCTGACAGGTCTCTTAAGTCTCTTTCAAATCTTTTGCAACCTAGAGGCTTCCCTGCCATCTCTTTATGTTCCTTTTAAAGTCTCTGGAGAAGAACCTGGTCTATTTGACCTGTGGTTCCCTCAGTCTGGATTTTGCTGACTACATATTCATGAGTCGTTTATGAAGTTCCTGTGAATTGGTAACTTGATCTTGAGACTGGCTTGGACTCAGGTTCAGTTCCTTTGTCAAAACTACAGGAAGCACACAACGTCTGTTTTTTTTGTTTTTGTTTTTTTTTTATTAAGTGATATAAGCAGCCATTGATGTTTAATGCCTATTCCTAGTAATTTACTGGGGTTTACCAAATGGTGATATTCTATTGTTTCTTTTTCATTGAGTAGTTGGAGTACTTTTATGAAGCAGAACATTCTCATCCACTATTTGGTTACCCAGTGACAAAAATTATATAAAAACATGGGACATCTCTGATTATATACTGATTTTCAAGATTAAAAAAATTGTTTCCCTATCATCCTCCAAAAATGACCAAGCATATCTAATTATGAACTCATGGACTTAAATGTATCTGATGGATTTCAAGCCATTGCAATTATTTATACCCAAATTCTTCCATATGTAGCCAGTGAGGCTCTCTCAGTTGGCTCTTGAATTTTTCTGACATGACCCTAGTAATTGGTAGTTTCCTTACTGATCAGTAAGACAGGGCATTCCAGGGTCATCTTGTACATTTCCTGGACTCAACACACAGAGCTTTGAGTAATGGCTGTTTTAGTGAGACACTACTTCCAGACCTAATCTAGGTTCTAGGGACAACCACAGTTAATGTCCTGATCACGGTTTCTGATGCCTTTCAGTGGACAGAGCTAGCAGATGGATTTGAAAGTCGTGAGAGAGGTTAAGAATTACTCTTTATAACTGGTCCAGAATACCCAAAGTCCTTTAGCCCTCGAGGACTTTAAAAGTTTCCCAGCACTGGTCTCTACAGGAAAGGGGTCAGCTTTGCCATCTGAGCCAGACTCTGGTCTTAGTGACGGCGTTCCACTGACCTAAATTCTTCCATTGCAGCTTTAGTTAAAAATAGCACTACTTTGGGGACCCTGGGTGGTCCGGTAGGTTAAGCATCCGGCTTTAGCTCAGGTCATGGTCTCACAGTTTGTGAGTTCGAGCCCCGCGTCAGGCTCTGTGCTGACAGCTCGGAGCCTGGAGCCTGCCTTGGATTCTGTCCCTCCCTTTCTCTCTGCCCCTTCCCCGCTTGTGCTCGCTCTCTTTCAAAAATAAACATTAAAAGTTTTTAATAAGAAAATAGCACTACCTCACTCTATTTTCAGCTGCCACATGGTTGCCACAACAGGGGCACATGTGGAGGCTGTGTTCCCTCCCCAGAGGGGAGGTCATCCCTATAGAGATAGCTTGAGCGTCTCCAGAGTCTCTTTAGCACCTGATCCTACGCTACACCAAGCGTGACCTCCCACTGGCCCCCTGTACCCAGTTTGTTCTTTCCTGCCATGGTCTTCCTACAGTGCCTTCCCCAATGCTGGTCCGTTCCCACACAGCAGGTCTCCAGGAGCCTTCCTGGGGTACTTAATCCTTCACATACCTCAGCTTTCAAACCTTCAAAATGCAGAGGATTGTACCCACTTCATCAGGTTGTGAAATTTAGCTGAGTTACCAGCTGGAAGAAGGCTCAGCACAGCACGTCTTCAATAAGTTTGAGCTTCTATGCCAATTCTAGCCAGAGAAGTCGCTCTCCCACTGCAGGTTACAAAACATCTGAGAAGGCTTTTAGAAGAAAGGAAGGATGCTTTGAAGCCTTGGAGGTTCTGACTTAATTGGTCAGGGCAACTGGAATGTTTCAAGTTCTTGAGGTGATTCTGGAGCAGAGGTTGGCAAACTATACTGGCAAACTGTCATCTCCATTGTTACTTGTTGGTCCTCAGAGGTGAGCTACTCCTGTGCCATTTTAGTACATTTTTTTTTTAATTTTTTTTTTCAACGTTTATTTTTGGAACAGAGAGAGACAGAGCATGAACGGGGGAGGGGCAGAGAGAGAGGGAGACACAAAATCGGAAACAGGCTCCAGGCTCTGAGCCATCAGCCCAGAGCCCGATGCGGGGCTCGAACTCACGGACGGCGAGATCGTGACCTGGCTGAAGTCGGACGCTTAACCGACTGCGCCACCGAGGCGCCCCCATTTTAGTACATTTTTACTGGTGCTACAAACTGGATTCTTCTTTATTTTTTTTTACATTTCTTTATTTATTTTTGAGAGACAGAGCACAACTTGGTGGGGGGGTAGCAGAGAGGAGGAGACACAGAATCCGAAGAAGGCTCCAGGCTCTGAGCTGTCCACACAGAGCCCAGACACAGAGCTCGAACTCACAAACGAGGAGATCATGACCTGAGCCAAAGTCGGACGCTTAAATGACTGAGCCACCCAGGTGCCCCATACTGGATTCTGTTTCTTAAAACCAGAAGAGGCCTAATGAATGCAGGTGTAATTTGTAAGAAAAATTATTGGATCAAGGTAGACCTTAGGTAACATTGGAACTGAAGGAGCTTCCCCACCCTCACCCCATTGTCCTGTTACAAGTCGCCATAGCGGGAGCACTGTCCCCATCTGTAGAGAGACCCAGCTACCCGATTTCGTAATATACATGCTCTCCTTATCACAAATTTGAGGGAAAAGAAATCGTGAAAATTTTGTTTTTCTACTTTCCCTTCCCCCTCACCGCCTTTGAAGCCAGCCACTGCAGCTGCTAACAGAAGCTTCTCTACGTAGAATGTGTTTTGTCCTTCTGGAGAAGACAAAGAATTATTAAAAGAGCAGCCAGCTGCTTTTGCTGGCAGGAGAATGAGAAGAGCTTGTCAGCATTCACTCTCCTACCCTTCCTCAGCTAAGCATCACTATCTTTATCTTCCCTTTTATCCCTCTTCTGGTCTCCCTTTCTGGTCTGGGGATGTAGGGCTGGCACCCTACTCTTGTGCCTCTAACTCTGGGGAGACAGGACAGCCTAGTTCTTCCTCTGTTGAAACTGCATAAACCCCAATTCTAAGACTTTAAGCAAGTCGGACAGTCAATGAACGCCACCTTGACTCACAAACAGCTCTTTTCAAGCTCTTTCACCAACACACAGATCACCTGTGTTCCAATAGGGCTATTTGAACCACAGCGATGACAACACTCTACTCCTGGAGTGGTTGCAATGATGGAGATACGGAAATGGGGTCTCCAACTTGGCTGAACATTCGAATTGCTGGACGAGTTTCAAAAACCCCAGCGCCAGGCAGCACCCAGATATGATGTCAGAATTTCTGCTTGTGGGAGCCATGCATCAAGATTTCAAAAATTCTCCCTAGGTATCTCCGCGTACAGCCAAAATTCGAGAGCCGGTGAGGGAGTTACTGGTTATAAGTACTCCATGAATGGTAGCTGCCTTTATTATAGTTAAACATTAAAGGAGAATTCTCCAAACTCAGTAGACTGCTAAAATTGAAGGTTTAGTGGGACCCAGATTCTTCTCTTCTTTAACTCACCCAACAATGACTGAGCATTTACCATGTGCCAGGCTCTGTGCAAGTTCCTCCCCACCCCATTCGAAAGTAAAAAGATGTATGGCCTACAAGATGAAACTTGTAGTTCTTTAAGGACAGTTCAGTCCCCCCACCTCCACCCCATCCTCATCTGTCCTATTAGCTGGCGGCTCCATCACCCATATGCTGGGAAGCTCCAGCCACTCCAAACTCTTTGTAATACTTCCAGGGCCTCCTGGGTCTCTGTGCCCTTCTCCACACTCTCCCCTTTGCTTAGAATGCCCTTCCTACATCTTCCCTCTGCTTTTCCACCTGGCTCACCTTATAGGATGGAAATCCTGGTACAGAGCCCAGAGAACAGTTGGGTACCCAGCACTTCTTGGCAGTCCTGACCATCCCCGCTGCTGGCCAGGGTCCTGCCAGGTTTGGGATTCCTCGAGTGCCCCACAGGGGGCGAGTGATTTGTTCTCAAGGTCTGCTCTCTGCAGAGGAGCTGGACAACTCTCTCTAATCTCCCTCAGGCCTCGCTCTGGCAGAACACTGAGCAGGCCAGGCAGACTTCCTTCCCTCGATCTTGTTTAACTGTTGTTCAAGACCCCACGGATCTGCTCTCCAGGGCCCCTCTTGGGCAGAGAGCTCTTCCTTCTGAATCACCGAAGGGACCAGGGCAGCTCAGAGCCCACAGCTCAGAACGGTCCCAGGCCTGGAGGCTGTATCATCTGGGGCCAGTGCAGGAAACCCCATGAGCTTAGTAGGCTTGAAGAAGGCCTAGTACTTCATGAACATAGATAACCCCAGAGGACCGTTCTGTTACCTCCAAAAGGAGGGAGATCCTCCGGTGCCCTTGTTCTACAGGTATCGGACATAACGGGTGAGGGGCTGCATGCTGCCGTGGCTGCCATTGCAGTGGCTAATTCCACTGAAGCAAGGACTCCTGTTAGGAATCTTCCAGTCCTTCCCTTGTGTGAGCAGACCTCCAGACTGGCTGCTCGGATAGGTTTCAGTACTGTCTTTGCATTTCTGGGGCTTTCAGGAGGTGACCCTTAGGGTATAGATATGCATGTTCCTGGGCCCCCAGAGTTCTTTCTATAGGGGATTACCTTCAGGAAGACCTTCGGGTATGTACACACACACACACACACACACACACGTGCATGCACACACTCCCTCAATTCTGGTTCTTTCAGTTCCAGGCCTGTGTCACTGGAAGTTAAACTTTCCAGCCAGGCACAGGGGGACACCTCCCTTCTGTTCCATATTTCAAGATTCATTCCATTACTGGGCATGGGGAAGGGAAAAGGAACTAATATTTCAGTGTATTTTATACATGTTCTGTCATTTAAACTTTTATAAAAATCTTCAGTTGGTGTGATTATTCCCATCATTCAAAAAAGAGAAAACATTCTTCCCAAGGTCACATGGTTGGAATACCAGTTAGCTTTTGCTGTTACAAGATTTTAGAGGCCTCAAACCACTACCTGTATTCGGCTCACCATTCTAGGGATTGCCTGGCTGTTGGCTGGTGTTGGGAGGAGGCAAACCAGTCACATGACCTCACTCAGCCTTTGGAGGCTAGTTGGGGTTCATTCACATGGCGGCTTGGCAGAATTCCAGGAGGAAGGGTGAATGGATGCCAGGCCTCTCAGAACTGGTACTGCTTTGCTTCTGCTGTGGTCTATCAGTGAAAGCGGGTCATGAGTTCTGTCCAGAGTCCAGGAATAGGAAGATGGACCCCAATTTTTAATGGAAGGAGGTGCAAAGTCCTATCACAAAGGGACGTGCATAAGGGGAAGGGTTGAGAATTGTGTTCCCTTTTGCAATCTATTGCAGTTATTTGAGGTCAGGGTTAGGATTTTATTTTTAATTATGAAAATAGCATATGCACAGGAGAAAAATCAAAATGAGGAAGAGTCTTTTATTGCTGGGATAGGAACACATTCTAATCTAGTCCCACCTCCACATGTAAACAGCATTAGGAGTTTGCTCACCTTGATACAATTTTTTTCCTGCATATACACAGATGGGAATCCAATATACACATTATCCAGCAATTTTCACCTAATAATGCAGCGCTAAGAGCTTCTTCCATAGCAGCACAACCAGAGAGGGGCCATTCCTTTTAATGTCTACATAGCAGTCAACCAAATAAAGTACTGCATTTTATTCAACCATATAACCTACTGGTGGGTACTTAGGTTGATTCCAGTTTTTGTTATAAATAATGCGGCAGTGAACATCCTTGACTATCCTTTGTATACATGTAGACCAGATTCCTAGAAGTGGAATTTCTAGGTTCAATGTCTGGTTTGAGCCTTGATTTGCTCCCAGAGCACAGATATTTCCAGGATGGGTCTCTGGCTACCAAGTGTTCTTCGAGTCTTTTCTAGGACTAGAAGCTTAAGAACCATGGACCCCGGGGACATAGGCACATATGTGACACACATTTGTGACCTCTTCATACCCTTTCCTTCCTGGAAAGCCTCAAGAAGTCCTGAGCTAGGTGTTAAGCTCTTCCAAAATCATCCAGATAAGTGGTCTCAAAAAAAGAAAATCATGGAGGAAAACAGAAAAGACATGTATTACTTTGTTATAGGTCAATGATACAATAACCCTAGTATCAGATGTGAAAATACTAATGGTGGGTTCCAGCCAAGTGAAGACCTAATGTATAAGTGAAGATTTCACAATCAGTACATGTACAGACACGTGGTCAAGTGACTCAGCTGAATCATCAAACTATACACTTGTCACATTGAACAATTCTATGACATAACTATGTTATATTAAATGTTGTATTACATGAACAGTTCATGAACATATTAGCAAATATGCCATGAAGATTTTTTTCCATTCTTCAATATTGTGTTGGGTTTCTTCATAGAGTTTCCTCCCGTTTTGAGAATTGACATACATCAGGCATAAGTTTAAGGCATACACCATGATGGCTTGACTTACATATATTGCAAAATTACCATAGTAGATTCAGCTAATATTTTATAGATACAATAGAAAATATGGAAGGAAATTTTCCTTGTGATGAGAACTCTTAGGATTTACTCTAACTTTCCCATAGATTATACAGCAGTGTTAGCTATAGTCATGTAGTACATTATATCCCTAGTACTTCTAAGTTTGGGCCTTTTGACCACATTCCTCCAAGTCCCCCTCCCCATGCTCCACCTCTCATAGCCACAATTCCAGTGTCTTTTTCCAGGACGTTTTGTGATTCCACATATAAGAGATCACACAGTATTTGACTTATTTAACAAAATGCTGTCAAGATCCATGCATGTTGTTGTGAATGGTAGGATTTCCTTGGTTTCTTTATGGCTGAATAATATCCCATTGTATCTTGAGGCCCACATGTCACCTGTCTGCTTGCTAGCTGGAGCCTTGAATTTTCACCAAGTATATATGGGCTTACTTATTAGGAGTAGCAGGTTGGTGACCGTCAGAATCCGGAGGTGGCATGCAAGCATACTCGGATACCTCACTGTTTCTCACAGCCCCCGATTAGGTCCCCGAGTAGATGTAGCCAAGAACTCTGCAGAAGGGAACAAACAACAGGGGACTCATTTCTGTCATGTGGGTAGTCTGCCTTTCAGGGCTGTTCTGCAAGTAGGTTAAAGAAATGGACTTCTAGTGAATACAGTTTCAGGAAGTAATTACTTAATGGTTTGGGTTCTTTAGAGAATTATAGGCAATGTGCGTCAGACTTCGGAGCAGGAGGTACGAATCTCCCATCTGTTACTTAATGAGAGACGTTGCCGCTGTCAAAATGCAGAATTCTGAAGGGTTCCTATTTTTATAGCTCGAGAAGAATACTGCTTTACTCCACGGTGCACTGAACAGTGAAGAACTTAAGGGCTGATCAGCGCCTGTGGCCAGCTAGGGGGCTGATCTCAGTGGTTCTCTGCTGGCATGCCTCTAGCCTGGACTTACTCACGCAGTGGCCAGGCGGATTCTAAGACCATGAACAGAGTCTTGCCAGGCCTCTTGAGGATTAGGTTCTGAACCGATTTAATGCCCCTTTAGCCATTCTGTTGGTTAAATCAGGGCACAATGCCAGGTCAGAGTCCAGAGTGGGGCGAATGCCTCCTGATGGTCATTGCTAAGGGATTTGAATACAAGCAGGGGAATAGTGGTGGCTAGTTTTTGCAAATGGTCTAGCTCACTGCCCTTTAGTCTGGTCAGAGAGGGAATACTGTAACACATGCTATTTAAAAGCCCTCTGCCCCCTACCTCCTTTGACATCTCGGTCTATCTCTAATATTTTTACATTTCATAGCACGGAAATCTGGGGACTCCAGTTAAAACACTGTAAGAAGTGTCTGGGGCAATGCTAATACTGTACATTTCTACTTTTTTAATCTATGAGGAAGTTGAAGTAATGCATAAATATCAGCCATCAAGCTGTTGGTCACGTGGCATAGTTGGCAATACATTTTAAAGGGAGAGAAGTTGTCATGTAACGAACATTCAAGTTGTGCCTAGGTTTTATGGAACCACACTGTAGATCAGTATACGTGTGTACATTTCTTCAACTGGACACAGAAAATCATCGTTAAAACGAATGATGTGAAACCAATGAAAATAAGCCACAGCCAGAGCCGTGGCCATAAAAGAGGATTTAACTAGGGGCTTCTTTTTGACTGCAGAAAACCAACACCTGTGAAAGTAGGCGTGGGTGGGGCCAACACCAGATGCGACTCATTAAATCCATTGCAAATGCTGCTCGTGGGATGTGTGTCTCCCCCAGCCCCCATCAAGGGGGGAGAGAACCTTAGGGGAGTGGTCCTCAAACTTCTGGGTGCATGAGAGTCACCTGGAAGGGTGGACGATTCTTAATACTCTACCCTCCACCCCTCGTATCTTGCTAATTCTTGCAGGTAGCTTTCACACAGGTGGTTAAGGATCACCCTTTGAAGCTCACTGGCTTGATCCTAGACAGGTTTTAGTTCCAGAAACGAAGCTTTTAGAAATGAATTAGGACTGTCAAACTTTCTCTCCTTATCAGGCAGAAAGGATCAACCCTTTACAAACCTAATTTTCTCATAGACTAAACTTTCGGAGAACCGGAGATCTAGAACGGCAGTAACTCACTAACCGAGGACCAAAATGCCTTTCAAAAAATGCAGTTTGTCACAAAGGGGAGCGACTGCAGCTGTCCTTTGTGGACGGGCACAGTGCTTTGGTTGGAAGGTCCTCTAGGACTGTAGATCTCTAAGATGTAGGAGTACAAAGAGAATTTGAGGCCACCTAGTTACACTCCATTCTGTGGACAAAGAAACTGAAGCAAAGGGACGTCTCTAAAGTAGAAAGAGATGGAACTAAAACCCAGGTCCGTCCGATTCTTTAAAAATGGTTAATGTTCTCAAAATGTCGAGTCTGCAGTGCTCAGTCTACTAAGTTCTGTGGGTGCCTGTTTGCTCATGAGGCAGCCAGCCTAGTGGGGGTGGGGGTGGGGGGGAAGACCCCCTCAAACACAATCTTAGGGCCCCTTTCTGGATTGGAGTCAGGAGACTTGGCCGGATTCCTTAGGCGGAGCCAGGCTGCAGTGTGCTGGTGCCTCCATCAGAGGACGCTCTTGCTGGGCACGTGGAGGTGTGCTGTGCACTTACCCTGCTGTGCCTGCCAGCCTCCCTCTATTCTGGGTTCTGAAAGGAGGCAAGACGGGCCTCCCTGTGAGATTCTTCGCACCTGCTTCGAGTGTGCCCTGTGCCGACTACGCTTCCACTTTCTTCCTCTTCCCCCCCCCCACCGTAGGTGTCACAAAGCCATCAGGACCGTTCTCCCAGCAGAGCCCAAGCCTGGTTTCAGAGTGCTTAAGCTAGCTCTGTAGGCAGACCCTGTGAATCAGCCAGGCAGGGAGAGGAGACCTGTTTGCAATCCTGCTTCTGAGTGACTCTGTAAGAGTAATTCTGAAAGGGACATCCCAGAGAGTGGGGCTTTCAAGACACTGGGGAGGGAAAAAGAGTCACGGTTACGGAAGAATGTGGCTGGTTGCCTGGAGCAGCCCAGGTACAAAACGCTGGCCTCCGGGGGGGGGGGGGCATTTGGGTCCCTTCCCATTCTATGTCCTCTGGTCCTGCGTAACACACACCCAACACGACCAGCTGGACCTGTAGGTTCAGTTTGCAGTCACAGAATAGAGCACCCCCACGGATGGGGATCCAATGGATGTCCTTGACTTTCCTGGTGGGATTTTCCACCAACTGTGCTGGCTAGCTCGTGACCCACAGAGAAAATAAAGGCTGGTTACTCGGGGCGCCTGGGTGGCGCAGTCGGTTAAGCGTCCGACTTCAGCCAGGTCACGATCTCGCGGTCCGTGAGTTCGAGCCCCGCGTCGGGCTCTGGGCTGATGGCTCAGAGCCTGGAGCCTGTTTCCGATTCTGTGTCTCCCTCTCTCTCTGCCCCTCCCCCGTTCATGCTCTGTCTCTCTCTGTCCCAAAAATAAATAAACGTTAAAAAAAAAAAAAAAAAAGGCTGGTTACTCAAAGTGGAGTCCAAGGACCAGCACATTGGCCTCTCTGGGAACTTTTTAGAACTGTAGATCTCAGGCCTCATTGCACACCTACTGAAATACCAACTCAAACTAAACAGGATAACAAATCATAGAGAGGATTCACATGCACAGGAGAAGAGGATGCACCAGCTTAGAAAAAAAGTCACCATACAGCACAAGGAAACTTCAGACTGGTTGTTTTAATGGTCCACTGTGTGCCCAGAAAGGTGCACAGATGTCGATCAAGTATAGGACAGGTTTGGTCTTTTAAGGATAGCTCGGTGTGTGCAAAGGCACCAGGAAGAGCATAGACTGGCTTTGTGACCCATGTTGTTCTGGAAAGAAGACCTTATTCTTTTGTTCAGCTTTTTATTTTTCTTCCTCCCTCTGCTATTAATTCTTTGGTCCATTTATATTGCTCTACACCGTATGGGTCCTAATAGTAAAACTTTCAGAGTTTCTTTCAACCCTCTTCGTTGCTTCATTACCTGCTTCCCCACCTTCCCGCTGGCTCACAGTTTTGCAGATTACAGCGATTTGGCTTTTCTCTACCTCCACTGTTGTCGATTTGCTTATTACATTCAAAAGGGCTCAATGTTAGGCAATTCAAAAGACAAATGAGGTTTGGAGTCGACTTGCATAGTGGGTCCTATTTGCTGACAAGAGTAGGCGAAGATCTTGTTCAATTGGTACCTGAATTTGGAGTCCTTCGCCTTTTCTGGAATCTACTGAATAGCCTCCTTGGGCTGGGATTCTCATAGAAGCAGGCAATGAATGGTCAAGGGACAGGTGTTAACTATGTTAACCAGGTGACATGCCCTATGATCTTTTCTTGGCAGAAGGCTTTCTTCTCTAGATTTCCAACTTAAAAGACTGCTTTGCACAGCACCAAATAATGGCTAGATCACCATGATCTCTACATGCATGGCTATGAGTCAACCTGCATAGTGTAACCATTTGACCATGTCCTCTTAATATTTAGAAAAAGAAGGATTCTAAGAAACAAGTCAGGGCGGGGGTCTCTAAAGTCTGTCAAGTGGCGAAGAGATTAGCTGTTGAAAGGGTTCCCTATAGGCCTTCACGGTCCTCATTCAGGCCCTTAGTCGGCACAGGGCATCTCACCGCTGCCATCCCAGACTTCTGCTGACTGCCAACATTTGGAGAAGACAGACCTTCATATGAATAATTGAGTTTGGATTAATATTTCCTGGAACTCGCTGTTAAGAATCACCATTTTCAGGGGCGCCTGGGTGGGTCAGTCGGTTGAGGACCTGATTTCGGCTCGGGTCATGAACTCAAGTTTCTGAGTTCGAGCCCCACATCGAGCTCTGTGCTGATAGCTTGGAGCCTGGAGCCTGCTTTGGATTCCGTGTCTCCCTCTCCCTCTGCTCCTCCTCCACTCACCCTCTCTCAAAAATAAATATTAAAAAAAAGTTTTTTAAAAAAGAATCACCATTTCCATTAAGATTAATGAGCAATAGGATTAATTGCTAGTTATACCAATGTTCCTGTGTTTGTTTTTTCCTCTGGGTTACTTGGGTGAATACTTCCATTCTGATGGCGTTTTTATACAGGACCGTACGATCCTCCACTGGGCAATAGATTAGCCACAAACCATGTTTGGCCACTTAAATTTCAGTCAAACAAGAGATTGACTGCCTATTGTACCATCCACATTTCAGGTGCTCAATAGCTTCAAGTGGCTAGAGGCTAGCAGCTACTGATCAAGGACATTTTCATCATCAGGGGAAGTTCTTTCAGACAATGCTGACAATGGCCCAGAATTCACAACATGGCTGTGTCTTCTGAAGCTCATTTCTCTTAAGGAGCTGAAGGACCTTGGGCAAGTCATTCGACTTCTCTAAGGGCTGTTTCTAGATCTGTTAGTACTACTTGCTGGGGGTACCCGGGTGACCCAGTTGGCTAAGCGTCCAGCTCTTGATTTCAGCTCAGGTCATGATCTCACGGTTCAGGAGTTGGAGCCCCACGTCGGGCTCCACCCCGACAGTGCAGAGCCTGCTGGGAATTCTCTCTGTCCCTCCCCCGCTCTTGCATGCTCTCTCAAAATAAATAAACTCAAAAGGAAGAGAAACTTAAAAAATACCGCCTGCCTGAAGGGGTAGTTGTGAAGATGAAAAGAGATGGTCCTTCTGAGACCGGCTGGCCCAGGTGCTCAGTGTTCTCCTTCTGCCCCAACAACTGCTCTCCCTTTGCCCCTAAATCACCCGCATCACTGGAAGCCTGGTCTGAGCTTTGCGGTCTGGCCAGGAGCTGAGAGCCTTGCCCTTCCCTCGCGGGTAGACTAGGGGGATCTTGCGGGGGTCCTGAGGCTCTCCTGATTGGGATGCGTGCCCAGGCGGTCTGAGGGAGCATCCGGGGAAGGGAGGAGTCCGGTTTCTTCCACCTTCTCTGCCTTAGAGCTTACTCCTCTCTGCACGGTCATTGCCTGCAACCTAGGTGGGGGGGTGGGGGGGTGGGGGCACAATTGGGAACATTTGTTGCCAAAATAAGACACCTAAGTTTCAAACGATTGCTTCTATAGCCTAGTGGTTCCCACGTCTAATGAACATCAGAGTCACCTGGAGGACCTTTTCAGTTTGCTGGCCCCACCTGGGGGTTTTCCGGGAAGGTGCCCTTGAATCCCCCTATGCTGCCGATCCGCAGCTGTACTGGGGGGTGGAATCCAGGATGCCTTTATCAGCGGAGATCAAATTGTATCCTTGGGTTACACCGAGAAGGTGCGCAGGCACACCCCTGGGCAGTCAAGTGTTCTTTGTAACATCACAAGCACTGTGATTTTATTCTCAAGATTAGCGAACACCTATTCTAGATCACAGACAACCTTCTCAAAAGCAACTACAGCATGCGATGTTAGGGCCTGCTTTGCATTTACAAGGACCTCACCAAACCATCTCTGGAACTGGCAATGTTCAACCTTGGGGGTAGGGTTTCCCTAACGGGGTTCTGTGGAGGCCTAGGATTCCAGGAATCCTCACGTTTGAGGACCGGGTGGAGCTCCGGCAAAGACGAGGTCTTATCAGGGTTTTTCAGAGAGAGAGAGAGAGAGAGAGAGAGCTTGTGGCATTTTGAGGGGGATGATTTTTTTTCCTGCCCAGGACTTTCCCTCACTTTGCAGGACATTTAACATTACAGGGTCTTGCCTATTGAAGGCCAGTTGGTACTCCCAAACCACTTGCACACGTTTTCAAATCCCCTGCGGGGCTGGGGGTAGGTCAGTCTGATAGCTTTTAAGTGAGAGCCGTGGAGAACCCCCAAACCACCCGGTTTGCCTTAAGACAGCTCACCCTCAGCCCTTTCTGGTGTCACTACTAGCTGCAGCTGGCACCTGGGGGCCCCCCGGGGGAGAGGCTTTTCTTTTTGGTTACTTCTAGGTCCCTGGTAGG
Organism: Leopardus geoffroyi; assembly: GCF_018350155.1. Taxonomy (NCBI): domain Eukaryota; kingdom Metazoa; phylum Chordata; class Mammalia; order Carnivora; family Felidae; genus Leopardus; species Leopardus geoffroyi. Next base: position 44,320,791 of record NC_059342.1, read on the forward strand.
ACACGGGGAGCCCGCCTTGAGGACCCTTTCGGGGGGGTGGTGCCTTTGTAATCTACCATTTTGGCTCTAGGCCGCAGCAGTAGGCTTCCTGATTGCATTTGGTTTTTGACTTTCTAAAAATTTAACATTTTTGAGAGCGAGAGAGGGGCAGAGAGAGAGAGGGAGACACAGAGTCTGAAGGAGGCTCCAGGCTCTGAGCTAACTGTTAGCACAGATCCCAACGTGGAGCTCAAACTCATGGACCATGAGACCATGACCTGAGCCAAAGTCAGATGCTTAACCAGCTGAGCCACCCAGGCTCCCCCTGGTTGCATTTTTTTTTTTTAACATTTATTTATTTTTGAGATAGAGAGAGTCAGAGCATGAACGGGGAGGGTCAGAGAGAGGGAGACACAGAATCTGAAACAGGCTCCAGGCTCTGAGCTGTCAGCACAAAGCCCGACGCGGGGCTCGAACTCACGGACTGGGAGATCATGACCTGAGCCGAAGTCAGATGCTTAACCGACTGAGCCACCCAGGCGACCCCCCCGCCGCCCCGGGTTGCATTTTAAGATGTGCGAGGTGGTTGTCCACCTAGGCTCTCTCCCTGTTCCCTCCACCTCTCACCCACCTTACCCTTCTTTTTGGCAGTCGCCCTGAAGGAGAGATTTTCAGAGCATCCCTGCCGCCCTAGCGGCCACTGGCCGGGAAGGATGCCTGGGGAGCAGTGGTGGTGTTGGCTGGAGCCCCAGCTGCTCTTCTGGGGTCATGTGGACGAAGTACCCCTCTCCCCACAGCCTGGGTATCTGGCAACGCTCACTCAGAGGCTGCAGGAGGCTGTGACTGCTACCCTCCTAGCAGGCTTTTATCCCACATTTTCCCTCTGGCTTTCCAGCCCCCGCCCCGGCCCCAGTGCTGCTTCCCAGAAAGAATCCCTGTCTCTTATCATTAGGTTAGTTCCTGCTACACTATGTCAGAAGTCAAAGCAGCAGACAGGAAGGTTGTAATTCCCTCTGCCCCCTACTCCAACAAGCGAAAGGAGAAAACGTAGAAAGGGAAAAGGAGAGAAGGTCAGGCAAAGGTCTGAGGAGGGAAGATGATGCTCTTTCAAGACCCAGTTCCCTGAATATGAAGGCGACACAAGAAGGCACCCCCCCCCCCCCAGCTCCCTGTTAGAAATGTTCAGAATCTTCAGAACTAGTGTTGCTTTCAAGAAACACCCTAAAACTTGTCCCGCTCCTCTCTAAAAGCCAGTTTTTCCTAAGAGGATTTTCTCTGACGCTTCCTCCCCCGTGTGTACTCTCTTCTACTCTGGCTCACGCCCACCGGCTTCCATTTATCTTTTTGCTGTGAAACAGGCAACACCTGTCCCATCATCAGTGGCTCCTGGAGTTCGCAGCAGCTGAACTTCCCTCGGAGCCTCCTGGAGGTCTCTCTGGGGTGCTCCCAGGAGTCCAGGCGGTCTGGGGCCCTGATACTCGAATTCTATGCCTATCTGAGCCCCAAGGTCCTGGAGTGAACTCCAGGACACAAGACCTGACCCATCTAAGATCCAAGATCTCAGACACAACAGCTCACTTCAGAAAAACTCATCTTGGACGCTAAAATGGGCTCAGGGCAGTCCTGGAGTCACATGGCCCTCCCATGGTGGGGAAAAGTCGGCCAGCAGTGGCCCCAGGAAAAATATTAGCATCAAAACCAGGCGCTTGCTGGGCCGCCTGGGCGGCTCATTCAGTTAAGTGTTCCACTTTCAGCTCAGGTCATGATCTCAGGACTCATGAGTTCGAGCCCCACGGTGGGCTCTGTGCTGACAGCTTGGAGCCTGGAACCTGCTTCGGATTCTGTGTCTCCCTTTTTCTCTGCCCCTGCCTCGCTCACACTCTGTCTGTCTCTCTCAAAAATAAACATTAAAAAAAAATTACAGGGTGTTGTAGAAGTAGCCTGGCTTTGAGAGTGCAGATTGCCAAAATCTGTGTCCAGCACAAGTATCCAGGAGGCCTGGGGAAGCATGTGGAAGGGAAGGAGGCGGCCCCAACCTCCTGGTTGATTGCCTTCCCCCTTCTCCACTTTACTTTTACGGTTCCCTCCCACCCTAGGTGCCCCCTGCTGGCTTTTCATCCCCACCAAAACTTTCCACCCTTCACACTGAGGCACAAATGACTGGTAACAGCAGGGAATGATTGTGCCTAAGAGGTTTCTCCCAGCCACCCTCTCAAGATAATTGTTGATAGAGAAAACTTCAATCATATGAAAACAGAATATAATCAACCCTCCATGTACCCATCACCCAGCCTTAACAATAGCCAATGTAGTTTCTTCTATACCCCCAACCCCACCCAGGGTCATTTTTTTAATGCTTTTTAAAAAAAATTTTTATTTTTGAGGGAGATCTCTCCAGAGTCATTTTGAAGCAAATCCAAGATACCATTTCTTTTCAGGATGTGCCGGGCTTTCTTAGACCTCAGTCTGACCATGTCACATGCTGGTGAAGAACCTTTGGTGGCATGAGAGAGGACCCAGCCTCCTTGGCGGGTTCGGCAAGGCTCTCTGCCATCGGATAGAGTCCACCTTTCCAACATCTATCTCTCTACTACCTGGAAGACGTGACCTTCTCGCCACACCGAACACCATTTCCCCAAAGGCCACATTGTTTTCATCTATCACGTGATACAAGTCGTTAGACTTATCACCTTACACCCCCAGCTGAGGGGCCATCTTTTCTCTGTAGCTTTCCCTGAATTCCTAGATGGAGTCCATCAGGCCCTCCTCTGGGCTCTGATGGCACGCAGACACCTGTTTACAGCATTTATTTCTAATACAGAGGAATGTTGCTTATTCTAAGATAGGCACTGTTCTAGGGGTTTTCTGAAAAAAAAACACTGATTTAACTCACATGGAACAACTCTCATGAGGTTAGAGATGGGAACAGTGAGGCACAGAGAGGTTTAGGTCACCAAGTAAGTGGCAGAGCTGTGGTTTTAAACACAGGCGGTCCGGTTTCTTAACCACCGTCTAAGGCTGCTTATTCTGTATTCGTCACATCCTTATCACCCTCTGCAAGCCACGAAGTCTCTGAGAACAGCGTCTGGGGCTTACTCTCCTCGGGACCACGGTTCTGAAGCCTGTATCTGGCATATTGCAGGCCTGAGCACCTATTGTTGAATGCAAGAATAAGCATAAGATGGGATGCCTGGGTGGCTCAGTTGGGTAAGCATCCGACTCTTGATTCTGGCTCAGGTCATGGTCTCGTGGTTTGTGAATTCGAGCCCCGTGTTGGGTTCCACGCTGACAGTGTGGAGCCTGCTTGCGATTCTCTCTCTCTACTTCTCTCTCTACCCCTCCCATGTGTGCATGTTCTCTCCCTTTCTCTCTCTCAAATACACTTAAAAAAGAAAAAGTGTAAGGCACTCCTCCCGGTCATTTGGAGAAACTCCAAGGCATAACTCCTCCTAGAGCTATAGTCATAATTTCCATAGGATCAGGGTCTTAGGCTAAACAGGATTCCCAGTGTTCCCCCCCTCCCCCCCACCCCGGACACCACTGTGGGTTATGGTGCACTCCCTTCATGGAAGTCTCCCTATGGCTCTCACCGGAGAGAGTAGGCTTTGGTGAGGTTGGAGTGGCAGCTGGACGAGGGCAGGTTTTATACGTGGAATTTGAAGGCGGCAGGTGTTTCGGATATGCCCTTAGGGCGCAGCCTCTTGGCTGAGACTCACTGAGCTAGAGAGATAAGGCACTATGACAAAATTCTAGGCAACAGTCCGGGATGGAGGGAGCATTTCAGGATCCTGGGAACAGGGTCTTTCTCCCATCTTCCAGGCTCTTCTTGTTTTCTTTTAAGTTTGTTTATTTATTTTTGAGAGAGAGAGAGAGAGAGAGAGAGAGAGTGTGTGTGCGAGCAGGGGAGGGGCCGAGAGACAAGGGGACGGAGGATCTGAAGCGGTCTCTGTGCTGACAGCAGAGATCATGACCTGAGCCCAAGTCGGAAGTGTAACTGACTGAGCCACCAGGCGCCCCTCCCAGGCTCTTCTTAAAGCCATCCCTGAGTCAGGCCAACTGGAGAGTGACTAGCATTACTTTTCATGAGGAAAACATTTTTTTTTTTTTTCTTTTTCCCTTAAGTCCAGTGGAACTATTACGGGGATTGATTGCACATTTGAGCGAATTCCTGTGGGGAGACAGGAAAGCGTGAATGTTTACAACCTCCTCTGACCTGATTCTATTTCAAGGACACGGGTCATTAGCTGCTGGCGACAGACTCAGCTGTATGCATACCTTCCAACAGTTTTGTTACCAAATTTGGGCCTAACTTTTTTTTTTCTTGTCCCTGAGGGGATTGTTATTATTTACTGGAAATTCTATTATCAAATCCCAGCAGCAAAAACCTTTCTTTCCTTTCTGCACAATTCTCACTAATTAGAAGCTGCCATTATTCACTGTCTGGCTATAACCTAACTAATGACCTAACTTAAACCTTTTCAACAAGAAGCGTCTTCTCACAGTCCTCTAGCAAAGACTATACACAGAACAAAAACCAGACCTTAAGATCCGGTTCTACTGGATCCTAGTGTGACCTCTGGAAAGTAGCACTGCCTCCTTAGCTCTCATTTTCCTCATTTATAGGTTGGGCTAGAACGTGGCAATTAGGTTTTTTTCGTGCATGCCAATGGAACTGATCGGTAATGGCTGCCTGGAATGCTTGGCTGAAAAATGCCGTGGGAAATGGTGCTGTGATTGATTGTTGATGTCTGCTGTGGGTGAGGGAGCATGAGTGGCATAATTCACCAAGTGTTTGCCAACTCTGGGTTTGCAATGTCTGAGGCCTGTCCCTGTAGAAATACCCAGAATGTGTTTAATGTGTGAGCTGGCCCTATGGGCAAGATGGACCAAGTAGGAGTTTAGTGTTTCAGAGTATTATTTGTAGGTATCGGTCACCAAAACCTCCAAAAGATGTGGGAATCCTGGGGGCCTTGGTGTACCCCAGAATTTTTTATGTCCTGGATGATCCTGACACCTAGAAATAGAGTTCCTCTTGGTTTGTTGTTACTAAGCGTTTGGATCCCCAGGCCCTGGGGAAAATCGCTGAGTGAGGTTAGATGGGGGACTGAGATCAGCTATATCCCAGGAAGAGACAGGCTTTTTGATGGGTGTAGTGTTAGAGTATTGAGACAAACAATTAGGATTGCTGTTATCTGTAATATTAGGCAGTGTCCAGATATCCTGTAAAGGACCCAGTGAAGACAACTTCTTAGTCTTAGGTTGTGTAACATCCCATGGGATGGGGAGGAGGGAGCCAGCATACTAAAAGCCTTCCATGATCCAGGCACTTTATGCAGTAATAACTCATTCTTTTCAACAACCCACGATTGAGGGGATGGGGGAGAGTAGGTAGAAATATGGTAGCATTATTTCATAGACGGGGAACTGGTAATGCAGAGCCACTGGGGAACCTTCAAGAGGTTGATCAGAGTCAGTTTTTCTGACAGTTCTGGACTCTGGTCACTATATCGAGACGTCTGTATGTTTGCTAATTGTCAATGTGTTTGGACCTTGGTATCTTGGTATTTGTGAAGAGGGAGTGTTTTTTGTTTTTTTTTTTTTTTTAAACACATTAATCATATGGGTGTTTGTAGGCCAATTGCTAATATAAATAGTTGTGGAGGCATTTTTTTTGTAATTTATTTTTTTAAATATAATTCAATAAAGCTTAATAACAATTATGTGAAATATTTTCCTTTAACACATTAGTTAATCCAATGTGTACCACAATAGATTTGTTGTTGTTGTTGCTTAAGTAGAGAGCTCTCATGATTTCAGTATTCTACAACTGTAAGCTGAGACTACAGTCAGGAACAAATTTAAAAAGTGGTATTACAAAAGCATAGGTTAGTAAAAAAACAGAACCAAACCAAAACCGGCAACAACCAAAAAACCTATTGCTGTGCTGTACGAAATCACACATTTTCACTGCCATAAATCTTACTGAGGCCAAACTTAGAAACTAATCCTCCTAAAAGATAAAGGCATTCTGGAAAAAAAAAAATAGCAGCAATTCCAGGGCATAGTATGGCTTTTTCTTTGGCAACATAACCTCCAAAGAGTACAATCTATTATGGAATTGTAAATTTAAAAAATTGATGGAAAACTGAAATGTTCTTGGTGAAATTTAAATCTATAAAATTGTGCCAATCGAAACTGGGTTCGTTCAGTCAAAATAATGGGGAAGATACTGTTAAAAAACAACATTCAATGGAGTAAGTTTGGCTTTATTAAACAATTCATGAATCAGGCAACATCCCATCTAGCAAGTAGAGGGAAGCTCCCGCTGAGCTGAACAAGAGAAAGGTTTTTAAAAGCAGAGAGATGGCATTAAAAAAAAAAAAAGGAATGTATCAGCAAGAAACACATTGTTTCAGCAAGGTGGCCCTCCTAAGGGTGGTGGAAGGGGTGTATTAGTAAATTCCCTAGTATTGGCCAGGAAATTTCATGGCGACTAGTTAAAGGTTACATTCTTAAGGGGTTGAAACTGCAGTTAGGTTAAGGTATTAAGTCTTGGTCTAATGATTTAGGGCCATAACTTAAGTGGTGCTATTTTGGGTTTATGGTTTTCTTTTTAACAATTCCCAATAGCTATTCCCAATAGCAACTAGAGTGGGTAGTAATTTTCATGTGGATTCAAAACTAAACTTTGCTGGTGAGTTGAGTTCCTATTTTAAAATTGATAACGAAAGCAATGTTTCTATGAAAATTTCAATAAAATACAGACAGAAACTGTTCTCTATAGACAAGTGATCAAGGACTTTAATCAACCTAATGAAAGCTGCCTGAAATCAGCCTTGCAGAAATTAGCATTAATGTCATTCTGATGAAAATATTTATATTCTCAAACGTAGATCAAAAATACCACCAGGGGCAGTAAACATCAGTGCGCTGGATGCAGTGTTAAAATGTCTTGTGCCATTTTCCTAAATATAAAGCTGTTCCTAAATCCTCATCTCTGAGAAGTGGGATTCATTTTGGAAGGAAGATGAGAGGAAGAGTGGATTTCATGCTTTCCTTAAAGCTGAATGTTTGCCGTCAGCCCATCAGCCTCACTGACAGAGAAAAAGACCTTTCACTCCTCCTTGGGGGAGAGACCCAACCATCAGGACAATGCAATGGACGTTTATTACAGAGGTCACCTCAGAGCATGATTTTGGGCATGTGCTATTCCGTGGTTGTGGCTTGCAGAAATTCCTCCAGAGAATGGCCAAGCTTTGCCCAGGGACTCAAGAGAGGCAGACAACTTAGGCCCAGACTGTATTTGGTAAACTGCCCATCCATGTGAAAATGGGCTGAAGGAGGAGTCCCAAAGTTTAGCTTTAGTCATCTCTGTTCACACAGAAACCATTTGAAAAATGATGCCAAATGGGTGGTAGGGTGTGTGTGTGTGTGTGTGTGTGTGTGTGTGTGAGACAGACACACAGAGAAAGAGAGGGAGAGAGATAGAGAGATTGAGCGCTGAAAAGGCAACCATTGTCTGAAGTGAAGCCACCTTGAGGTAGTGGACAAAATTCTACATGACAGAACTGTAATTGTTCTCAATCAGGGGCGATTTTGCCCCATCCCCTCCCTACCCCCAGGGTACATTTGTCAATGTCTGGAGACATTTTTGTTGTTGTTCCTTGAAACTTGTACCTAATGGGTAAAAGCCAGGGATACTGCTAACACATCCTATCATCCATAGGACAGCACCCACCAACAAATAATTTTCCTTCCCATGGGTCCATGGTGCCGAGGTTGAGAAATCCCATGATGGAGATACCAAAGTCAGTCAGTAAATGCAGCTGGTGTGCATGTACTTTTTATGGAGATATTTAAGTTGAGGAATGCCACAAGAGGCCCAATACTTGATTGACATTGGTGTTTTCACCCTAATGACTTGTGTGGTCCGTAATTGTAAATCCTGGGATTTGGTGTAATGGTGTAGCTAATGTAAAAACGTAAAAAGCAATGCTTGAGAGCACAAATCTGGGTAATAGAAGGATTCAGATTCATTTTAATATTCTGACACCCACTGTATGACCTTGGACATGTTATTAACTATTTTGGGCCTCATACTTCTATCTGTAAAATGGGAATAATAGTGGAACCCAACCCAATGAGTTGTTAGGAGGATTAAATGGAATGTTGTATACAAAGCATTTAGCATTAGTGCAGACACATCCATTGTTAACAAAATGTTTGGATTTGATGTCAGAATAGACAAGAAAGTTATGAACAGAATGCAGAATCCAATTAAGCAATAGAATAGTTTAATATAATCCAAGGTATAGAAATCCAATATAATCCAAAGGTATAGAAAAACTGGCTGTAACTCAGGTGGGGCTACAAAAGTCACTTATTAAAACGAGGATACAGAGATGCAGAGCCTGCTTGGGATTCTCTTTCTCTCTCCCTCTGTGTCTGCTGTTCCCTGACTCATGCTCTCTCTCTCTCCCTCCCCGAATAAATAAATAAATAAATAAATAAATAACATCTTTAAAAAAATAAAAAAAAGTAATGGTAATGATGTTCTTTGGATTGCAAAGTTAAACTCCAGCCGAAAGTCTTGGGCTTGGTGAGGAACGGGCTCTCCATGGACATGAAACAGAATTTGACTCAACGTCTGAGTGCTACATGATTACCACTGGCTCCAGAAGAACCATCTAGTATGTAGGGATCATATATCATGTTCCAAGGTCCACTCTCTAAATGATAAATAATGCTATTGTGACCCAGGCTCAGGCACCTTATCTTGCCAGAGATGGTAGTTCTGCTTATTAGCTGGGTGACTTTTTAAAGCCTGGGAAGGTGACATTAAAATACAGAGATAAAGTAAATCAAATTGAGAGCAGTAATATTTTGGTGTGGTTTAGGAATGAGTTTTATAAGCATTGGTATTTATATAGATTTTTAAATTTTTTTAATGTTTATTTATTTTGAGAGAGAGAGAGTGAGAGAGTGAGCACATGTGCAAGCCAGGGAGGGGCAAAAAGAGAGGGAGCGAGAGAATCCCAAGCAGGCTCTCCACTGTCAGTGCAGAGCCAACTTGGGGCTCAAAGTCATGAACCCCAAGATCGTGACCTGAGCCAAAATCAAGAGCTGGCTGCTTAACCAACTCAGACACCCAGGTGCCCCTAATCATTGGGATATTTTGTATGTATTTGTGTTTTAAGATTTTTTTTTTTTTCCAACGTTTATTTATTTTTGGGACAGAGAGAGACAGAGCATGAACGGGGGAGGGGCAGAGAGAGAGAGACACACAGAATCGGAAACAGGCTCCAGGCTCTGAGCCATCAGCCCAGAGCCCGACGCGGGGCTCGAACTCACGGACCGCGAGATCATGACCCGGCTGAAGTCGGACGCTTAACCGACTGCGCCACCCAGGCGCCCCAAGATGTTTTAAATAAACCTGGCATATCAGATAATCGGATTTATATCTAATTTATATTAGACTTATGATATTAAAGGTACAGTAGATTTTTACTGTTTGTAAATAGTATTTAAATGTATAAGAAAACCTGGTTTATAATATCTCATTTGTTTGATAGATTAATAACAGTTGCTGAAGCGCATAGTAAGGCTTTGTTTCTTAGGTTTGTAAGTCTGTCAGGCTTTTGGAGTATTTGAGAATTCGGTATGTTAAATGTGTAACATTTTAAAAATGCCTGAGGGAATTTAATTCATGAGTGAGGTCAACTCTTTAGCATTTACTCTTTTAAACTTATCAGTTAATGGAGTATAATCGAAACAGTGTGAATTCTTATTTTTATATAAAATATTAGATTTATAACATGCTTCCAAATTGAACTTAAAGACTTAGAGAACACTAGGCTTTTAAATTTACAATTTCAATATGTTGGATTAATAAAAATCCAATTGTTAGAATAGTCTTTTCAGTGTATAAGGTTCGGTCAGATATTTGAAAGCTCAAATGACACCTGTAAGCTTTCAGTAAGCGGTAGTTATAATGAACGGCAGGTTCCGCTTGCCTTTTGTTCCTTTGAACCCCTGCAATGAAACTTCTATGGCTATGTATCTGTTTCTTGAGACCCTAGGGTCCTGATTAGCCGAACGTAAGGATTATTCCAAAAACGACACTTTTGCTTGAGTCAATAATTTTATTACTATTATTTTTCCACACCGAGGAGACTTACTTACATAAAGTGATACCCTAGGAGTTGATTACCAGTAGTAGAAGCACGAAGGTGTGGGAAGTGTAACATGAACACAGAGAAGAAACACCCTTTATCAAGTGAAGTTCATGTGACAGAAACACATTGCTCCAAACAGCCTATGTACAAATAAATATAGCTTTCCGTCTATGTACAGACATATCCACGGAGAATACACTGACGCAAAATCTCCATATATGTCGTCATCCAGCGAAAATTGCGCATAATAAACAAAACACACAGAAAGTGCCGAAAATAATTTGGAAGTACAACAGTGGGTTTCTTGTTGGGGTAAAGACAGGGGATAAAACGCTTCTTTAAAACGGAGGCACACAAAGGAAGCAGGAGATGACATCTATCCCTAAAAAGATCCTTTACAAAAATGGCATTCCGGTACTTTTAATGTAACCTGTCCAAAAAACAGTTTATGTGTTCTAGGGAAGATGTTGGGGTCAGCATCGACCACGTTTCCTCTGTTTTACCACTGTGCAAAGAACAAAAGTGTAATTGATCTTTCCTTCAGTGCAGGCAGCAACTTCACCAATCCAGAAAGGTAGCTTTTGCTACTCTTAATTTCTTCTGGTTCTTTGAGACTGCAGATTGCTAGGAGACAGAGGCTCTTGCTGCTGGAGTTTTTTCAAACCCGAGAAACCTGGGTTAGATGCAGGGCACAAATATGGACTTTGTGTGCAGGGTTCAACAAGGCTATATGTCAACAGAGCCTCTGTCTTCTGGTTGGAGTATCTGCCCTTTGAAGAAACTCCTGCGACCACAAAACAGTTCCTGACAAGAACATCATTGGCTCCAGGGCTAGATACTTGATCTTAGGGCAGATGGTCATTTAAGCATTAACTTGATGGGGTAGTTCAATTCAATAGACACATTTACTCTATACTGACAACTTAGGTTACTCAGGGTGAGTATTTCTTGGCCACTGAGTGCTTTTTAAGTCATTCTTTTAGCTTTCACTCAAATTACATGGAAAGTTGTGATCAAGTGAGATATTAGTTTTTAGTTGTGGGGACTTTTGGGTACATAGGTAAGTGGTCTACCATACGGCTCAAAACTTGTGTATTTTAGAGGAATGGGAATGCATGATGAAGTCTGTTATTTTATATGTCCTCCCAAGGAAGGTTGATAACTTAGGCATAATAAATTATTGACAAGTTGTGTATCTATATTAGCCATTTTTATAAGGGAACTTCTTAGGTCCATCCTATTATTTATACAAAAACTCAAACAAACTTTAAATTTCCCAGGTATATATTTGCTAATTATCCATTTCACTCTTCATGTGGGTGAACCTTGCTTTACATAACAAATGGATTCCTGAAAAATAATAAATCTATAATTTAAAAAGAGAAACACTTTCAATATAGTCTCAGCACTTGCTATTTAAAGAAACTGTAACAAGCTACTTCCAAGATGAAGAATGCTGTTGTGAAATGAATAATTTCTTTTGTTTGCAAAGTTTCGTTAAAGTACACACCTAAAATTTATCAGATTAGGATTGTCTAGAGCAATAATTGTATGCAATAAAAAATAGAACAGATAAACTCCAATTTACAACAAACGATACAAAACAGGAATGACTCATGACTGCTTATTGATTGACTATATTCAGAAGCCCTGAATATATGTATTATTGGTATTTTATGGCTTTAATTAAGACAGTTGTCTCTTATGAAGTACTATAAAGTGCAATATTAAAAAATTAAAAACCCAAAAGGCATCCATCGTCCTTCAGTTTTATCCTGATGAGAAGAGTTGGAGATTCGTTTAATTAAATGGCAAGGAATTATCTATCCTTAATTCATGCATGTCATTTTATCCTTAAAATTATTCAATTCAGGGATTCAGGCTTAACTCATTCCTGTGTATGTGCATGTGACATGATTTTAAAAATTAGTATTCCCTTTTGGTTAGTGTGTTGAGTGTTTTAGAGAACTGTCAGTCCCAAGGCCTTAGATACTTACGGACCCATTATAAAGGAAAATGCAACCCAACCCTGTATGTGAGAACGCAGAAGCAACTGCCCATCTTTTGGTGAACTGTAGCCCTTTTCCTGGGCCAGGACCCAACCAACAACCACACAATTCTGATCCAACCTCGCACACAAGGAAGGAAATGCACTGCAGTACTGGGTGATCAGAGGAGGTCCAACCATTTCTTCTGTTTCCTATTTGAGTGAAAATGTGAATTCCTTTTGGTAAAGCGATGCAGGTAGAGATTCTGAATGATCTCCAGTGGTGTCTCCCCCCACTCTGAGTTCTTTGTGAGTGTGGAATTATGACTTTAAAGGTGAGGCTCACGAGTGTGACCTCACCAGGCCTCATGATAATGCCGCACCCAGTGTTCACGCTTTTCTGGACACTGGACAAATGCCTGCTAGTGCCTGTGGTATCAAGGCCTACTGGTGCTCTTAAGGTATTTCTGTGACTCTACTCTCTTATGGCTGTGAATTCTGTTCACATTTTAGTAGCAATCAGGAGGGATTCCCCCCACCCACCAAGAAGTCATCAATTACACAACACAAACTGTTTGGGGGCAGGGGTCCAGCATTTTTGGATATTCACATTTATGAGGAGATGGGGAAAACGGTCCTTAGAGTTGTGCCAAGCGCAAGCAAACTGGGGAGCTCGGTGGTAAGGGGAGGGAGTGCTGGGTCGAACCTGGACTTGAAAACCGGAAGTTGTGTTAGGAACAAACAGACATAGACTCAACCAGGCCAAGTGGAGAGCGGGTCGCAGTAGGAATGATGGCTATTCAAATGCATTGGGGCAGGCTGAGAAATGCACTGGCTTCATCTAAATGTCTTGGAGAAAAGATACAGAAGTGATAGGAAACACGAGATCAATGTGAATTAGCAATGAAGTATGACTTTCTCAAAGTAAGAGTAACAGAGGGTCCACAAAAAGGCGGTGAAGCATTAGGTTTGAGACTGTAATTCAGCCCTGTTCAGACCTACTTGTGTCATGATTAGTCATAGGTTCTATAACTTAGGAGCAAAATAAAGCATTTACAAAGGCTTCGTAGGGAAGAAGTGTAAGAGGGTTAGGAAATTAGGACTCTGACATAAAACTCTGAAAATACTTTTGATGAAAACAGATCAAGGGTCACATAGTGGAGACTCCCAACTATGCCAGGGGTACACAGTGAAGAATGCCCAGATGCAGTTCCTTTCTGCCCCAAAGAAAAGACATAGGTTAACCCTAGCCTAACCAGTTGATGACTTAACCTGCTGGTTGTTAATGTTAACAGTTGATGAAACCTGTTTCCACCAGAAACTTTGATGCTAGGACCCCTCTCCTATGAAAGAACTGTCCTTTTAGCTAGGGTGATAGGTTGGACAAACTCTCTTAACAGAATTAAATCTTTGGCAAACTCAATGTGTATTCCACAGAACTCGTTCAGACTTAGGTATTTATGTGTTTTAAAAAAATTCTTTAAGGTTTTCCAGTCTGTCAACCAATCATTTCGTGAAAGTTCTTTGGCTTAATTTGGTGGTTCCGCACAGTCTCCTTTGCACACTAATTTGAACATCGTTGTCTCTAATTATAGGCTCATTTTTGTCTCTAAAAACCTGGCTGACTTGAGGGTTCACTTGTTGCTTCTAGCTCTTTCTTTTCTTTCTTTTTTTTTCTAGAGAAAACTTTCACTCGTCAGATGAAAGACCACTGTGGACTTCAGGTGATTCTGAGCAAGGCTGATCCCCTCTGGGTGAGGAAGGCATGTAAAATGGCAGCACAGACAGTGTTTGGAGGGAGGCGTCTGGGTGGAAAGATGTCTTACTTCCATACCAGGTATGAGTGCACCTTTGATTTGTACAGATGCCTAAATTCTGCTTGTGATCACAGCCTATGCAGTTTCAAAGCTCCCTGTTGCAACAAACACTGTGGTGTTGTAATGATAAGTAATAGAGTTTAGCTGGTGGTGAGGGTGTCTTTATTGCTTTTCTTGTTTGCTACACAGTTCAAAGAATATGGAGCTGTGAAATTAAAAAAGAGACCCAAAGAGATAGAGGCAAGGAGCTAAGCTTAAATAGACAGTGGAGCAGGGGCACATTACCAAAGCCTTCTTGAGAAGAGAAAATATTTTTATCTGGGACTCTATGCAGATTCTTGTAATTGGCTGGAAAAAGCCTGAAATTTATGATTTTACTTTTATTTAAAGTTTATTTTTACTTATTTTGAGAGAGAGCAAGTGGGGTAGAGGCGGAGACAGAGGGAGAGAGAGAATCCCAGGCAGGCTGTGTGCCATTAGCACAGAGTCCGATATGGGATTCGAACTCACAAATGTGAGATCATGACCTGAGCCAAAGTTGGATGCTTAACCGACTGAGCCACTCAGGCACCCCTGTAATTATTTTAAATTACGTGGGGACATATATCAATGTGACACTCTTCTCTTGGGAATCGTAGTAAATTAATTTTTCCTCTCTTCCTTTTCCTTATGCTTCATTTTCGTACTGATTCTCTTTTAATGGCAGGCTCTTTCTTACTAATTAAAGACAATATTGCTGAGGGAGGTTCAGGAATTGAGGACGTGTCTTTTAAAAATATTAAGCCAGGTGGTTACGTTAGATCTGGCTTAGCGAGAATGAGCATTAGCTTCTGCATCAAGCCTTCAGGAGATAGCTGATTTCCCCCAGAAATCACCCTGAGGACAGTTACCCTTTATTTCTTCTGGAATAGAGCTGCCACTTATAATATGGCCACTGAATTACTGGAGTAGCAACCTGCCCAGGTGCATCCTCATAATCTTGTGCGTGCATGTGTGTGTGTGTTGGTAGGTGTGAGGAAGAAAGCATCCCGAAGTTTCCTGAAATGCTTGCATTCAGATGGGTCATCAGACTCGTTGCGTGTTCCAACCCAGGAATTTCAGCTGAGCATTTAACGCAAGTCCCATCTCTCCAACTGCCTCTCTGGCCAGCAGCTCTCTATCTGTTGTCATTTCCTTGGCCAGCTCTCGGTTAAGGTGGTGTGGGAGGGGGGCTTCCCTTACAGCTCATCTCCCATCTCCCTGCTGCAGAGGAGTGAAAGAGCTGTGAGCTTTGGTGGAGAGTTTGCCAACCCTCTCCCTGCCCAGGAATGGATGTACATTAATATTATCAAATGTCTCATCAGTGAGGCAGCTGTGTTTTGCTGAAAGGCCTCCAAACCACCTGATTCATGTCTTTCCTAGAAAATAAATTATAATGGCCCCTGTCAGGTGACACCTGTTAGAAGCCTTACAAAGCATTTTCCCAGAATATGAATCAATCCCTGCCTCTTTTTATAATCTTCTGGGCAAGGCTCTAGCATAGGCTGCTGCATCTGCTAAATTGATAAACAGCCCTACCCCTTAGACTGTGCACATGGACCGTGTCTTCCCGATCCGTCACCGCTGGGCTTAGCTTAGGTCCTGGAGCACTGCATAAACACCATCTAATCTCCAGCTTCAATTCTTCAGGAGTTAGTCACGATCAGAGGGCAGCTGGATTTAGCATGGGCATTTCCAGATGCACTTTAGAAGGTTCTATGTGGGCATTCTCAGTTTGAGCCAGGTTGCTCTCCTGTGCAGCTGCTGCCAACAGCGACAGGGGAGGTGACAGCAAACAATACCTGCTTGGTTTGCTGTGGCTAAATGGAACCATTTTGGTACAGCTTGTTTGTTTTTAAATGTTTATTTTTGAGGCAGCGTGCGTGCGAGTGCATGTGTGTGAGCGAGGGAGGGTTAGAGAGAGAGGGAGAGAGAATCCCAAGCAGGCTCTGGGCTGTCAGTGCTGAGCACAACATGGGGCTTGATCCCCAAAACCATGAGATCATGTCCTGAGCGGAAATCAAGAGTCAGATGCTTAACTGACTGAGCCCCCCAGGTCCCCCAGCTTGTATATTTTGGATTGAGAAGTAAGAAGTTGGCTTTGGAATTTTTGATATTGCTTTATATACCTTGCTACAAGAAAGTAAAGAAAATCTAGGGTCTAAGTTTTTCTGTTGTGTATTCTTTGCCTCTACATCAGCATGAGGGGTATGTATGGCTGGCCATTTCCATAGGCTGTATATAACTGTATACTCTTGAGGTGGGAAAATATATGGGAAGGGAGCGTATGTGTAGGTTTGCATGTACACATGCACAGAACAAGTCTTACAAGATCAGGAAGAAATGTTCCCTTTGGGTGTTGGTGTGCGTGACTTTCCTTTTCCTTCACTATGACAAACTTGATGTGCCCTGATTTTGAATCCTGAAGGTGACTGGGTCAGAGGCTGATGATGTAAATGATGACGTGACTGTGTATGTACAGATGTGGCGTAAAGACGTATTTATATAAGTATATGCACAGACATGCAGGGGGAGTGTTGGAGGTGACCTGCTCAGGAAAGTTCTTTCTCATAATTACGTTAGTGGTTTGATTGTTTTTAAAGATTCACTGCTGCATTCTATACACTGCTCTCTGGGTTTGCCCTGGCCCAACACATCACCCCACAGACACATGCTTGGGTCAGGCAGTGGCAGGGGAAGGGTGCCTGCACACCAGCCAGCCAGGGAACATTGCTTGTCGTACATTGTGCTCAGTGCACATCACAGGGGTGGGAATGGGCTGGGAAGCATGGTCTTTTCAAGTGCAACTTCTCATCAATGACCACAACACCTCCTCTAGAATGGAGCCCCATACAAGTAAAATGCTCTGTGGCTGCCTGGATGGGTCTTCACTGTGAGCTGGGAATGAATGGGAGGGAGTGAGGAGGCAGGGGACATTAGTAAGTGCCGGCCCAAGAACAGGGCCGTGGTGGGTCTCCCTTGTCCTTTTTGGTTTCACATAGTTTATGTGCAGTTGAGTTACAGTCCCCTACTCAAACCTTCTTTTGAATAACAGACCAGCCAATAAAACGTAACTCACGCAAGGACCCAGTTTGCTCCCCTTCAAGTAATGCACAGGGAAACCAACCACAGTTTTGAACAAGAAGTTCACTCACCCATTCTCTTTCACCCTAAGGAAATAGCACAAATTCTTGCCTCAATACAACATCCTGCCCTTGATGAAGGAGACGCGGGTTTTTCTGACACAACTGAACACCTGACTTGGCAAAGTTGGAGAGACTCGAAGTCTCGCCTCCTGTGTGGCAGCCATCTTGATTTCTTGTTTTTCCCACGTGAGCCTCCACTCAGAAGTGCTTTTCGCTTGGGGGCGAAGAGCAATGAGGGACACCGCCTGTTACTGCCACGCTCTGTGGAGTGAGCTGGGGTTCTGTGGAAGGAATACTGAGCCTGATCTGGGGCTGTCAGGTCTCCCTTCCTCTCTATTTGGTTGTGAGTCCTGCATCCTGTCTCCCTGTGTTAGGAGGTATGTGCTCACGACAGGATCATAGCAGGTATCAGGGACACGGTAAACCGGAGACAAGAACACATGTCGCGCGTAGTGTGTCCCAGCTGAGATGGAAGGTGGGTACAGAATAATGGGCCATCCTCTACTTCCTTTTTCAACTGATTATAAGGAAAGCATGACTTGGAGACATGAAAATCTATATTTTCTCATCGATTTCAGTTTGCCTTTTCTTCCCCCTGATGGTTTTATTTTCTATTGACACAGATCTGAGAAATCATACAAGGTATCAAACAGAATTTGGGGGCATGGAGTGAATGAAATGAAAATGTCGCGTGAATCCTGGCAAAATCAGGAGATCAAAACCTTGGAGTGACTGGCTTGAGGCCAGCACGAAGACATCTTCGGTGGACTCTCTAAGCCAGCAAGAGTCCCACGTAGGGTCTTGATGGAGGGAGAAACGCAGGTTTTGCCTGGGCTCTACCCACCCCCTCGTCCTGGCACCGCTAAACATAGGCCTCAGAAACCTTCCTCAGTGCACGGGGTGCACAGATGCCTTTCCAAACATCTCTAAGCTGCCTCAACCCAAGCACTATAGATTAGATTGTTTATTTCTATTGCAGGAATAATAATTTCTTTAGACACTGAAGCCCTTTGTGAACCGCACTGGAAGATGCTTTAAGAACCATGCCCTTATATTCCCATTAGGTGGCAAGTTCCATTGAGCCCCTCTACTGGATGATATTTCTTATCACCTGTCCCAGGCTCTCTTGGCAGGCATTTTGATGATATGTGAGCCCTTAGCATCAAAATACACCTAAATTACAATCACAGTTAAATCTGCCCCCCCCCCCTTTTGATGATAATGGGACATGCATTAGAACAGTATAGGTTCAGTTTATATAATCTCGTTGTCCTAGGAGAGCACTAATTTGGTTTGCAGTTACATTTTCTACTTGCATGCTGGGGCAATATATATAAAAAAATCCAAAAAACCCCAACCCTGGTAACCTCTCCCCTGCCTCCAAAGCAATATCCACCCACTCTGGGTTTTACCTCTGTCTGTCCCAAGTGGCCCCATGGGTTTTGGTCAGCGTGCCCAGCAGGGGTGGGCAAATAGTCTTCACTGTTTGGCTGGTGGGAATGTTTTGGAGGTCTCAGCTCAGGGTCCCTACAGACCCTCTCCACCAAGCCCTCCTTCCTGCAACATATTCCTCTATAACATCCACGTTGCCTGGCAGGATCCCAATAAGTCCAAGGTAGGCTGAAGGTCACAGCAATGATTCTATTAGTTTACCTCTTGTACTTAAGAGGTAAAGCTCAGACTGAAGGTTGATGCCCCTCTTCAAATAGGTGCTATAAATATACTAGAGCTATCCCTGAAAAGATGCATTTGTATTTATATATATATGTGATGATTTTATATATATATATATATATATATAAAATTTATATATATATATATATAAAATTTTTCTTTCTTTGTGTTTGTATACAGGTATGTATGACTCTATAGGTATGAAAGGAGAGGTATAATACAGGAGCAGGCGGGGGTATGTTCATGTGCATCTATTTATAATTTGTATATTTTGTATGTGTATATAGAGAGAGCCTCTGTCATCGTTTGCATCATTACAATGAATGTACCTCCGACCAGCGAGGAGTACCTGTCAGTGGTGAATCGGAGAGAAGCCCCAAAATGGACGGTTCTTGTGTGGAGCTGTTTCAGTAGGCAAGGTTGGCAGCAGCTCGTGAAATGAGTGGGCCCAGCGTAAATCCATCCATCCTCAAATCCGCTAGGGAAGGACGCTCTGAAATGCCCACGGCTGTGTGCCAACTGCCTCTTCTGGAGAGGTCAAGGAGCCTAGAACCCAGGGCAGGGAGGGGCCATCCACGCTGTTGGTTCAGGATATGGCTTTTCCTACTAGATGGAGACAGGGCACACAAGAATTCTGTCTTCTAGGAGGACGCTGACCACCAGGAACACAAAGTAGAGGCCGAACATGATGAAGCCCAGCACTTTGTTCATCCGCCATTTGCAGAGGGCAATGGAGAGGATGACGAAGAGCAGCATGATGAAGAGGAGGACGATGGCACAGAAGAGGCCATTGCTGCTGACAGCCACCGGTTGGAACCTGTGAATGATGGTATACAGGAGCCAGGGCAGTGGAAGCCTGTGAGGAAAGATGGGGATAGCAGTCAGACACGTTGAAGAAGGCACAGGACACAGCATCAGCTTCCTGGAATCCATAATCTGAAAAGGGTGTCTTTTGGGGTTCACTATGCCTTGTGTGCGGTTGGCCCGGGAAATCACATAAGGAAGTCACGTGAACTTCAGAAACCTGTATCTACTTCCTGACTGAATTAGGGAGAAGAGGGAATTTGTTTTATAGCTGAGTAAGCTCGGAGCTGTGACCACTGCGGGTGATTTCTGGATGTGATCTGAAATAATTGGGTGTTTTTTCCTAGTTAGATTCAAATTGCTCTCAGCCCCCGAAAAGGTGGACTGGAAGATCTGTACAGGGCAGGAGAAGGAAAATACAAATGGAGAAAAGGCATGGACATCAGTGGTGAAAATGGCAACATTATTTTTAGGAATGGAGACAGAGAATAGCACTGACTCAACTGATCTAACGCCAGTGAAAAATGATACATGATACAATATAGCTGTCTGAGGTTTATTCTGGAAAAGATGGGACAACCGTTTCACTAAGAAGTGGCCTTCCTGAAATATTCGAGGAAGACAGTTTCTTACATTTGTGATGTGATTTTTAAAAAGCTGTTTTCTCCCTTGGCATTTGACTTTTAAAAATCTGGTAACATCTTTTGTTTTCTTTTTTTTTTTTTTTTTAATTTTTTTTTTCAACGTTTATTTATTTTTGGGACAGAGAGAGACAGAGCATGAACGGGGGAGGGGCAGAGAGAGAGGGAGACACAGAATCAGAAACAGGCTCCAGGCTCTGAGCCATCAGCCCAGAGCCCGACGCGGGGCTCGAACTCATGGACCGCGAGATCGTGACCTGGCCGAAGTCGGACGCTCAACCGACTGCGCCACCCAGGCGCCCCACATCTTTTGTTTTCTATCCAGAGTGGCAACTCTGGAAGACATCAGAAAAGCTAATGGCCAGGTGCATCCCTGAGAGTGAGTTAGGACTCTGAAAAATGGCCGAAAACGTGGGACTCATGTTGCCTGGGCCTCTCCAGGTGGCCGAGTGAGACGCAGTTTTATCCATTGAGCCTAATGATGGAACGTTGGCTGGGGAAACAAGGACCCAGCCACCCAGCTGGGTGAGGCTGCTGCAGAGCCTTAGCCTTTGGTTAAGGGAGATTCAGTTTTGGCCTGACCTCAGGGATATGGAAGAAGAGGTGAAACACAACTTTCTCCAAAGGAAAAGAAGATATCTTGAGAGAAATAATGAGATGAAAGGGGTAGGGAGTTTACACATCTGGTCTCCGCAGTTGGCGAGAGCATGTGAAGGCAGAGCCCACGAGTTGTGTTAACTTTGAATACCCAGGGCCTGGCGCACGCAGGCCCCCATCTGGGTACATATGTTAACCTGGGCCAAGGTGAAGTGATCGATACAACCGCCCCACAGGAGTCAGTACAGGTGGTTTGCCCACTACAGCCTGGTTTGGAGGTGCTCACTTTACGGAGATGTCAGAAGGGGAGGGGCTCCACAGGCCAGCTCAGGGAACATGGTGCAGTTCCGGCTTTCGGCAGGAGGGGGCAGCCCTGGCATCCTCCCGTCAGTGATGGAAAGTCAGGAAAAGTGGGAGTGGGGGTGTGTGTGTTGGGTGGAGTGCTCAAAAATGAAAACCCCCACTAGGGACTTGTCCTGGGGAGTGCTTCTTCCACCCCTGGATTCTCTTAGGAAGAAAAAGACCAAAGCCATCGTATTCTTATTAAGCGAGACATGCACACATATAAACCCAGTTCCCGTGAAGTTGTGCTTGATGGCACTACAAATAGGTAGAAGTCCTTTGTAGTAAAAAATTACATTTTATTCATACCTTTTGACCTATAGATTCTATCGCCAGGGATCAAGCATAAGAAATATTTGAAAGGCAGATATAACTTCATGCAGAAAAATGATCATTTCAGTGTTGTTTTGAGGAGTGAATAATTTAATGTCCAATAACAAGAAACTAGTTAAATAGCGAACTATTAAGCCAAGTTAATGTTATTAGCCATTAAAAATCATACGCTTATAATGATGTAGGCAAATACTCATGATATGATTCTACGCTTAAAATGAAGGATGCACATAAAAATGGCGATGCATTTTCAGCAATGTAAACTATATATGGACTAAAGCAGGGTGGTGAATGATCATTGATTTTTATTTATGCTCTATATGTATTTACTCAGTCCTTTACCATGAGTGTATATTAATATTATAAGCATAGAGAAAATGCCAATAAGACTATGAAATACCTTTTATATTCAATATATTGCTAACAAGTTCATAAATTGGTATGAAGTCTTGAGAAAGGACTTTTTTAAAAATATACATCAACAGCCATTAAAATGCTCATAATCTTTAATTCATTAATATTTCTTGAAGGAGTTTATCCTAATAAAAATAGCTAAAAGGTATTTTCCGCATAAAGGTCTTCATGAAAACACCCATCACAGCAGAAAATTGGAAAAAACAAAAAATAATGGCTAAACTGAAAACCAACAAGATGAAATATTGTGAAGTGATAAAACGTTATTTATGAGGGTTATAAAAGAACCTAGAAAAATAGCTGATTTACTAATTGAATAATAGATGTCTACTTTGTGCCAGGCATAAATGGCTTTGAAAGAGAAAAACAAAAGCCCTCCAAAAGGACAAAACTGAATATTGACTTGGAAAACTTTGTGAAATATTTGGAAGAGAACATACAAAAATTAAATGTTGCTTCTGGGTAGTAGGGTTAGGGGGTATCTTGGAACCTTCCTCTAACCTGTTACTATATATCCAATTTAAGAACAGTGAACAAAAAACATCTTGCAATTCCCTAGACTACTTATTTTTCAAAAACATGACAAAAACGTCCTATAATTTTTCCCTACTTGTAAGATTTTCTCCCTTTGTACTATAGCACATCTTATTTTCCTTCTTAGAAGAGACTGACCAAGAAAACTAGTCTAAATGTGTAAGCAGCGGAACTAAGAAACACTTTCTACTAGAGACGCCCTTCCTTTAAAACATACACCTTTTAAGGCATTTGTCACACATTCATTCATTCAGTCTGGAAACGTCTGTCAAGGCACCACCATGCATTAGGCATCGTATTAGGCTCTGGGGAGCTGTTGCTCTTGAGCAGTTCACAGTCTAGTGGGCAGACTGATAAACGTGACCATGACAAGAGTACGATGTTCAGAGAGTACACAGGAGCAGGAGCCCCCTGGTCAGGCCCAAGGGAATGAGGAAAGCTGAGATTTGAGTTGACATTGGTAGGGTAAGTTGGAGTTTTCCAGGCAGACAAGCAGGGACGAATCTCATGTGAGAGGGGCCTGCAAAGGAAGGAAATAATGGCAGCAGAGGGCACCTTTGGAATTCAAAGGTGGTTAAGACAGGGGGAGCTCAGGGCAGGGTTTAATGCAGACAGTGTTGTGGCTGAGAGACACATTGTCCAAATCCCAGCTGTCTCACTTACTAGCTTTGTGAACTCTGTGCTTTTCAGCTGCCTGGCCTGAAAAATGGGGGATCATCATACATATGTCACAGGATCACTGTCTGGCTTAAGTGGATAAAAATGTACTTACAGTGCACAAAGTAGACACTGAGTGAAAAACACGGGTAATGCAAAGATACAAGAGAGAACGATATTCAAGACGTTCAATGAAACAGCAGATCCATTTTAGTGAGTTTCCAAATTCAAGTGTCAAGAGCCCAGTTCTGGGAACAGAAGGAAAACACCCCAATATCTTACCTTCTCAGGGGTTCTCTCTCATTCAGGGTTATGCATCAGACTACTTTTACTTCTGACAAGTTAAATGACATGACAGAGATAAGAGCATCCCACCCCAATCTGATCCGCTTTAGAGATTATTCATATTGGGAACTACCATTTGCTTAACCGTAAGAACAGATCTCATCTTCTGACTTTCAAAAAACTTAGAATATCTTTATCAGCAGCATACATAAATGAAAACGCCAAACCTGCCAGCATTTTCCAAAGAAGGAGATGGGGTATTTTTGCTTGTTCCAATCTGTTTTATAATCCAAATCTCATCCGAGGCTGGTGGGGACTTTAATTAGAATTAGGATATGGGAAAAAATGTAGTAAAACTGTCTCCATCATACCTGAATGCTGAATATTCATAACTTGTAGCCAACGCCGTTATATAAGCAAAATTCTTAAAGTATTTCTTACAACATCCACTTTGTACCTGGCGTGTGTTTCTGCCTATCTAGGGATAACTTATTCTTCATTAAGGTCTCTGAAAATTGAAAATGGAGTTAGTGAACTTGAATGGTACTCCCATTACTTTCTACTGGTATTGGTGAGTTTTGGGCTCAAAGATCCCGGTTTTATCTCCACAGCCTCTCAGAGAACAAAGACAGCAATAGAGCTGGTGTGTGCACCTTCATAAAACTATCTCTACTCACCCTACAGTGATGTCAAAAATGTTGCTTCCAACAGAGCTGGACACAGCCATGTCCCCAAGCCCCTTCCGGGCCACTATGACACTGGTGATAAGATCAGGGATGGAGGTTCCAGCAGCCAAGATGGTCAGGCCCATAATCTCTTCACTAATGCCAATTGTCTCTCCAACCTAAATGTAATGGCAGGGACACACGTGAGTGTCTGAAGTCACCAAACCATCAAACCCACATTTCAGTGCAACTCCCTTCTGATGAATTCCTATCCATGCTGTGCAGAGTGATGAGATGATAAAAAAGAGTAAGCCACAATCACTGCCATAGAGGAGTTCACACTTTAATCATATTTAGACCCAAGAGATCAGGAATTTTTGCACCAGGGTTAAACAGATAATCTCAAGAAAGAGCTATAGAGGGCTTGAGTGCAGTCATTATATGGTATCTAATAATTCTGTGCAAGGGAGGCAGAAGAGAGTTATAAAAGCCAACTGGCCATTGGCTCCAGAGGCCAGGGGCTGACAATGGTACCAAATCCTGTAGCGATTTGCCTTTGGATTAACAACTGAAGGTTAAGGACTGACATCCAGGGTTCCCATTTTTCTTTGACATCTCCTAGTGTCTGTAACCCACTCTTGAACACTTTCAGACTCTTACTTCCATGGGAAACTTGATTTGGGGTGTTTTGGGGCTTGGTAACACACAACTGTAAATCAGGAAGGCAACTGTGGAGAAACCATCAGTTACAGAATCAGAAGTCCAAGACCCGGCTCTGGCATTTGTTAAGAATTTAACCCATCATTAACTTAACCAATTGTATAATGTCTTCAATCCTTGCTTTCTTATGCTTAAAGCGGGGATGATAGTACCTACCTTACAAAGTGGTTGGGAGGACTAAGTGATCATTTGTGGAAAATCCCTTTGCAAATAGTACATCATTACTGAAAAATGATGGGGGATGGTTATTATGTTTTATTTTGGTCTTTGCCTTTTAACACCGATGAAGTCTATTTTGGACAGTTGGTCTAGTCTCAGATGGAGGCTCCTACATCCTCTTGAGCAAATGTTTGTCTTCCCAGGACTTTTAAAAACTCTATATATTTTCTGGAGTTGGTGAACTGCAGTTCTGAAAACTTTTAAGATAGTGCCTTCAGTATGGTTTTCAATGGCCTACTCTATGACATTCATCATTTTTTGAAAAAAATGCAGAAGGCCAGAGTAGCATGCAAGAATAAGGGTTTTTAGGGAATAGAATAAATTCATTTACTTCTTTAAAAAAATTTTTTTTAATGTTTATTATTTATTTTTGAGAGAGAGGAAAAGACAGAGCACGAGCAGGGGAGGGGCAGAGAGAGAGGGAGACACAGAATCTGAAGCAGGCTCCAGGCTGTCAGCACAGAGCGTGACGTGGGGCTCAAACCCATGAACTTTGAGATCATGACCTGAGCGGAAGTTGGACATTTAACTGACTGAACCACCCAGGTGACCCTTTCTTTCTTTTTTAAAAGTTTTATTCAAATAATCTCTACATCCAACATGGGGCTTGAACTCATGACCCCGAGATCAAGGGTTGCATACTCTTTTGACTGAGCTAGCCAGGCGCCCCTAGGATATACTCATTTCAAAATACCTTTTGTGATTTGTAAGTAATAGCTTAGTTTCCATGAACTTAAAAGCATAGTTGGGAGCTATTTTTGTTTTGGTGGTCACGCCTGCTCTAGAGCCTGGCTAGCTGAACTAGTTTATCCTGACCTCACAGAGCAAAGATTCACTGCTCTCCATCAGAAAGGAGGTTCCATGCAAGCAGAATTCCTACTTTGATCACTACAGTCTCCTTAATCCACAGAACATAGCCTGTATTTAGTAGTCTCTCAATACCTATTTGCTGAATAAATAAATCCATCTACGTACTTAGGTGATTTCCCTAGCGTGTTTTCTGCTGATTCTCCTAGAAAAAAATTAAATAAGAAGGAGTGCCCCATTTGAACAAAACTCTCCTTGCTGACCTATTTTTTGAGTTAGATCTTGAGTGAAACATTTTCAAAGACTGTGAAGATGCTGAGTCAATGGTTGTCACCCCCAATAAACAGGGTGATTCTCTGAGGGAGTTCTAAAGCAGTGGCTATTTTAAAGCAACGTTTATATTTGAAGTCTGAATGACTCCACAGGCAGAAAAAATGCAGAAACTGCAGAGGGGTGGTATGGTAGTGTGGTTAAGAGTGATGGCTTGGATGGATAGAGGGATACATGGGTGCAAATCCTAGCCTGCTGCTCCTAGTACGTGGTAGCCAACTTTCCTGAGCCTCGGTTTTTCTCACGTGTAGAATGGGGATTATAACATCCAACCCTCAGAGTCGTTGTGATGATTATATGTGATGATGCATACAGAGCAAATGGCAAGGGTCAGGTATCAAGTAAACATTCAGTAACTATCAGCTATGATAACTCAGGCACTACTCCTCTCCCTTTCCAACTTATCAGCCTTCAGCCATTGGGCTCTGGCTCTGGGCTCTTCAGACAGAAGCTGGTTTAGTAGGCATCAGTCCATAATGTGGGAAATCATGAGAATAATGAAGACTTTTTATTGTACGTCACACTCTTGATGAATCTGCATGGCTGTAGAAACACTTTTGCTGTCTGACAACGCGTCTTCACAGGCACATTTTAAGAACATTTCACCGACTTTGGTTTTCCATGAGCAAGAGGCAGGATGATAGGCGTGGTGCGTAGATGGGACAGCACTGATCAAATTGGCATCATCAGAGAAGTTTAGAGCTAGAAAAGACATCAGCAGTCTCTTGGGAATTCCTTTGTTTTCCAGTTGAAATAAACGATGGGGCCACTCAGAATCCAAATCCGGTGCTGCTCTGAACATGGCATGATGTAGTTCCTTATCTTGGTTTCAGGAGCCAATGTCACATTGGCTAAATGAGACACAGGGTCGTATTGATTCTTAGAATTAACTTCTCCTATTAGATGCAGGATGGATTTTAACCACGTTTTCATCACTCAGGACATTTACTAATTTCATGATACAAAAAGAATAAAAAGTAACGAAAACTAAGGGGAAATATGCATAAAACATTTAATGTAAGGGGCATTTATTTTTGGCCAAACAGTAGCTAAATAAAGATATTAAATAGCATTTATTGTTGGTAAGGCTGTGGATAACAAAATAGTTGAGCACTAAATGGTGTATTTGTTATCTTTATGGCTTTTATAGCTCAAAAAATTCTGTACAAACAGCAGAATTAGAGCCAAACTTCTTAGAACAGAATGTGCTATTTTGATCAGATGTCTGGATGTCTTAACAGAGAAAAGCATTTCTATAGGAGAAAATACAGAGAAACTTCTCATTCATTACTAGAAAGTAAGGTTTCTCTTTATGCACTTTATATTTCTGGGCCCTTTTGGTAATACTATTCTAGGCATTGTGTTTGCATTTTTCTACAAGAATGAAAAGGAAGCAAGAGTATGGAATTAAGATAATCATTAAAAAGTTAGAAAAAAATGAAATATCTAGAAAATAAGAGAGAATAAAATCCACTCTTTTATCAGTACATTAAAGAATGAAAATAGTTACAGAATGAAAAGCCATTACATGTTATAAATGGCAAAGAGTCCTTCTAGCCTGGAAATCTGGAGGCTGAGGCTCATCTTCTACAAAGATTTCTATGCAGTTTTGGTGGCAAATGACTTTCAAAGAATGTGGAAAATCATGACTTTGGGCCACGTAGAACTTCTTTGAGGATCAACATGTTTTGGAAATATCCTGGAAGAATAATCTGAAGTCAAACATCATAAAATAACTAGGGTAGGAATAATATAAAATATCTTGTAGGAATAATAGTGGGTATATTAGCTGACATTTCCAGCAGATTTTTTTCATTGATGTTGTATGTACTTTTTTTTTTTTTTAAATTAAGGTGTCATTTACATATAGTAAAGTCTAATTTTACATTCAGTAAAACTCACCCTTTAAGAATAGTTCTGTGAGTTTTTTTTAAGTTTATTTATTTTGAGAGAGAGAGTGCAGATGCGAGTGGGGGAGGGGTAGAGAGAGGGAGAGAATCCCAAGCAAGCTCTGTGCTGAT
This sequence comes from Leopardus geoffroyi, assembly GCF_018350155.1. Lineage (NCBI taxonomy): Eukaryota > Metazoa > Chordata > Mammalia > Carnivora > Felidae > Leopardus > Leopardus geoffroyi. The sequence continues at coordinate 44,348,956 of NC_059342.1, forward strand.
AGCAGGAGTTGGAAGTCCTACTTCTCCACATCCTCATCAACATATGTCTGTGTTTTTAATTATAGCCATCCTAATGATTGTGAAGTGGTATCTTGTGTTTATTTCTAGATAACTCTATTGAGATATAATTCACATAACTTAAAACTTATCTACTTAAAGTGTGTATTCAATATCCTAGTATATTTATAGACTTGAATAGCTTCTCACCATAATTTAAAATTAGAACTTTTTCTTCATCCCAGGGAGAAACCCCATACCCATTAGCATACCCATTTCCCTCCAACCTCCCCAACCCTAGGCAACCATTAACTACTTTCTGTCTCTATAGATTTGCTTATTTCATATAAATGGAATTATACAACATATGATCTTTTCATACATTTCATATAAATGGAATTATACAACATGTGCTCTTTTGTGACTATCGTTTTTGATTTAGCATAAAAATTTAGAGGTTCATTCACATGTGGCACGTATTAATGCCTCATCCCTTTTTATTGTGGAATAGTGTTCTATTGTGTGGATAGGCCACATTTTTTGTATTCATTCATCAGTTGATGGACATTTGGGTTGTTTCCACTTTTTGGCAATAATGAATAATGCTGTTGTAAACGTGCATATAGATTTTTGTGTAGATGTTTTCATTTCTCTTGGGTACAGAGGGAGTGAAACCACTGGATCATATGATGACTCTATGTGTAACATTTTGTGGCCTGCCAAACTGTTTTCTAAAGTGGCTGCATTATTTTACATTCTTGCCATCAATATATAAGGGTCCCAATTTCTATACATCATCTCCAATACTTGTTATTATCTGTCTCTTTGATTATGTCTACCCTAGGTGAGAGTGAAGCGGCATCTCCTTGTGGTGTTGATTTGCATTTCCCTAATGAATAATGATGTTGAACATGTTTTCTTATGCTTATTATCCATTTGCATATCTTCTTTGATGAAATATCTTTCAAATGTTTTGACCATCTTAAACATTAGGATGCCTATAGATGCTTGCCTTTCTTTCTTTTCTTTCTTTTTTTTTTAGTAGGCTCCATGCCCAATGTGGGGCTTGAACTCATGACCCTGAGATCAAGAGTTGTATGCTCTGCCAATGAGCCAGCCAGGTGCCCCTGCCTTTCTATTATGGAGCTTTAAGAGATTTTTATATATCCTGGATACAAGTGCTTTATCAGATGTATATAATTTGTAAATATTTTCTCTCTGTCTGGGGTTTGTCTTTTAATTACTTAAGTGGTATTTTCTGAAAAGCATAAATTTTACTTTTGATGAAGTCTAACTAACTTGATTTTTCTTTTATGGATGTTTGGGCATTATATCACAGAACTCTTTGTCTAACCCATGGTCATGTAGATTTTCTGCTTTCTTCTAGACATTTGATAGTTTTGGCACTTGCACGTAGAATGATGATCCACTTTGAGTTAACTTTTGAGTACGGTGTGAGGTAAATGTCTAAGCTCATTTACTCTGGCATATCAAAGAACAATTATTTTAGCACCATTTTTGATATATCCATGTATGTTCTCACATTTCCTTATTTCAAATTGCTATATTTTATTTATGCTAACAAGCATAATAATTTTAAGGCTATATTAAATAAAGAATACAAGTGGGAAGTTTGAAATTTGTGTAGTTTATAATAGAGATTAAAAGCATGAGTTCTGGAGTGTCAGAGCCCTGGGTTATAATCTCAGTTCTGCTATTTACTACTTATATGATCCCAAGCTGTTTTCTTATTAGCTCTAAGCGTAACTCCTTGATCTACAAATGTGGATAATAATAGCATCTCCTTGATAGGATTTGTGTCTATGTACAGGGTGACTGTCAAGTCACAAGGATGAAGGGATGTGAATTATCCAGCATCTGGTACATGTTCAATCAACGTTTACCACTGTCATCTCTGAGAATGTAAAACTTTTGCATTTCATTCTTTCATATGTGTGTGACAACAAACAATTCCTGAGCGTTTATTCTTGTGATGGGCACTATAACTGGTACGGGGTTAAAAGTGGTAAAAGCAAAATGCGTCATCATTATAGTGAACCGAGGTTCAAGGAAGAGACCATTTTGTCTCCAGTTCTGTTCCTACAGCCAATCGGAAAGGCTGGTGAGAGCACGAGGTGAGTGGCTGCCCGAGAGGAAGTAAGCATCACGGAGTCAGGCAAAACCTGACATTCCTCCCAGACCTGGGTAGGCCTGGATTCAGGTTGCAGGGGGCAAGAAGAGATAGGGTGCCGTCTTCCACACGGCTGTCCAGGGTTCTGCTGATTTGACTCCATGCTACAGGAAAAGGCCAGGAGGGATGGGAAAGGTGAGTGGAGTAAAATTCTTTTAGTCCTGGAATATGTACCTTGTCAGACACAGTACGATTCTGACACTTTCCAAAAGCAAACACACTGATTAACCATTTGGCAACCACGAGAAGAACCAGGCGGATGAGTGTTACGATTAAGGTCTTACCTGGTGTGCCCACCACACCATCAAGTAAGAGAATACAGCAATCCAGGTGATGGAGCCGAAGAACGTGATGGGAAAGAACTTCCTTGATGACTGAAAGAGAACCAGGAAGAGGCGAGAGTGTCAGTGCCATCCAGTGAGGTGGATCTGGCAGACTAAAGCTAAGACCACCAATGCCAGCTACTCCTCCCTCATTCCCTCCCATCTTCACAGGCTTCGCAATCAAAAGGCCCTCCCTCCCAGCGTTTAGGCCGGGACACGAAGATTCTCTCTTAGGAATGTTGTTTGGAGCCAAATCATCAGCAAGCTAGTGCCTGAGATGGACGTCTCTCGAAAAGAATGTCTGTTCCTGCTGCTGGCTGCTCAGATGCCCCCCGCCCCTGCCCCTTCCGTGGCCTGGTTTCTTAGTCTTGCCCTCAATCTCTTGACTACCCCATAGCCTTCCTTTCTCCCCTGCTCCCTTTTCTGTCTTCTGCTCAAGTTCATCAGAATCCATCAGTTGGTATTGCTTCACCCCATGTATCCTAGCAATCCATTTGCCAGAAAACCTACGTGACTAATTGCTGTTTACAAGAAGGATCCACAGATTCTAAAACAGGTTCCTCTTACAGTCCCATGAATTACTGGGAAAAGCCACAGAGAGGAAGCCATCATCGTAGTTTCTATACATTCTTGATGACAGTCACCCTCCAGGATATTTGAACCACTCTTACAGACTGGAGTAACAGAGGCCCAGCACACTGCTGTCCACAGGGCTGGCAGAGTAGATTTTCCCTCCTGTTTTCCGGGACATTTTCCCTCCTGTTTTCCACCCCTGACTGTACTATGTCCTTTTCTTCTTTGTTCACAGGCCTTTGTGCAATCTCAGGCTTAGAGTGTGAGCACTTTTTATTTTTATATTTTAAATTCGAGTGTAATTAACACACAGTATTATGTTAGTTTCAGGTGTATAATATAATGCAATATAGTGATTCACTAATTCTGTACATTACTCAGTGCTCAGAGTAAGCATTTTTAGTGTCCTTAAAATATTAACCAAAATCAGATACTCAAAATGCAGTTTTTTTTTTTTTTTGTAACCTAATCCCACTACAGGGAGATCCAGGTTTACACTGGATTGTAGTGGAGTTTTGTTGATGGCTTTTTTCCTGCAAAATTGGGGCCCTTTAAAACATGCTCAGATAGCAGAATGCGCTCAGTCTCTCACCTATTACTGCCAAACGTGTTTTATTTCAAAGCTTTCCACTTTGAGAAACAATCTCATTTTTTTGCTTTGATAATGCCATCCAATTTTGTCCAGAGAAGTGAATCCTGGAGTTGACGTGGAGGAAAGCTATCTCAATTGTCTAAAGGGCTGACCTTGGGCAGTCACATAGAACACTTTCTGCCATAGCTTTTAAGAGCTTTATTAAAAGGAAAAGATAAACTTGTACATAGTAATCTCTCGAAGATCTATAATAATAATGGACATAGTCTCTATTGCCCCAAAACAGGCTTATGTTCTCTTTACTAACTGCAAGTTTTCAATGTATGTTTTTATTATCATTCATACTGTTCTGTTAAATTTAATGACAACCATTTCTTTCTCTTAATGACTGCTGCCTTTTTGGGGCTATCTGCTAGTTTCAGTGTCTGGAAGACCAGTGGGCTTGATTAAATTGGGCTGTGGCCCCTCACCCCTTCCCTGTGTTAGAAGGAAAACATTTTGGCTAAAGACTCAGGCCCTTTGTGGGGACCTGAGCACTTTAATGGGTTATGGAAAGAAAAGTCATCAATTTTTCAAAATGGAGGTTGAGACATGCTCTTCTGAGAGCAAATTCCTTTAAAGCTGAGCATTCAGCTGGGTTTTGGAGGCCAGACTCGCCAAGCCTTGGAATTGCCAGTGCTAAGAAATCAGTTTTCCCAGCCATGGAGTTTAGCTGATTGGAGCTCCTGTTCTTTTCTTCTGGTCACAAGTCACTGTACTAGTATCCTGAGATGGTGGTTTCAGCTCCTAGGGTCAGGCTCTGTCACAGGGAAGGAAAGGGCTTTTCTTGTGGTGTTGGGCCACCCATGTGATTGGAGCAGAAGCCAGTCTGTGAGCTTGATTCTGGACATCCTATAAGGCAATGGAGTACAATCTCCATACTTAAAAAAAATGTTTATTTATTTTTGATAGAGACAGAGAGAGAGAGAGAGAGAGAGAGAGGCAGAGAAAGAGGGAGACAGAGGATCTGAGCAAGGCTCCACATTGAGAGTGAAGAGCCCGATGTGGGGCTCGATCTCACAAACCATGAGATCATGATCTAAGCCAAAGTTGGACACTTAACTGACTGAGCCACCCAGGCACCCCATCATCTCCATACTTTATGGTATATGTACAGGAGATCTTGGGAGAGTCCTCATTTCACAGATTGCTCACTTTTTACGCTATCTCATTTATTATGTAATTATTATTTTATTTATTATACCTTTGCATGTCTGTTCATTTGATGTAATGTCACAAGTTAGAATCAAATTATTTGAACATATTTCTCATCTGAGAAATATCATCCCTGAACCATAGAACATTCCTAGTCAAAAGGTAGCAGCTAAGGAACCAGACTAAGGAGGTAAAGGATTAAGTTCAAAACAACATACTAAAGAAAACCTCTCTCATTTAAAATTTGATGCTTATGGTCCTTGATCAAGAGGCCAATTTGTAATTAATGGACATCTATATGTACCTAAGTGTTTTATTAGGGGCTCACTGAAAACAAATTAAAAATAGTTTTTATTTGTAAGTTTCCATGTCTTCATCATAAACTAGGGGTAGGTAAAGGCCAGGTACCTACCCTGTATGCAAATCTTGAAATAGACCTGAAGTTCAAGCCTAGTCTGTCTGACTATAGCATGCCTTCCCAACATGTAGGTTATACCAACTTGTTCTTGAAGAAAAATAAGGCCAGTAACACTCAAAATATTCCCAGCTATAGACATGGTGACGATCATCATAATACTAGCGTGTACTCTGAATGTCAGAAAATATAAAGAGCTTCAGGGAGATATAGACTAGCATTCCAGCTATATGGCCATCTGCCTCACCCAACCTCCCATATTGTCTCTGATTTGGAAGCTTCAACCCTTTCATGCATCAGCAGTTTGGTTAAGTGTTTCCCAACTGTCAAGCTACCTTATAATTTCCAATCTCACAGCCCAGGTAATTCCTTCTTCTTTCATTTTTTCTGATCCACTCCCCTTATTTGGACTCAATGGTCTCATTCCAGACATCACTGCCCAGTAGCACTTGTGCAATTATTTAGTTACCAGTCTCACTGGAAGAAAGAAAATAGCCCTTGAAGCCAAGGTCTGACATGTCAATTTTTGGTTAGTAATGGTGGTTCATCCTAACATCTGCTGGGATGAACCTCATACTAATGAGCAAAAAGCAAATTGTCTCCATGTGCCGGCCATTTTGTTCCCAATGTAATGGTTTATGTGTCTAATTGACAGCTAATGTTCTCATTAGAAGCTTTTAGTACATCAGTGTGATACTTTCTTGGCTTGAAAAACGTTTCTGGACATTAGCTGATTGCACAAATTGGCCATATCCTTACTGATTTAAATTCAACAAATACTCACTTAGCATCTATTCTGTGCAAGGTTTTGGGACATACATATCTAACAAAAGTCCCCCAGATAATCCTATTAAAGATTAAAAGTGTGTTCTCTAATTAATACAGCCAGTATTCAAATTCTTGCTCACCTATTACCAGTGATGTGACCTGAGACAAATTATTTCATCTTCAAAGCCTCAGGGGTTTTCATCTGTAAAATGGGAGGAATAAAAAATATCTAGTTGTCCCCAGGTCTTCGTGCCCATAAAGTGTCTACAAAAGTGCCTGGCACATAATAAGTGCTCAGATAATCATGGTAGTTGTTATAGGATAATCTTATCCTCATTTTGGTTTTTAAGAGATGAGGAGACTGAAAGTCAGACAGGTGAAAGTCACAGCTGAGACCTGGCTGGGAGTGTTGACTTTGCTTCTTACTTGCTGGATGTGCTTGGACAAGTTGCTAAACCTCTCTGGGTCTCAAACACTTCATTCTTGCTAGAACTGTGCATGGTGCACAGCAGACACAATAAATACTTGGTGAATGAATCAATAAATGACATAAATTGCAAAGATATAGCTGACTTCTTGGTACCTTCCCAGTTCTAATGAGTCATGTTTTGATACTTTAGATCCATTCCTGTTTTGTAAGAATGCCCGTCCTAGGTCATGAGAGAATATAACTTTTGGGGTCTTTATTTCCTTTGTTATTTTCAATTTTTATCAAAGACCTGTTCCTCATCAAGATTTATATTTTAGTTCTTTTACTTTTTTTTTTTTTTTTTTTTAAATTTTTTTTTTTTCAACGTTTATTTATTTTTGGGACAGAGAGAGACAGAGCATGAACGGGGGAGGGGCAGAGAGAGAGGGAGACACAGAATCGGAAACAGGCTCCAGGCTCTGAGCCATCAGCCCAGAGCCTGACGCGGGGCTCGAACTCACGCACCGCGAGATCGTGACCTGGCTGAAGTCGGACGCTTAACCGACTGCGCCACCCAGGCGCCCCAGTTCTTTTACTTTTAAAACAAAGCCATTATTTTAAGAAGACTGTAACAGTGAATTAATCTGAGCTGGGAGTGTGTATAATCCAACAAACACTATCATATAATTTGCATATAAATGAGGTGGAAATAAAAACAAGTAAACAAGTGGGAGGACCGTTTACCCTGAAACTGGATGTATACTAAAAAATCATGTTTTCCTTGTAATTACTGTCAAGGTTTGGAATGTTCATCTCTACGGGTAATTCAAAAACTACTGAGGAGGGGCGCCTGGGTGGCTCAGTCGGTTAAGCGGCCGACTTCTGCTCAGGTCATGATCTCATGGTTTGTGAGTTCAAGCCCCGCGTCAGGCTCTGTGCTGATGGCTCAGAGCCTGGAGCCTGTTTCGGATTCTGTGTCTCCCCCCTCTCTCTGACCCTCCCCATTCATGCTCTGTCTCTCTCTGTCTCAAAAATAAATAAACGTTAAAAAAAAAATTAAAAAAAACAAAACAAAAAAAAAACTACTGAGGAGACAGAGCCGACAGGGCCCTCCGGAGTAGCAAATGTTTATTCACTAATCATTTTCTCCTCTCTTTTTCCTCTCCCTCGATATCTTGTCAAGAGGCCCTTGTGGCAGTGCATGAGGACTGTGGTAGACTGCATAAGTGGCCATGACACTTTACAACTCTTTTCAAGAGGTGAGGTCTCGGGGTGCCTGGGTGGCTCAGTTGGTTAAGCGTCCAACTCTTAATTTCGGCTCAGGTCATTATCTCATGGTTCGTGAGTTCGAGTCCCGCATCGGGTTCTGCACTGAAGGCGTGGAGTCTGCTTGGGATTCTTTCCCTCTCTGTCTCCCTCTCTTCTCTGCCCCTCCCCCACTCTCCCTCTCTCAAAATAAATAAACTAAAAAAAAGAAAAAAAAAAGAGGTGAGGTCTATCTTCCCATCCTCTGAATCTGGGCTGGCCTTGATTTTCTCTGACCAAAAAATGTGATAGAAATGACAGCATGCAGATTCCAAACTAGATCTCAAGAGAACTTTGCAGCGTTCATTCTTGCTGCCCTTGGAACTTGGCCATCATGTGAATCAGCTCTGGTTAGCTTACTTAAAGATAAGATACCATGTAGTGCAGAGATGAGCTTTTGTAGCTGAGATACTCCTATACCAACAAGCCCTGAGTCATATAAGTGAGTAGGACTGTCCAGTTGAGCTCAGATCAAATGGTCAGTTCTCAGAATTCTGGACTAAAAAACTGCTTATTTTTTTTCAGCCATTAAGTTTTGGGGTGGTGTGTTACACAGCAGATGCTAACTGATACAAGATCAAGATCAAACTTAATGAAACTCTTCTGTGCTAAGCATGATCAAGAAGCTACTTCCTGGCTTTTGTATCAACTGGCATGGTTTCTTTGATTTGGCATTTCGTAGATGCAAAGGATGACCATATAATTCATCTTCTAAACCAGCAGGCTTGGGGATTAAAGGAACAATTCTGGGCAAACTGGGATGTATGGTCCCCTTAAATTTGCAACACTGGCGGTGCCTAGGGGGGCTCAATAAGTTAAGTGTCTGACTCTGGCTCAGGTCATGATCTCGCGGTTCACAAGTTCGAGCCCCACATCTGGTTCTGTACTGACAGCTCAGAGCTTGGAGTCTGCTTCAGGTTCTGTGTGTCTCTCTCTCTGCTCGTTCCCTGCTTGCACTCTGTCTCTCTCTCAAAAATAAACATTAAACAAAATTTATAATACTGTATTGATGGTTATATCTTTACGCTTTCCTTAATCACAGAATGTCATCGTTGGCAGAGAATCTAGAGATCTTCCACCCTTTTATTTCACAGAGGAGGAAAAGTGAGGTCCAAAGTTGAGATGTGACTTCCCCAAGCTTGTGTATCTCATGAGGTATGTGGGGAAAAAAACCCCACTGTAGTCAGTATGGTAGAATGAGAATAATATTAAGTCAGGAGACTCCAGTTTGAATCTAGCTCCTGTCGCTGATAGAGCTGTGCATTTGTCCTCTGTAGTTATATGCCTTGTTTCTGCTACTTAGTTTAGAAGTCCTTAAACATAGGAATTGTGAATTCTGTGTCTTTTTATCTCTTAGGGCACAAGCTTGATGCTTGGCATACAATAGTAACTCAATAAATATTTGCTGAGGAAATTTAAAAACACCCAAATGCTTCACCTCAGAGTCACATTTTTGCTTGGGAAAGCACACAGCATAATGTAGAAAATGAGGAAAAAGTCCGGTCCATCCCGGGGATGGCGCTTGAGGTTGCAAGGAGCAAAAGCCCCATTGGCTATTGGGCCCCAGAGGCTGGCTCTCAAGGCGTGTGCGCAGTGAACGACCGGTCCATGGTCGTACAAAGGAAAGCATCACGTACAGCTGCATCTTCCTGCTTTGCACCCAACAGGATTATAGCATCAGCCAAAGAAGTTGTCATCCAGGTAACTACTGCCATGGTGGGGTCCTGTGTGTTTTCCAGGAGTCGCTAGTTCAGAGCTCTGATCTTCTCTAACTGCTTCCTTGTCCTTTGAACTCCGATCACAGAGAGGATGGCCATTTTGCCAGCCCTTGCTCTAGGAGTCCCACCCAACCCGAGAGCCCATGCCTTGATGGCTGGCACCTTCCTCCCATGCCTGCACGCTTCCCTGACTGCTCCAGTGCTTGTGTGCTGACACTCCCTTAGCAGCCAGCCAGCCCCCTCTGCTTGGGGTCACACCATACTAGACGTACAAAGGAGAACATTTAGGAAACTGTGTCTGTCTCTCTGATTTTCCTCCCCGGGGCCGTGCAAGAGCACTGGCCCAAACAACAGAGCAATGGAAAGAGAAAGAGAGAGGGAGAGAGAGAGAGAGAGAGAGAGAGAGAGAGTGCAAGAGAGCACATGTGAGCACACACATCTTGGAAATGTCAATGTGATGGGAGCCAAGACGAAACTCCACACATTCTAGCTATTTGGCCATAGGTTTCCAGGATCCGGGCCTCTGCACAGAGCAGATGTTCTACACTCGCGTTGCAAATAAAGAAACCTAAATATTGCTTTCAGTAAGCCACACCTATTACATGCATCCTTTACTGGGAAAGCCTCTAATGTTGGGAGTCCTTCCATGAGGGGGTCCTTTCCTGGCCTGTCCTTGATAAGACACTGGCTCTCTCCTGGGCTGGATTATTTATAGGCCAGGCCAACGGGACAGGATTTTTGTTCTGTCTTTTTCCAGTGCGGAAAGTGGGATCACCGTGGGGCTCTTAAGACTTACACTCCACTGTGCTGTACGTTACCACACCATCCTATTCTAAGTGCTTTCAGAAATGATGTTCTCGGATTTCCACTTTCTGGTATCATGAAATATGAGGGGGACCCCAGGCTGTGTGGTCACACAGACCTGGATCTGAATCTCAGCTCCATCTGCTGGGAAGTGTTTAGGCATGAGTTAGTTAACTTCTTAGTGCCCAAGATTCTTTCTACTTATGCCAGTAGTATGTAATATTATATACAATAAATATAAATAAAATTAACAAATAAGTGTGTGTGTGTGTGTGTGTGTGTGTGTGTGTGTATACACACCTTCCTACACTAGCTGTTTCCTGAGATTCCACAATGTAGCTTATTGAAATACCTAGGGCAGTGTCTGATACATAGTAGGCACATACCTTTGTTGAATGACGTGTGTACGGCCATAATAAAAAGTATAGCTACTTCTTCAGGTGCCCGGGTGGCTCAGTCAGCTGAGCGTCTGACTCTTGATTTCAGCTCAGGTCATGATCCCAGGGTTGGGGAATTGAGGCCAGCGTCAGGCTCACACTGGGCATGGAGCCTGCTTAAGATATTCTCTCTCTCTCTCTCTCTCTCTCTCTCTTTCCCCCAGCCCCTCTCCTCTGCTTGCTCTCTCTCTAGAAAAAAAAAAAGCACAGCTACTTCTTATCACTTAGTTCCTTTACCCTTTGGGGCCCTGGCCCAAGAATCCAATTTAATAGTAGGAGAACTCTCTTTCTGATTTGATCTACATTTAGATTGTATTTTGCTGATCATAAGATGGTATTGTGTTCAATACACCTGGCACATAATAACGGTAGAAAATAATATTGCAGTAATGATAACAATACAGGATGGAGAAGATCAGACACGTAGGCATTTATGCAACATGAATGCATTTGTTCAAATTATTTTTGAATTGAATGAATAATCCATGCACACACTCAACAAAAGGTGAGTTCCCCTCCTGCCTCGAACCTTCATTTCCTCCGCTCAGAGACAATCACTACGGTGGTTTTAAAACACGGCTGCAGATTCTCTGACACTCCTCCCACCAAGGGTGTCATACGCTATATGACAATGATATATTCTAAGTAAACATTTTGTCTCCTCCCCTTTAACCAACACAATCAATGACTGCTTTGACCTGTAGAATATAGTAGGAATGACTCTCTGTGACTTCTGAGACTAGATCATCACAGACCACACAGCTTCCGCTTTCTGCTGTTGGGACAATCCTTCTTGGAGCCCTGATCTCTCATCTAACACATCTGACTATCCTGAGGTCACCATGGTGTGAAGAAGCCCAAGTCACGTGGAGAAGCCACATTTAGGTTCTCCCATAGACCACTGCAGCTGAGCCCAGCCCTTCAATCCTCTCTGCCTAGGGACCAGAAACATCAGCGAAGAAACTTCCAGATGAGTCCATCTCACAGCCATTCAAGTCTTCCCATCTGAAGCCCCAAACGTGGAGCAGAGACATGCCATCTCCAGTGCACCCTATTTGAACTCCTGGTCTGCAGGATCCACAAGCAGAATAAACCACTAAGCTCTAGGGTGGTTTGTTACATAAATTCGATAACTTGAGCAATCACTCTTATTGTGCCTCTGTCTGGAGAAATTTTAGACATATATAAGCATACACGTGTATATATGTCACCCCTCCTTTCCCTTTTAAGGCAAATAGAAGCAGACTATCACACTGCTATGTACCGTGCTTTTCACAAGGAGTTGGTGAAACAAACGGTGCTTTACTCACAGGTTTGCGGACGTCAGGCAAGGTGATCCAGAGAGGAAACACTATGGGTAAAACAATTAGGAACGTGACTTGCTTGCGGGGGTTGGTAGGCCAGGCCAGGCTGAGAGGCTGGTCCTCCTCTTCACCCGTCTCTGTGGTCTGTTGTAGAAAAACGGAGATGAAAGAAGAAACAAGTAAAAAAGACGACAACGTCCACAGGCCACAAGAGCCCAGGGACAAACAATACATTGCACAGCCATGGGAACTTAGAAACTTCCTTTTCTCTCCCTGAACGCTCCTCAGCTTCTCACTTAAGTGAACTGATCATTCAACTGCAGTGGGTGACATCTATGATCCATGAACTTTGTACGAGAAACCGTATCTGTAGAGCAAAAGACCCCCAATGCCCACCTTCTCCTCTTTCCCTTCTCCCTGAAGACAAAGCTATAGGTTTCATTATGGGAATCCTTGGGAAGGATTTTTTTAAATTAAAAATTAAACAAAAATTACACACATATATATTTTTACTAACAAATAAATTTATGTATTTTTAGAGCGGTGATTTTGAGCAGGCAAATGAAAGTAGCCGTAGAAACAATTCAGTAACAATACTCAACTCCCTTCTCAGGCCCTGGAATAGTCAAGCTCATGGATTACTGTGTGGTGGTGAATTTTTAATCTGCACAATTATCTTGTTAAATTCTAAACCATTTTACTTCCAGCCAAAGGCTTATTATACAAACATATGTCCCATTCTCAGAGAAACAGACTATGGGAGTAGAGTAAGACACTGAACCCGTTGAGTGTCAGCTGCACAGGACCTCAGAGTCAGGGCTCAACTTCAGAGTTTCTGACTTGGCAGCAAGTGGCCAAGGTTTTACGTGCCACCTGCTGAAGTCAGCAGCTTCTGGCGTCCCAGAGCTAGAAGAGACAGAAGGTGGCTTCGGGCCTGGCAGGCTGACCATCAGCCTGTCAGATGGGCCCTCCGAACCTTCAAAACAGCACTGCAGACAGTATTAATCACTCCCTTCCCTGCTTGTTTAAAAATAAAAGTGCAGCAGGACGATCAAGCATCAGATCTAAAAATATCAACAGGAACTTTTCCACGGATGCTTCCTTTTGAGACCATATAAATAACCCACACAGGCTTCGTGAAGCTCCTGCCCCCCGTGGCTCTTGCTTCCAGCAGTGTGCACTATTTCCAGCAGCAGCACTGACCCCTCAGCACCCCTCTCCCTAGGAGCTGGCAGGCTAGGTCCAGTTGCATCGGGGAAAAGGACTCACTCAGACGCAGGGCTGGGCATGTGGCCCGACACATTGCGATGTTATGTTTATTTCTAATTTAAACCCTAGTACTGCCAAAAGGATTTGTAGTGTATACAATCACCCAACCTCTCTCTCCAAGAGTTAAAATTAAAAAAAAAATATATATATATATATTTACATAAAAAATATATATAAAAGGAATCTTAAGCCATACTGAAAAAAAGTTGGTAATAACAGGCTCTTTCTCTTTGGGCATATGTCCTTGGCAGTGGGTAAAAGAATTTATAAACAGCAAATATGAGGGAATTAGGAGGATTAGGTAAGAAGGAAGAATTGGGAAGTTGGCACAGTTTGTTTTGGTCATCTGGATCCTCATTAAATATACTTCCCACGCTCTCCATCCCTTTGTTATATGTAAGACGTTGGAAAAGAAGAAGGATAAAAACAATAATCTATGCTTCTACGTTAGGGAACTAGAAAAAGGAGAGCAAGTTAAACCCAAAGTAAGCAGAAGAAAATAAATAATAAAAATGTTGGAGAAGAAGTCAATGAAATTGACAAGAAGGGAGTCAATAAAGTCAACAAGACCAAAAGCTGATTCCTTTGCTTTGCAGTTCATGTGGGTCCATCCACTGCTTTCTTTTCTTCATCCTGATGGAATCTTGGGCATATGGTCTCTAATTCCTCTTCTGAGACAACTCTGTGTCCTCCCAGGAGATACAGCAGATGTAGAGAATATCATTCCCCATTGAGATCCCCAGCCTCCCAAGATGTCAGCTGGATACATGAATAATCTCTCTGTGATGAGGCCAGTGAGGATTTAGGAGACAAGTGCATTTTAACTGTTCTGTCCCAGATATGATTTTTCTTGTTGAACCCAAATGAATGACTTTCCCCTCCCCACCCAGTAGATGTCTCAGAAATGGGGACGGATCATGGGACAGTTGAAGCATTGCATCATTCCTAGTAAGTATCTCATCTCATAGCAGATGGGTGGTTTTATTCCGGCAGAGGATTCCAGCACTTCCCAGAAGACCCATCGAGCTGATGTGATATGTTCATCAAGGCTCCTCCCCCTTCCAGGACTGACACTCCCCACCCCCCGGTCCCATCTCACACTGCCATCTGCAATCTAGCAGCTTCTCTCTAAACGCTAAGCTAACCTTTTTCTGAGAAAAAAACAAAAGCAACTCTTTATGACTCATATCATTTTAATGACACCAACAGATGGTGACATTTCATCAATAACCCTTCTGCTTATAACCTACGGATTAGCTCCTTTCTCCATCTGCCAAAGTCACCAGGCAGGCAGTGCCACTAGCAAATAGCAGAAAATAATTGTCTGTTTAGATGCATAAGCTCTAAACACACTACTGTCCAATGCAAACAATTAGCTGTATTGTACAGCTTCCAAAAGCTGCATTTGAGGTGGCGTTGCTAGGGCAGAAATGAGCAAGGAGAAGAGCTTGGGTCTCAGGCCAAACAAACAGTGCTCTTCATGCAGAATCGATAGCCTCTTGGGGGAATGGGTCCTGCTACAGAGTATAGGAACCCAGGACCTTGGGGTGGATTTGAGAGGTGTCCCGGGAGCAAGGCTGTCAGTATATTTTGGGGGAAAATTCTCACTGTCTTCCTGCCAAGTGCAATCTCACTCTGGTTCAATGGGTGACAGCTTGCAAGCTGGTTAGAAAAGTGGAAAAAAAAATACCATTCCAAGTCTGGGGCCAGTTTTGCCTTTGCCCAAGCTGGGGCTGCTGGCATGTTCATTAGTCTCAGTCCTGGGGAGAAGCCACTGAAGTCAGTGCACTAAGTTTTCAATTCCTCCTAGAGCTATGGCATCTTGGCTTTGACCTTGTAGCAACCCACCCTAACCTCATAAAGCTTCTGTGGAGTGTCCACAGAAACCAGAACAATGAAAAGTGATCCAGAAAAAATTCAAATGACTTTTGATATAAGGGCTGAAACTAGTTTGATACGTGCTGGGGTCTTTGCAGAAGCCCTAGAATTGTGTGAAAGCAGGGCCAGCAATCATTGCTTTGGGGCTTTATAATTTCTGATACGGAGAATCTGAGACTAAAACACCCGACTTTTAAGCTCCCACGTAATATGCGCTGGTGGTCAGACCACGAAGGGACCAGTGCAGCCTGGGGGGAAGAGTAGGTTGTGGAGCCAGGAATCCTGGTGTCCAGTCTCTGCTCCTGCTGTGATTTCTTGGGCCGTGACTGCCATCCTTTGCAGGTATTCACTGAGTGCCTCTGGGTGTGAGCTAGTGCAGTAGGCTCTAACTCTCTGGGTTTATTTTTGTTTTGTTTAAAAAAAATTTTTTTTAAATGTTTATTTTTGAGAGAGAAAGACAGAGCATGAGTGGGGTAGGGGCAGAGAGGGAGATACAGAAAGCAGGCTCCAGGCTCTGAGCTGTCAGCACGGAGCCAGACGTGGGGCTTGAACTTATGAACCAGCTGACCCGGGCTTGAACTCATGAACCGCGAGATCATGACCTGAGCCGAAGTCAGACGCTTGACCGACTGAGCGACCCATGCGCCCTGCTAACTCAGTTTTAAGGACGCTTGGATTTTTGAGGAGACAGAACAAATGGCTCCAGAGAAGTTAGTCTTTATCCTGCTACAAGGATGCCGGCAGAATACGTGGCAAGAGCCTGTTAACAGACTGAACTGTGCCCTCCCCCAAATTCATGTTTAAACTTACCTAACCCTCAATACCTCAGAATATGGCTGTTTGGAGAAAGGGCCCTTAAGTTAAAATGAAGCCATTAGGATGGGTCCTTATAAGGTGTCCTTATAAGAGGAGATTAGGATACACAGAGATACATCAGAGGTTTGTGTGCACAGAGGAAGAGACCATGTGAGAACACAGTGAAGACAGCCATCTGCAAGTCAAGGAGACAGGCCTCAGAGGAAAACAACTCTGCCAGCACCTTGATCTTGGCCTTCCAGCATCCAAATTGTGAGGAATAAACTTCTGTTGTTTAAGCCATCCAGTCCATGGTTAGAGCAGCCCTAGCAAGCTAATATACTTCCCATTTGCATTAGTGATAGAAAGCCCACTTTCACGTAGACCTAGAACAAAGACTGTCTTTACAGCCTCTGTTGCAATGAAGTGTGGCCATGTGATTAGGTTCTGGCCAATGGGAGGTAATGGAAAGAATTCTCTGCAACCTTGGGATGTATCTTTAAAGGCTGCAGATGCGCCCTTCATCACTCCTTTCTCCTTCCCACTGGCTGGAATGGGAACATTTTGGGCAGAGCTTTAAGAGTCATCTTGGATGATGAAATGGAGAAAAAATATAAAAGGATCTGAGTTCCTGATGTCCCTTGAGAGCTAGCTGTTCTAGCCCTGGGCTGCCTATATTGACTTGAGACAGACAGAA
This sequence comes from Leopardus geoffroyi, assembly GCF_018350155.1. NCBI lineage: Eukaryota > Metazoa > Chordata > Mammalia > Carnivora > Felidae > Leopardus > Leopardus geoffroyi. The sequence goes on from NC_059342.1 coordinate 44,365,625, forward strand.
AATTCTATCTTACTCAAGCCACTGTTGTTTTGGGTTTGTGGTTGCTCACAGTGGAACCTTACCCTGACTAATCCAATGTCCTCTTTATGAGGAATCAAGGAAGAAAAATATCTTCCCCATCTCAGCACTAGAAAAAGTCATGTCTCTTTTGAGAATCTTTGAAGAATCTTAGAAATACTGTGAATCAGGTAAATTACTATTTTTTTCCCCTTGCTTTTCACTGAGGAATTCAGAGCCAAATTTGTAACCTCCACCTACCAACCACACCTCTGGGGTCTGTCTCGCTTACTCCAATCCTATTCTTTCCTTTTTCCTTTACAGCCTGTGCTGAACTGTCTCAAAATTCATCATTTTATCCTTTTTCCTCAGAAGTATTTTTTGCAAGCAGCCTTGAATCTTTGCAAAACAAGGTAGGGCAGACTCAAAACTACAAGTCCTCGGTGGTTGGATGGAATTATTCGGATAACTTTGTGTGTGTGTGTGTGTGTGTGTGTGTGTGTGTGTGTGTGTATGTGCGTGAGGGAGGGAGAGAGAGTGTGTTATCCTAAGTGACAAGTGGACAATCACCTTGTGTGATTTATTTATCAATACTAAAGGTTGGATCCTGGGGGGGTCTGGCCATCAGAATATTTACAGGTAGAAGAGAGTACTTCCAGAGGTCAGTTAGTATCTACTGGGAGGTCTCTGGAGCAATCAACTTATTTTTATTTTTATTTTTTGAATGGGTGGGAGAATAGCAAAAGCCTCTCCATTTGTGGCCCACTATCATGAGAACCTAGTTAGCTTCTTTGCATGTGTATCTTATACTATTTCTACTTGTGCCTGGTAGGGATGGTGTGCCCCAGAAAAGGCATCAGGTCTCCAGTGGAGGGGTCTGAGCTGGATTCACCAGCCCAGAGGTTGCTTCCACAGCCAGAAAAATATTTCCTGGGAGCAACCCAATTTCTTATTCTTGCCTGTGAAGGGCACTGTGCAAGATTTCAGTGTGAAGGTGAATCCCTTTTAATGCAATCTCTTCTATCAGAGAATTAAAATGAAAACCCAGGAGGCATCTGAATATAGGCCATCTTCAAGTTCAGTTTTATTGATTGCTAATAACATCTTATTTCCAGTTCACAAGGAGCAATCTCAGAGGATCGCCCGAATCTGCCTAGATTTCAGCTCATTTGGGGTTTGATTCAGGTTGGAAGTGAAGTTCTCCCTCTCCCCTACAGAAGGACAATGCACTTCAGCACTTGGGAGTGCCATTTCTTTTCACTGGGGAGCCCCTTCAGTGTGGCATGATGCTGGATAGAATAAAAGGCCAGTACTCAAATAGCCATGAGGAATATAATTCATTTACTCTAAAGCATTGGGGCATGGTCAAGTTGGGTGAAAGTAAAGATTTTAAGTAATCTGTATTTCTACTTAAAAAGACTGGTCCTTAATATAGTTGTTGTTGTTGCTGTTTCTATAATTTATAACTGTAGAAAAAAGAGTTTATATCTCCATGGTGGTCAGCCATAAGGATGCCCACATGAATGACCAAATGGGGCAAAGCTCACCAAAAGAATGTGATGCATGCTAGGAACTTTTTATAGGACCCAGAGGGGCTGAGAGTGGGAAGAGAGATCCATAAAAACACTTGCTAAGCCTAAGAAGTGAGGTTGGGTGGGTGCATTAAGAATATTAAAAATATCACACTCAACAAAGCTTTAAAAAAGGTACTAACATAGGTTAATGTCTAGACTACGTGGGAGGCATTCATCTATAGACTGTGGATAGGAACTCTCAGGCAACTGCAGGATGGATGCACAGTGTCTGGTAGAGACCTGGGGATTAATGCACATTAATCCTTTTGCCTTTGGCCATTAATCTCATCTCTGTGACTAACTAGCCATGTGACCTTAGGCAAATGAATAGAAATGCTGGGATAGCCAAAGAACATATACTACATGGGACCCATAAGTACATGGGTACCAAGTCCCGGTACACCTCACTGCATTTTAGGACCCAGCAGCCCTTAAAATCCATGTCGTTCTGAGGCAGAACTTCTTTGTCTCCTGCAATGCTTTGCTGTGGGATCACTTTCTTGACCAAGAAGTTTTGTCATTCGGTTCATTATATGGACACTGATAGATCATGAAAGACAAGCCACAACCACAGACCTCTGCAATCATCTAAAATAGGAGCTCTAGGCCCCAAGAGAAGGAGCCCCCAAGGTTCAGAGCTGAAGGGCCTTGGTACATGGAGACCCCCCCCCCCACCCCGCCGCATTTAAAGGATGAAGGCCCTAAGATGAAGTCAGGCCCAAGTGACCTTCCACTTCATTCCTAGCCAGAATTTCTTTCCCCATTTCACACTCCTTCCCTTCCTCACTCCTAAAAAATCGGTTTGCTAAATAAAAAATGAATGTGCTTTATGCCCAATGACACCAGCTTTATTTGTAATAAATTTGACCTATTAAGCCAAAAATGCTAGCTATGGAAAACACTAAGCATTTAATTGACATAGTTTTGCTTAATTTTCTTGAGCCTAGAACTAATTTCTGGTGGTTTGGATGGGCTGCGTTTCTTGGAAAAGGTGATCAGAAACACCTGTTCTCAGTTGCATTCTCTTCCTGTTCTCTGAGGCTGCTGTGGACTGAATGTTTGTGTACCTCTGAAATTCATGTTGAAGTCCTACCCTTCTTTGTGATGCTATTAGAGTGTGGGGCCTTAGGGAGGTAATGAGGATTAATGTTCTTAGAAAGGAACCCCTGGAGAGCTAGCTTGCCCCTTCCACCATGTGAGGACACAGTAAATAAGATGGCCGTTTATGAACCAGGAAGTGGATTCCATCACCTGTCACTTGATCTTGGACTTCTCAGCCTCCAGAACTGTCAGAAACACATTTCTGTTGTTTCTAAGCTTTCCATTCTCTGGCATTCTTGTTACAGCATCCAGGGCAACTTGAAGGGGAAATAAAGAGCAGATTTGGAAGTCTGTGGATAGGAGGGGCCACTGTGATGCCTTCCTCCCTCCTCTCTCTCTGTGGGTGAGACCTCCAAGGTACCAGGTACAAATTTAAACATGGGGGCGCCTGGATGGCTCAGTTGGTTAAGCGTCCGAGTTCAGCTCAGGTCATGATCTCGCAGTTTGTGAGTTTGGGCCTTGCATCGGGCTCTGCGGTGACAGCTCAGAGCCTGGAGCCTGCTTTGGATTCTGTGTCTCCCTCTCTCTCTTGCCCCTCCCCCACTCTCAGTCTGTGTCTCTCTCTCTCTCAAAAATAAATAAACATTAAAATTTAAATAAATAAATAAATAAATAAATAAGAAATGTGAGGCTGACTTCAAATGCAGGTGCAGAAGAAAGACTTATGCTTCAGCATCTCTGCCCAAGGAGAAAGTACTGAAATTTCACCCAGGCTTCACACGGGAGGAAGGGACAAGCAAGCTCACGGATGGCCAAAATGAGGGCTTGAGATTTTATGTGCATTTCATTGCTCGATGTCACCCCCGATTCCCATAACTGTGGCTGATCTCGCGCTAGATACTTCTAAAATGAATATCTAGGGGACACTGTAGAAGACGGATGAAGCCCTTTACAACAATAAACTTTCCTGAGGCTAACTTTAGCAAGAACTGAAGTAGGAGGTGGGTTATTTCCAGACGCCCGCTTCCAGTGCTCAAAGGCCAGTAGAAGAATCTCAGGGGCAGAGCATGCACAACAAAAGGGCACTGGCTTTAAACGGGAACTGTCTGCTTTGCCTCCTACTTCCATCCTCTTTCATTGTTGAAGCATTAAAAATACTCTCTTTGACAAAGATGGCATGTTTTACTTTTCCAATTAGGTTTCCTTGGGAACTGGTGACAAGGTGCGTGTGCCTGTCCAGTGGGTGTGGGGGAGGCTCCTAGGGAGAGAAGAATTTTGAAAGGGCCTTTACCTAATGAAGGAAATTGCTGGAGAAGGGATTAGTAGGTAAAGAAGACCCACTTCTGCTCCAGAACATGCTTTTACAACATTATCACTGTTCTAAAATTAACTGAGATCATTATGAAAGTTACCTAAAACAGTGGTTGGCATACAGTAAACACTCAATAAATGTTGGTTATTATTATTACTTTTAATAAATGCTTAGGAAAATAATTTCTTCAAAGGCATCTAGGAGAAAGAAGTTTGACTAAGGGAGTTATGATACTTCCAGCAATAAAATTCTATAAATCGATTATTTGACGTGAAAGTCAAATAATTTTGTTCCTCCAGCTATGCATTCATCCAACATTTATTGAGTGTTCATTGACTGTAGTGATGTCAACAATCGAATCTATTTTCCTGTTAGGTAAGATGAATGAATAGAAGGCCTTTATAAACAGGATGAAAGGGAAAATTCCACAGCTCTACAGAGAAAATGTGATTTTATTTTAGTAGGTAGGCTGTAAGTAGACTTTCTATCAGAAACAAAGCTTCCAAGCAGATGGCAAGACTCATAATATTGTGACACCTTGATTCTGTGTTTTGTGAAGAGCTAAAAACAATAGCAGAGTTGGAACTCTCAAAGGTAAAATTGCCAAAAATGCAGTCACATTTTAATACAGTGAAAGTCTTTGAAATCAACAACTATTGGGCAAGTAGAAGGTGCCTCCCAAGAAATGTTCTATAGAGTGTGCTCCATTTTGTAAGCTCAAATCATACCAGTGCTTTACAAAGGCAATCTATTAAAAAATGATATATTTAAAAAAGATAAATCCTCCCATATAGTTAGTGTATTAGTCTGCTTTGGCTGCCATAACAAAATGCCATAGCCTAGGTAGGCGAAATAGAAATAGAAATTTATTATAAACTCCCACCCATAAATACCAGCTGGCTCAGGGACAGTAAGGGATTCTCATCTCCATTTTCCCCTAAATTCATTGGTCAATTAGTGCGGTCAGCATACCAGGGGCCTTCATTGTACCTATTACAGAAACAGAACATCATGCTTGAAATAGGCATATTAAAAAGATCGACCTATAAAAATATTTACTACTGGGTTGTGGATCATTTTGGTTTCATAGACTCAAAAATCTGTACTCAAAATCTCTAGGCGACACAAGAAAAAATAAATTTGGGGGATACCAGAGCCATAGCTCAGGCTTTGCCAAGTAAGGTGTGTTGTGAGTCATCTTGAAAGCAAACTCAGAGTTCTGGGATGGGTCAGCTAAGGGCTCTATGGCTAAAGAAGACCTCACTTGCCATTTGCTAGATTTTCTCTTTGAAAAGGGAATGAAAACAGGAGAGTCTGGAAGAAAAAAAAAAAAACCCGTTAGATCCCAGTGATGGAAAACCAGAGAGCTACATTTGGAAAAAACTTATTTACTCAACTCGAAGATGAGTCCTTACTGACTGTTAATAATGGACAGAATGTTTGTGTCCCTTCAAAATTCCTATGTTGAAGCCCTAACGCCCAGTGTTGCAGTATTTGGAGATAGGATCTTGAAGGAAATACTTAAGGCTACGTGAGGTTGAAAGAGTGGGCCCCTGATCTAACAGAATTAATGTCCTTGTAGGAAGAGACATCAGAGGGTCCCCCTGTCCCACCTAATGTGTACAAAGAAAGGCCATATGAGGACGTAGGGAGGAGGCAGCCAGGAAGAGAGCCCTCGCCAGAAAGTGAGCTGGCCAGAACCTTGATCTTAGACTGAGAGCCTCCAGAACTGTGAGAAAATAAATTTCTATGCTTTAAGCCACCCAGTCTATGATAGTTTGTTATGGTAGCCCAAGAAGACTTAAATACACTGACCGTATGAATATTTATCTTTTCAAAATATCTCATTTTTGAATAGGTTTTTTTTTTTGGCTTTGAAATAAATCATTGTGCTCACCTGCTGTAATTTATTTTGAAATTACTTTTTTTCACTCATTCTTTGAGCCTTTAAGATAATTTCTTTACTTTTGTTCTCTTAGTTTCTCAATGTCTTTGTAATATATATATATATATATATATATATATATAATCTGTTTTTTATCTTCTATGTTTCTCTCACTATCTTCTAAGAGATAAGTCAAAATGAGGTAAGTCCAAAGCAGCTCTTTTTGGAAGGATGCACCATCTGAGACATTTGTGTTGCCTTCTGTGTGGACACCCTGAACCAACAGAGTGCTTGTTGGTTTAAGTAGCAAACAAATTTTTAAAAAGTGATAAATCTCTGCCCACCCAGTGGTAGGAAATAATTCATTCCCCTTCTAATACCATCATAAGGTTTGTTTTACATATAGATGGAAAAATTAAAAAAACCAACAATCCAAGCATCAAAAATTTAGCATATTATAAACAAGATAAGGTTTTACCCAGCAATGGCAACCTGAAAAAAACATAATCTACATGACTTTGAATTGAAATCAAGGATTCAAAGTCTCTTGCTGTGAGTGATGAAGCTGTCCAGACCTAAGTTTTCCGAAAGCCAAGAGACCATTTTATTGCAATGTAAAATAGCATCTGAAGAGTCCGGCGAAATGCAATTGCTTTTCTTTGCTTTGCATTTTGCCCAAATAATTCTGAGGTGCAACTTACAGACAAGATGGATTTCTTTCTGTATTGCTGTTGTAAATCTTTTTTTTTTTTTTTGTATAGTTTTCATGGGCTTCGTAAATCTTGCCAATACAAATCATAAAAGATTTGTCAACATAAAAGCTACTAGAGAATCATAAAAAATAATTCAAAAATCCTTCTCATCATTTTATTATCAAATGGATTAGAAATACTCCTAGGAACAGTAATATTAATGTCAGTATTTTTTTCTAGGGAGGTAATAGAGTTTTTTTCCTTTTTATTAATAGTCAGCCCTTAATGTGTTTTATGTGAATGATTAATAGACATTCTTCAAACTCCTTCAGAAAGCACAATGACAAATGGTTTTATTAACAGTAAGATTCTCAGTGAATATATAATTCCTTGTCAATATTCAAATTTAGTCAGAAACTAGAGTCTGATCTTTATTTCATTTGAAAATGTGTTTGAAAGGCCTTTGAGTGCATCTTAAGCTATCAGTAAATATTGCTCAGGTCATCAGATATACAAACTGGACCTCAACTTTTCCTTAGGAAAATATATGTAGAGATGGAAAAAAAAATGTTATCATTTTCAGAAATGGTACGAGCTCCTGTGAGGCCTGTTAGCTAAGACACTATAATTTTTACTTTATTTTTAAATTATTTTACTTTATTGTTATTAAATTCTTTATTATGATTTATTTTATCTTTTAGAGAGAGGGCGAGTGTGAGTGGAGGAGAAGGGGCGGAGGCAGAGAGAGAGAGAATCTTAAGCAGGCACGTAGAGCCTGATGGGGGGCTCGATTCCATGACCCTGGGAGCATGACTGGAGCCCAAATCAAGAGTTGGACGCTCAACCCACTGAGCCCCCTGAGGGCCCCTAACTTTTACTTTTTCAAAAAATAGTTTGCATTGGGTTTTCTCTGATACTAATGAGTTTCTTTTCTAAGTCAATCATAGTTCTAACATGGTTTGGGCCTTGAAAAGTTCAGTTAGGTGGAGAAGCTTTGGATGTTCTTTTTCTCTCACTTTTGGGCCTTCGCATCTCCCCCCTGGCACTGTCTCATGCTGTGGTGGCATCAGGCACAGAGACACATACCCACTTTCCACCAAAGCCTCCATTTATTATTTTGTTATTTTATTATTTTTTAATGTTTATTTTTGAGAGAGAGAGAGAGAGAACACAAGCAGGGGAGGGGCAGAGAGGGAGGGACACAAACAATTGGAAGCAGGCTCTAGGCTCTGAGCCTGATGCGGGGCTCGAATTCACAAACCACGAGATCATGACCTGAGTCGAAGTTGGACTCTTAACTGAGCCACGCAGGTGACCCAAAAGCCTCCATTTCTTGAGGGCCGGAATCCTCTTATTATGTTTCACCGTGTCCCAAGAGGTTGAATTATCTCATCAATATAGGGGGAAATTCTAGTCTAAAATTTTCAAAGTGGCGAACCTGCCGTTACACCTTAGTAACCGAGAAAAGATACTTGCTCTCTGAATAACGGGAAGGTTCGAGGTTCACAAACCCTCCGTTAAACCTCACTACTGCTGAGAACATAAACGTTTGCTAACCAAGGGTAATATTTTAGGAAGACATCATGGGGATTCTAGGTACCATCTGCTTGAATAATCTTGGAAATCCCTATCAGAGCTAACATTTTTGACCAAAATTTATCATGAAGTCTCCCAAAGCAGCTCCAATTTCATAGAACAACAAGAACAACATGTAACAAACTGCGCCTTCATAACGATGCCTGTGTTTTTTTTTTTTTGTTTTTTTTGTTTTTTTTTTTTTGTTTTACCACCCTCAAAGATCCAAATTTAGTGGAGAAGAGATATTTTTATGCCATTTTCTCTTATTTTTTTTAAGAGAAATCTAAAATCCCAGTCAGTCTCATCATCCTTCCCTCCTCATTCTTTACTTAGTCACATAATACGGAAACATTTTTATCAGCACTGTGAGGCTTTATGAAAGCAGACCTTGAAAACTCTCCCGAGTTTAGGTAAAGGCCAATGCTAGACTGGGGAGAAATAAATCAGGGCTGAGTTCCCGAAAGGAGAAAGGAAGGGCTGAACACAGTAAGGGGATATTTAAGTTTCCAGAAAGCAAGTAAGAAGAAAAGCATGCATTTCCCACATTCTCTGTCTTTTTATCTGTCTACATCTTCTTTTCCCAAGAATGTGATTTTCCTCTATAAAACTGTTTGCATCTTCTGCACAACTTTTAACCAAAGCAAGGACAGTTTTGACTTTCTTAAGGACAGAGAGAAATCTTAGAGGCAAAACGAAATGAGAGCTGCAACATGTAAAAAACCATCTCACGATACCTGAGCACGTCGGACCCAATAAAAAAAAGTTAGAGTTTTAGATTTCGGAATCTAAGAAGTTGGCAAGCCATCCCCCCATGTCCCCCTTCCCTGTGGGTGTACATTTAAAGGGTCTGCTGTGTCACACCTTGAGGAGCATGACGCAGCAAGGAGGGCAGTTTCATGCAGCAAGCCTACCCTATGCCACGTCTAGGTTGGCAAAATTAAAATGTCAGAAAATGCCGGGTTCTGGGCGGGACAGACTGTTTCTTTGAATTGTCTTTCAGGCCTGGATACGTTCCCAACACCGAAAATTTGGAAGCTTGGTCAATTCCCCGTGGCAGCTCAAACCAGTTTTGTGTCAGCAGTCACTGGGAGAAGATAATTAGCGCTAAAAGCCGTTTAAAAGTCAAATGACTTCTGGGTTCCAGAGAATGTACGAACGAAGCAAAACACCTCCCGCAGAGGGGCTTCCTCTGTGAAAGAGACGGTTTTAAAATGTTCTTCATTGCCAGTGTAACGTCTGCACTGAAGACAGCTCTCAGAAGTGAGGTGTCAATGTAAAATTAGTTCACTTGTAAATAGGGCTTTTTAAACAGCAGGTTAATTACACGAGACAGGCTAACCTCTCCGGAGAATACCAGCAATGAGCACATGATGCATGGGGCTCATAATTTCCATTAATAAAGTCAGGATGCACACCTCATTCTTCACGTAGCTTGGTAAAAATACAACTGGGAGAGAGAGGAAACTGACATAATAAAGGCACCGACTCGCTTCTGTGAAGCTGTGCTTTGGGGGGACCTGAGCCGTTTTCCCACCTTAATTCTGCTTCTGGAGTCGTGGCCTTAATTTACCCCATTTACCCGGAGTTCCCAGCCTGGCAGTCTCAGGATCATCTACACCTTCCTCTCTTGTTCACTCTCTGTGACCAGTTCTTCTCAATTCCACGACAGACACGGCTCTCAAATCCAGCCCCTGCCATCCACGCCACAGCCAACACCTGGTCTAAGGCCTTGTCACCTGGGCTACGTAATACCAGTTTTTGAGTTATACTGAGTACTGCTAGTAATGGCAAACACCCAGGCAGTGTTTTCTATGGGCCAAGAACTGTTCTAAGAGCATTCTATTCTCACAACAATGCTATGAAATAGGATTATGATCCTTCTTTCACAGAGAAGGAAAATGGAGAACAGAGAGGTTAAGTAACTTGGCTAATGTCACAGAGCACGTAAGAGGCAGATCAGGGATTTGAATTCATGTGATCTGTCTCCATGGTCTCTCATCTCAAACCATTAAACTGATTCTATTTTAATTTAACCCATTATTATTTTTATTATTATTATTATTTTTTTTTTTTGGAATAGGGAATACAGTTAACTGATTCAAAATTTAAAAGCTTCAGAAAGCTGCATACTGAAAAGACTCTGCCACGCTGGCTCGTTATCCTCCCTCCCACCCCCTGCCCCCAGGCCCTGGTTAAGAGGTAGTCAGCATGGCCAGTTTTTTCAACAGTGTCCCGAGAAAAAACTTATGTTACTTCCGTCCTTTTGTTCTCCCCTCATACAAACATACTTTACTGGATACGATTTGGCATTATGCCTTTTTCATTGAACATATATTGAAGATCATTCCGTATCAATACATGAAGGGCTTCCTCATTCTCTTTCTTTCTTTCTTTTTTTTTTTTTTTTTTTGAAAGACTGCAGATGGTCTGGGGGGGCGGGGCAAACTTTTCCTGTAAAGGGCCAGATAGTAAATATTTTAGGCTCTGTGGTCCATATGGTCTCTGTCACATATGCTGCTAGTGCTTTTTCAAAAAAAACCTTTAAAAATGCAAAAGCATTCTTATCTCATGGGTTGAATTAAAAAAGGCTGCAGGCCGGATTCGGCCACGGACCATAGTTTGCTGATCCTTGAACCAACAGACTCTTACCTTGCTGCCCTATATCCAATCTTCCCTAACTCTGGCCACTTCCCGACCACCCTGAGGGCACTGTCCTATCATACAAATCTGACACCGTCAGTGCTTCCTTTAAACCCTCTGTTGCTCTCCACTCCCGACAGGGTAAAGTCTAGAGTGCTTGGCGGTGCCTACGATACCCTTCACAATCCATGTATTTCTCCACACCTTCATGTCTACTGCACTGGTCCGTGCTGCCATCAGCTCTGAGCCTCAACTCCTGCAGCGACCCCTTTACTCCACTATTGACATATGACCCTCTTGCCCCAAATCTACTCTTCTCACAGCAGTGCAGCCCTAGGGATTTCTTAGAAGTGCAGATCGCATCTGGGAACCTCCAATGGTGTGTTGCTGCCCTAGAAGGAAGTCAACTTCCTTACCATGGTCTCCAAGATGAGCCAGCTCTGCCTGGCTCTCCTGTCCAACCTCATCACCACCATCCTCTTCCGCTCCCTCTGCTTCCCACTCACCAGCCACATTGACTTTTCTGTTCCTCCAACAAGCCAAACTCATCTCTGCCTCCATGGGTGCTGATTCCTTGGCTGCCTCCTTGGAGTTCAGCCTCAGTTCAAATGCCACTTCCTTAGTGAGGTCCTCCCTTGTCTCCCAACCTACAGGGAACCTCTACTAGTCCTCCGTCACGTCACCATGTTTTATTTTTTTCATGGCCCTTATGGTCACCTATAAGTACATCTTGGTTTGTATTTGTAAATTCTCTGGTGTGGGCATCCCCGGTACCCAGCACAGTGCCTGATACATATGAGGTGATACCTGAAAATTTTCTGATTGAACAGCTGAAGAGTTTCTGCCCAATTTACCTTTCCTAGTGGATCTCTCCTCACTCCTCACCTTGTACTTCAGTTCCCGGGTCCACCGGCTTTCTCACCAATCACTAAACATGAGCTTCCCTCTTCAGATTTTACACCTTTGCACTTGTTATCATCTCCTTCTCTGAGCAACAAACTTCCATGCACCCATCAATACAGTCAAATGTTACCTCCTCCGTGAAGCTTTTACACTTTCCCTTGTTAGTGTCACCTTCTTCCTCTGGCAGGTTCCCAGAGCCCTCGGTACAGAGCTCCGTGATCACCCTGGGCTATAATTACTTACCACAAAGGTTCACTTATTTATTATATCCTAAATGCCCCCAAACATTATATATGTGTGTCTACATATGTTTATGTGTATGCGTGTGTTCATCTATATCCATCTATATCTATTTATATGTATTACATTTTCATTTTACCTAAACGAGTTCCTTCAGGGAAGGAACACCTTGGATGGGACTTATGTGGTAAGTACGGGCACGTAACAACATAAAGAGCAGCATTTAGCTCTGTGCTAAGCGCTTTACATACATTATCTTATGTAACTCTCCCAATAACCCAAACGAGGCTGGCACCATTATTATCTGTAACTTGTGGATGAGGTAACACGCTCCTGGTGAATCCGCCATCCTGCAGCCAGCTGGTGGGGTGGCCCTCTGGAGGTCTGTTTGCCCTTGAGGTGGTACACAAATCTGTCCTGTTTCCCTGCGTGACACCTGAGGGCACAGCTCTGCTCAGAGAGGGGTCAGGTGGGGCTCTCTCTCTCTCCCCTATAGCAAGGTGCTTCCTCGTGGGGGTCACAGATGTCCCTCTGCCAGCCAGATGGAGAGGCACGATGGCTACGCTGCCCTCGGCACACCTGTGACCGTGCCATCCCCAAGGGCAGCCAGATGTCCTTGGGGCCTGCCTCCCACTGCCACACGCTGCTTATCCATGTGGACGTAAGCTGCTCCGCTAGCTTACCCTTGAGCTAATGCGGAGGGACCACAGGGCTCTGGACAGAAGGGTGAGAGCCTAGAAGGCGGACGAGACAGGGCAGAAGGAGCTCCATTTCTTTATCATTTCTTTAGTTACTTCTTTTCCAGCTTTACTGAAGTGTAACCGACAAAAAAAAATGGTATCTATTTAAGGTGTATCACGTGGTCATTTGATATATGTATATCTTGTGAAAAGCGTAACAAAGGAAGTCATCGACAGAATGAAAGGCAATGTATGGAATGAGAGAAATATTTGCAAGCCCTATATCTGATAAGGGGCTAATGATATATTTTGGATATTAGAACCCCTACAACTCAATAGCAAAAAAAAAAAAAAACCTGATTAAAAAATGGGCAAAGGACCTGAATTAGATATTTTTCTAAAGAACACATACAAATGACCAATAGGTACATGAAATAGTGCCCAACATCTTTACCCTTTCCATTAAGTGAAGAGACTTTTCTTGCATACTCTTTCAGGGAATAAGGGCAACAGGCAAAATTAGCTCCCCCTCCCCCCCCCCCCCCCCCCCCCGCCCCAAGTACAGGCTCCATTACAGAGTATATCCTGGTATAAAGGAGGAGAGAATGCTGAAATAGATTTGTTGTAGTCTGGCTTCTATTTGTGGGCACTGTGTAACTTTTCAGCTCATTGCGAAAATTCTATCTAGAGAAGTAGGTCACAAACTTTAGAGCAGTGCTATTCAAAGTGTGGCCCTTGCACCAGCAGCAGCAGAATCACCAGGGGACTCGTTACAATTGCAGACTCCGGGACCACTCCAGACCTGACAAATCACAAGCTGCATTTTAATATGATCCCCCAGGAGCTTTGTAAACACATCTGAGTTTGTGAACCGCTGATCTAGGGTGCCTGATTAAAATGCGGGTTGGGGCTCTCTGCCTTAGAAATTCTGATTCACTTGATGAGGATGAGAGCCAGAAATCTGGCAAGCATCATTTACTTCTGGGTGGTTCTGTTTACTTTTGTGAATCACTGGGGTCCAGCAGCAGTGCCGCGGGGTGGAATTTGTGCAGACGCTGTATTTAGACGGTCCTGAGATTGAATCTCAGCTCAACTACCCACCTATTAGCTAGGTAACACTGATTAACCAGTTCATCTTGTCAAGCCTTAGCTTCCTCAAGTGTAAAATGAAGGCCTATACCTTCAGCTGTGACGCTGAAAGGCCGTATCATATGTAAAGTGCCTAGTACCAAATCTGTGGTGGAATGGGCCAGAGTATTGGTTAATTTCCATTGCAGAGACAGGGAAGGTCAAAGAGGTTAACTGAGGCATGATGGCTGTAGTTTCCCTGTTCCTGAACCTTGATCTTAAAGACACAGAGAAAGGATTAGACTGCAACAGCCATCAGACCTTATCATTTATTAAGAATCACCTGGAAAGTGAGTTAAAAATGCTGATACCTGGGTGCCGTTTCCCCAATTTCTGTTTCATCTGCATTTTTACCTCCAGGAGATTAAATGTATGAGGCCGTCACTCTCACTCTGAGAAACAGCGGCTTAGATAACATATGTGTTCATTCAATAAACCAAGAGCTTGACACAGGTAGGGCCCTTTGCTGGTACTGAGAAATACAAAGAGAAATGATTCTGTCCGATATCTGCCCGGTCAGGAGCTTGGGCCTCCGAGGAGAGCGTGGGGCCTGTGCGTCTACGTTAAGGCAGCAGCAGGAGCAGTGGCCCAGAAGACCAATGGAAAAAAGCCATACCTGGGCTTCTGCGGCTTCCATGGTGTGGGAGAGATTTCCATTTTGCACAGGTTCTGAAGCATCACTGGTTGGTGTCATTTCAACCTCTGTGCTGGTGCTGTTTGGGAGCTCGATTTTTTCTGTGATATAATTCAGACACACACAAAGAAAGCAAATGGAGTCAATGGGGGGTAAGAGCCACATGGGAAAGAACATCCTAAAATGTCGGGCCAGAGGGGTGGCGAGGCCTGGGGTTAGGGTTGTGCCAAATGACAGAGGATTTTTCCCATTCTCCCCAACATCTTTTAGCAAATCAGTGTTCTTCCTCTCTTTAATAGCTCTCTGGCTCTCTTACTCTGGCTGACATCCTGAGTGCCCTTTCAGTTCCCATGGTGTGCATTCTCTAGACTAGGCAAATTCACCAAGTAGCCATTCAAGAACATGAACACAGACATTTTTTCACCCAAACCATGCTCAGTCTACATACTACTATTTATACCCAAGACCACACCCCTCCTATATATTTTTAACAACAGGCTCTTTTCTTTTGTATTACATTCTGGAAGGGGTATTTATTGGCTGGGGCCCCAGGAGACTTGGGTCCTAGGCTCTGTTCCACCACTATCGGGCTGCCATTTTAGGCAAGTCTCCCCCCTCCACCAGGTTTCAGGAACCTTATCTGTAAAATGAGGGAGTTCAGGGGTGCCTGGGTGGCTCAGCTGGTTAAGCGTCCGACTTCGGCTCAGGTCACGATCTCATGGTTTGTGGGTTCAAGCCCTGCATCGGGCTCTATGCTGACGGCTCAGAGCCTGGAGCCTGCTTCTGATTCTGTGTCTCCCTCTTTGTCTGCCCCTCTCCTGCTCATGCTCTGACTCCCCCTCTCTCTCAAAAATAAATAAACATTAAAAAAAATTAAAAAAAATTTTTAAATAAAAAAAAACCGAGGGGGTTCCACCGGTTGACCTTAAGGCCCACTGCTTCTGGCTCTAATTCTCTAGGCTCTGGGAGCACACAGCTCTGCTGAAGTCTAGGTGGTGGGGGTAGGATCAAGAGCCTGGCCTTCTCAAAAAGCCAGCAGAATGCGACTCAGCACATTCCCCACCTGGGCAGCCTATCGCAAGCAAGGCAAGAGGAAGCTGAACAAGACACAGAGGCCAAAGTCGGTCATTCCTAAGCGAGAGGTAACGTCTCGCTAGCATGAAGCCGCAGGTCACAAAGCACAGATTCCAGATTTCCTCTGGTTGTTGAGAAGTGACTTCGGGGTCACTGGCCTCTGTGACACTGGACATCACAGGCCAGGCTCTACTGCTCATGCTATGGGACCCTTAGGGAGTAATTTAACTTCTCTGCGATTTAGCTTCCTCGTCTGTGAAACCGGAGTGATGTACTAACACTGCGACTACTGACAACAATGCAATGCAAGGATACGCCTATAAAAATTAAATTAAAAAATGCATAAAAAGCCTTAGCACAGTGCTGGAACAGAGACGGGTAAACCATCTGATCGTTATCACAGTAACTGCCTTGCGCTACGAGATTTATTTTTTGGGGCTCAGAGGAGCACCTCAGGTGATCTGTCATCAGGCGCTACCAAGGTCTGCCAATGACTTCAGTGGGAGGGAAGTATAAAGGTGTTTAGGCCCCTGGCTGCGCTGGGTAATTCTCGGATTTCAGGAGACAATGAGGCTGTGTGGTTCAATGTCAGGGTCGCCAGGAATATCGTAATGCTCATCAGCATCAGATTCAAGCAGCACCAGACTGCTCACAGAGTGTCAGAATGTTTTTTTTTTCCCCCAGTAACTTCCGCTGGAAGATATTTTTGTCGTCACATAAAAACTATTGACTTTGAAGTGGCCAAATTTCAGAAATCACGGGGAAGTATTTGTTTATTCATGTACTCAGTTGCGGAACACAGAGGCATACATCGTTTTTAATTAAGTTTATTTATTTGCTTGTGGGGAGAGACAGAGAGAGCGAGCAGGGGAGGGGGGGAGAGGGAGAGGGAGAGAGAGAATTCCAAGCAGGCTCGGCACTGTCAGCATGGAGCCCAACGCGGGGCTCGAACTCACGAACCAGGAGATCGTGACCTGAGCCAGAACCAAGAGTCACACGCTTAACCACCTGAGCCACCCAGATGCCCCCAGAGGCACAAATATATTTAAACATGGAAAGCCACAGACACTCAAATTTATTTCAACTTTCCATGTTTTTAATAGTGACAGTGTTGTGTATGTGATGTTCTGCTGTGTGTGACTCTGCCGGTTAATCCCAATATGCTTGGTCCAGTTATTAAAAATACCAAATACTAAAACCTCAGGAAATACTGAAACTGGGCTTTGGGGTATCTATTGGTTGAAGTGAGACAACTTTAAGACCAGCCTGCAATGGCCAAACCTGCCCGCGGCTAACATGGGATTATCAGGTCCCAAAGAGGAAGTAAGATGTCTGAGAACAGACATGAACAGGTAAGGAGAAAACCTCTTGCACATGACATTTAACAACTCAGCTTATTCCCTTCAAGTTTATCTTTTCTTTTTAATGTTTTTTAATTTATTTTTGAGAGAGAGAGAGAGAGAGAGAGCGAGCATGAGCAGGGGAGGGACAGAGAGAGAGGGAGACACAGAATCTGAAGCAGGCTCCAGGCTATGAGCTATCAGCATGGAGCCTGATACAGGGTTTAAACCCACGGACAGTGAGATCGTGACCTGAGCCGAAGTCAGACACTTAACTGACTGAGCCACCCAGGCATCCCCAGGTTTATCTTTTCATACCCAATGGAATCTTAACTGTTTCTTGGCCAAAGATTTTCCCGGAGCTAGAAGTCAGGATAACAGGGGAGGCAGAAACTCTTCTAAGGGACGTTATATATTTTGAGTGCAACACTGCTGAATTTTGTCTGCAGATAACTGCAGTTTCTTGGGCAATAGCATCGTTTGTAGCATAGATACAGATTAGGTTAAATTTAGTTTGAATTTGGAATTAGTGAGTTATATTATAGCTGCAGACAGGAGAGGAGGAACATCATGTTCCAAGTTAAAATAAGATGTCTGAGTGTCACGATCTGGTCACACAGGTGCTCAGAAAAAAGTCAGCCAAAAAAGACCTGGGTTAGTATTGCCGAATTCTTAAGAAAGGAGAGGTTGGACTGTCTCATAGGGACCCTGTCACTCAGTTTAGGGGTGACCAAGTGAACCATCTGGTAACTTAGCGGGTGTGGGGTAGGCAAGATCATAAGTCTACAGTATAAGTATCTGGTTACCAGGCAAGAATTTCAGAAAGGAGAATTTCACCTTTTGTTAAACATTAAATGACAGGTGTGAGTGTATGTGTGTGTGTGTGTGTGTGTGTGTGTATCCTCTTTATGTGGAATTCCTGAAATGAAGTGATTTTCTACTCTTCAAGGGAAATGCCTGGATAGAAGCTGATTTTACTTTGGTTCCTCATAGAATCATTTACTCTTTTTGGAGTCCCCTAATGCAGGTGACACAGTGCATCCATTCATGTCCTGTACCCCGCACGGGAAATGGGCTCCTCCTGACACCCAGGAATGGGCTGAGCTGCAGGGTTGCACATCTGCACTAAGTCAAGGGTGCCCATGCTGGGTCCTCCATCTCTGCTCCCCTCCATGCACTCCAGAAAAGGCATGGGATGAAGTTTCTCTGCACTCACCCACGTGATTGGCAGCCCCGTTCTGCCTCTCGTTCTCATCCACCTGGCATTTCTTCTTGGCGATCTTGTGGAGAATAGAAGCCTTTTCTCTGAACCTCCCTGAAGCAAGAGAAAGCAGTGGAAAGGAGACACAGTGAGGAGGAAGACAAAGAGAGGGGCTTGTGGAAAATGGCGAAGCATTGGTGCAACACGCATGTGGCTTCCTCAGTTATGCTGCACGATAGCAGCGACCACAACTTTCTGCTCAACCCAAATGCCCTATGCCCTACAGGAAGGGTACTTTCTTACCTTTGTGGATTCTTTAGCCCAAATCTGTGTGAGAATCTCAAGCTCCCAGACCATAGTTGGGAGGTTTGACTCGGACCTCTTTCCCTCCCTTCCAATTGCTTACAAAATAAATGAAGGCACCAATCATCACTAAAACTCCCCCTCCTGCTGAGATCCAAAACAACTCCAAAGACACAGAGATGCTCTGGAGACACAACCATTACTCTGGAATTAAATGTTCATCTCAGAATTGGCTTGTGACAATGGAAATCCAAGCCCAAGGGTCCTTTGAGTTGTTCAACCATCTATCTTAATTAACATTGAAGAGTCTAAATGAGTTGGGAGCATGCATCCCAGCTTTCTGAATGAGCTGAGTCAGCTGCGATTAAAGCATCAAGGAGGCAACGGATTCCATCTGGGGATTCAGGGCAAAGAATGATCAACTGAGCAGAGCAAGTAATGTCTGTCAGTGATGGGATGCTTAGGGAAAGGTGCTGGAAAAAACACTCAAAATTCTCAAAACAGTCATTTAAAACAGACTATACCACAAGAATAACACTTAATTTCTTCTCCATTATTGACATAGTTAATGGTTAAATGCATGCAACAAGCACAGGAAACAAAAAGCATGCAAAAATGTGGAAATTAGTGAAACATAGTACATTCTCTTTTAGTCCTTGATTCCCGCCCCCCCCCCACCCCCCCCCACCGAGAACATTCAAGGCACAAAGGAGCCTCATTTTAAACTGACTGGTTATTGCCTAGATTCAGATATGACGAGTCCTTCAATACACCACAACCTCTACAATTTTCTCAGTAGGCATTTGCGTTGGCTGCATTCTCTAGCAGCGTATTGCAGAAGATCTCATTTTGCTTCTCTAGTCAGACCAAAAAGTGAACCAAACCCAAGCAAAACCCAAATGTTTCTCTTCGAGAGTCTCTTTTCCTAGGATGGGCCATGGCAGGTTGGCATCCACTTAGCCTCCCTTCCTCAAGGATGGAAATCATGGGGTGTCGCCAAAGTAGTGACTTGCGTCACGGGGGGGGGGTGGTGGTGACAGAAGCCGTAAACTAGAGTGGGATCAGCTGATGCCATGGGGAAGGTGACACAGGATGGAGCCCTTTCTGCTTCCAAGCTCCATCAGTCATAGGCCTAGACACCTTGCTACTGCAAAGGCAGTCTCTAGGATGAGAGTGCCTCATTGTAGGCAATGAATGTGCACCAAAGCGCACCCTCTCGAAGGAAATAGGAAAGGAACCATTACACAGAACAAAGTAGGTTAGGATGTGGCTTGGGCTTCAGAAAGAATGAGAAAAAAGGAGGAGGTGATAGGCATGACGTCCATCCTTGAGGGATGTTGAGGGTGAGCGTTAGGTTCACCACGCTGAAAGGTGTTTTGAATTTGGCTGTTTCTATTTAGTTTCTGAGAGAAATTCTGAGAAGAAAAGGGGGAAGAAAAGAAAGCCTGGGGACGAGGAGAAGGAGGAGGCAAAAGGGACTAAGAAAGGAATGAAAATGAGAAGAGGAAGGAGGGAGGAGGTAGGCAGGGGGCTGTGATTGCCTGGACGTTGCCAAGGCAGTGTTGATGCGAGCCACTGTCCTGGCTGCCAAACCTCGTCTCATCTGGAGATGAGACAAATAATGAAGCGTGCCTGTCCATACTCTGCAGCCTTAAGCCTGAAGAGTGGTACTTCTCGTGGAAGACAATTCCAAGATGTCCTCACATCATTTGCTAAAAAGTTCAGGAGATGGAAAAGGCAAGTTCTGAAACATTATAGGAGAGAATGCTCTTACTAATCAAACCGTTCAGTGGTTTCAGGGTCATTCTTTGAACTTGGAACCTCCTGGATCTCTGTGAGATGAAAAGGATCAAATACTGCTGTTTAAAAATTACTTAAAAAATAGTAAGAAAGCAGGAAACATTCAGAAGAAGAGACAAATAAACCTGTGGGAACATAATCTGAAATAACCCGACCCCAGGAATGCCCCAAAGTCATGAATCATGGCAGAGAAACTATTTGATAGAAAACAGCTAATCACATCTTGTTTGTGGTTACAGGAGTATTTTTCAGAGCTTAGATGTATACCAGGGAGAAATGATAGTAAAAGGGACCCAAAAGCATGGAAGGGTTCGGCCACGGTGTTGGCCACAGCCACTCATGGGCTGGCTTTCCCAAATCCTCTAAAGGGAGGCTAGGAGCATAGGGTAGGAAATGACTCTAGACTTGGGATTTCATAGGGTCCTGAACGTTTTTACAGGTCAGCGAGGGCTTTCTAGAGAGTGTGTTTGTACTTTTCCCACTGCAGCAGCACTTGGGACTTTCTAAGCTTCTGAAAGGTGGGAAGGATTAGCTCTATTTGTTCTCTTGGGGCTTAGCCCTAGGGGCAACAGGACAAAGCTGCAGAGGCTGGCTGGGATCTCTCCTTCCCACTCACCTCTGCAACTTTTGAAATTCAACCTTCGTCCCAGTTACCATGACCTGATTACCATTCTGCATTCCCAGTGCTGACAATGGCTGCTCAGTGGCCTAAAAGGATTTTCCCTCCAAGAGTCCTTTCGAGAAAAGCAGCAGTGAAATACCACCTTCGGAATTCAACACACAGGTATCCTCCTGGAGGGTGGTGGGGCAGAGCCTGACAAAGCCAGGCATGCCCATTTTAGCCCAATGGACATGTCAGGGATTGCCACAGGGCACCCCCTGAGAACAGATGTGAGGATGGCTAGCCAGACAAGAGAAAGCATGAGGTCTCTGGGGCAGAAGCCAGCGCAGAAGCAGTGATTTTCAAAGACCCTCTGGGCCTCGGGGTAGGAAGGCATGGCGAGTTCTGGACCTGTTTAGCCTGAAGCCACAAACTGGGCAGAACACCCAGTAGGGTGTGTGTGTGTGTGTGTGTGTGTGTGTGTGTGTGTGTGTGTTTGGGACAGCACAGTATTGTGGTTAAATTTTGGACATGACTGCGTTCAAAGGTGGATCTGGGTTTAAACCCTGCCTCTTTCACTGGCTCTGCTGGGTGAGTTAAACAGGGATTCCATCTGTTAAACAGGGATTCCTACGGCACTGGCTCATGAGTCCGATGCAAAGCTTAAGTGAGAAAATGTGTGCAAGGGGCTTATCATGACGCGTGGCATCAGAAGAAATCTGTAAATAAGAGGAAAAAGAAAAAGTAACGAAAACCACAGGGTCAAGGTGACAGGGCCCTGACCTGCCTTAGGAGAAGCGCTGGCATCTTCTCTATCAGTCCAGACATGTGAGTCTGGAGAATTAGCTACACCCTCACCTGACATCTAAGCCTAGTTGGATTGGTGTTCAGGTTTCAGTGAGGCCTCCCGAGTCAGTTCCAAACCGATTAGGAAAAGGATCACTTTACACCTTCCTGAGATGGAGAAGGTCAAGGTGACAGAGCTGACGTTCTGTGTCTTAAACACTGATATCTTTGCAATCTCAAAATGGAAAGATGATGATCAGTCTTCTCCCACCACCTGTGGGGACAGAGTGCAGGCAAGGAATTACGGCCGCACAATGGATCTGTGTGCTCCAAGACCTTTCCGGTGCACAAGGGTATTACCTCCTGTGTCTCAGGCTCAGAATTTTAAAACAGGGATAATAAGAACACCCTTCTCATACAGCTGTTGCAAGGCTCAATGCGTTAATATGCATCAGGTGTTTAGACGGGCTCTGATATACAGTAAAGGAATTGTCACTCCGAAATGGTTATTATTATGGAGAGGAATGATAGGACATCCTCCTGATGAAGTACTGAGAAGAAAAAGAGATATTCACAACAGAGTTCATGTTTAGCAGCCTCTGGTGCAGGAGACCTTGGCAGTAAGGGGGCCACTTCCATAAACTATTTGAGGCATGGACTCCACGCTGGCGTTAGGGTTGACACAGAGGGACAGATGTCAGAAACAATTGCAGCCCTGTGCCTGGGGATGAAGAATGAAGACATTTTGGGGTACTTTTCAAAGTGAGGGCAGGAGTGATTTTTTACATGTTTTAAGGCAACCTTAAAAAATACACTCTGTTGTAGTGCAAAGCCTCGAAGTGTTGTATTTTTACACAGCGACAGATATTTGTATACTTAAAATCTCAAAAATAGCAAACTCTGTTCAAATCGTGAGGCACCTACGTCAAAACCTAGTACACAGTTTTAATATAGTTTAGCCTGTCCTGAAGTTTGCAAAAGAATACCAGCTGAATATCCGCAGGGGAGTGTGTGTTGAGGGGGTGGCAGGGAAGAGCAGAAGAAAAGATCAGAGTGTAAGGCCCTAATGTGAATAAGAACAAGTTTGGAAAACCAATCAGGAATCAAAATCCTTGACCCTGTCACCCAGACGTGAAAGAGAAGCCCCAAGCTGCACAGCAATGGATTTCATTTCTGTTCAGCTGTTAATTAATCAAAACAGTCCCAGGAAATTCCTTCACCCCTTTCTCACCAAGCCTGTAATACGCGGTGTTACAAAAGAACCCTTGGGGTTGGTGATCAATTAGGTCCTGGCTCCTACGGAACATTCGGAGCATCAGCAACGCAGAAGAGATGGGACAAAAGAGATATATAGATGCAAATGGGAGCAGCCACACACACTTCAGTGAACAGACCTTGATTTGGGAGAAGAAAAGAAAAAAATGAAACAGAAGGCAAAACTTGAACACAGTGTTTTGAAATCTATTTTTGTGTTTTCAATTCTGCCTTTCCTATCTCTGTCTTTGAAGTTTACGACTTGGCAGGTAGCTTAAAAAGCAAAAGTGCAGCTGAATGTACCTCCTGTTTATTCATTGCCTTTTTTTCCCTCTGGAATCACAGACTCAAGTCAGAGAGGCCATCGTCACTCTGAGGAGGGATGCAATGTAACTGATGTGGCAATAAGCAAACACTGACCTTGGGGCTATCCTGGGCTTCTCTCTTTCTCTCGCAGCCCACATGCGATCTATCAGCAAGTCTGGTATCTCTACTTCCAAAATATTTCAGAATCTGGCCACTTCTCCTTCCTCCCCTCCTGGTCTCAGCAGTGACCTTGCTGGTCTACTAACCAGTCTCCCAGGCCGGTCTCATCCTGGTATCCTTCGTGATCAATCAGATCATGTCACTCCTCTGGACAAAATCCTGCAGTGGCTCTCCAGGTCAAGGTGAAAGTCAAGGTCGTTACAAGGACCTGTAAGGAGGTTTAGCCACCTAGGCTGCCCTGCCTCATCCTTTCCCTCTCTCCAATCTCACTCTGCTCCAGCCACGCTGGCCTCCTTGGTGTCCCACCTCAGAGCCATGGCATTTGCTGGTCCCCCTACCTGGAATGTTCTTCCCCCAGAGATCCATGGAGTTCACTCTCTCAACTCCTTCAAGTATTTCTTCAAATCTCACCTTCTCAGAGGCTTCTCTGAGCAGCCTATTTAAAACTGCAGCCTGTCTCTCTCCAGCACTTCCTATCCCCAGCTTGTTTTCTCTAAAATATTTATCGCCATCTAATATACTATATCATCATTACTATTGATTATCTGTTGCTTTCCATTAGCAGCCAAGCTCCATGAGGGGAGGGCTTTCCATTGGTTTTGTTCCCTATGGCATCCCCAGAGCCCTGTAGGGCTTGATAAATCATTGTGTTTGGGTTTCCAGGCAAGCAGTTGAGGCAACCACTCCTTAATATGTTTCTTGTTGGCTAATGACCCAAAGTAAATCCTTCCAGGTCTATGCAAACCCAAGGCCCCAGTGGGACTGAGTCTACATGTGGAATCCCAGGAACTTTCTGAAGGTAAATAGGAGAAAATGGGGTGGACTAGGTGTCCACAGTCCGGGGGCATGCCAGTCATCCTCTTTCTGCACATCACCAGGGCTGGCAAAGTAGGTGCTGAGAGGGCCCTGTGTGACACAGAGGAGGTACAGAGAGCACCGAAGAAGGCACAGAAGGTTGAAAAGGGGGCTTTGGCTCCTCCTTGTTCATTAAAATGCTTCTCATTTGTTAAGGCCTCACTGAAGGCCCAACCTGAAGGTATCTAATGATATTCACACCCCCCTTCCCAAGTGGAAATCCATCATTCCCATGGCACTTTGATTATACCTCATCGTAGTGCTTATTTCTTTCAGTTGGCTGCTCACATGTCTGCTTTCCCATCAGATAGCAGGTGGCTCTGGGGAAGGGACCTTCTCTCACCATCTTTTATCCCTCAACAAGCATCTTAGAATGATGCTTGGCACCGTGTATGCACTCACTGAATTCCAGTGAAGTTCTCCCTACATCAGCTCTCTTAGGAATGTGAGCTTTGCTTTCAAGTGAGTACGGATCACAAACAATCATCCACTCTGTAAATATGAACCAGACCCGTGCTATGTACCAGGCAGTGTTTGGTGAATAAGATAAATCTAGCTGGTGCCCTTGTAGAGTCACAGCCTGGAGACAGAGAGACAAAAAACAAGGACTTAAGATTCATGATGGTGGGTGCCTTCTCAGAAGGGTATGGAAACTCAGAGAATAGGGAAAGTTCCAAGATACAAGATACCACTCAGCAGCTTGAAGGAATAAACTCCTTTTCCATTCTACAAACTGTCCTCATGGAGCAGATTATTCACCTCACAGGATCTGGCCTGATTTTTATTCTTTTCTTTCTTTTCTTTTTTAAAGTAAGCTCTATGCCCAAAATGGGGCTTGAACTCATGATCTTGAGATCAAGAGTCACATGCTCTAATGACTGAGCCAGCCAGGTGCACCCTGATTTTTATTCTTAAAAGGAAAACATTACAAAATTTTTCATCTTAAGCAAAAATGCCAAGAACATAGAGTTTATTTATTCTTAAATTTATTTTTGAAGCACAACCTCTAAATCATTTTTTCTAATTTTTGTGAAGCATCATGTAAAACTGGTTGTTACGACTACATTGATAATGGAAATCAAACTAGTATTGTAATAAAGTATTTTGTAAAATGTCTTTAGTAAATATTCTGTGAATGAACCATATAATAAGGTAATCAACATAATTTGGTTGTAGTTATTTTTATAGATCTAATCATAGGACTAGTTTCTGTAATTAATGAGAATATATACATAATTGTATCTCAACGGCTGGCCATCATACAGTGAAATGAAGCAGCCAGATTTCCTTATTAAGGCTTTAAAAAATGATTTTCCAGAAGAATGACCTTTGGAATCAACTGTAAAGAATGGATCTGTCCGCATGTGAACTGATCCTATCAACTTCCCTAGCAGGGTCAGCTGATCAGTGGAAATATGGAATGCTTTCATAAATATTTTGGAAGATTTCCAATGCTTTTCAAAAGTTGATATCTTAAAGATTGAGATTTTTGTCCTTTATTCCAGTTCCTTGACTCTGTAGTGCCTTTGCCTACTCACTCACTATGACTCTTCAGTCCTTCCTTTTCCCCTCAGCATATAATCATGGTTAAGTCTCTCCACTGGGAACCTTTCTCTTGACTTGAGGTTTCCTGCTGGCACTGCCCTCACTTGCCTTCCCTTCACAGCCAAGCCTCTGGAGAGGTCAGCCTATGCTGGTACCTCTGGGTCCCCGGGGCTCCTTTGCTCACCTCTTCACCGTGCACCCGGCCTTTGTCAGCATTGCTCCACTGAATCCACCCTTGGCCACTTTTGCCTCCACACGACTGGGTCTCTCAGTGCATCTGATATTCTTCATCCCAGTCCAAACTGATTTTCCAGGACTCCTGAGAGTGACACTTAGGTGTCACACTATTCCTCAGGCTCCCTCCTCGCTCCCTGTCCCCCACCCCCACATTCTGCCAAAGAACCCAACGGACCTCCACCTGAATATCAGTGATTCCCAAATTCAGATCTCTAGCTCTGATCCTCTTATCCAATGGACTTCTGAACACTTCACTTGCAAGTCCCCTTCACAGTAAAACTCAACATGCCCACCACTCCCACCCATTGTCTTCCTCCTAGGAATGTGCCCATCTGCTTGCACTTTCTATTGGTGATTTCTCACTCACAGTGTTTTCTAGCCATCTTAGAGGTCCCCCTTGTACTCCACATTCAATTAGTTACCAACTCCTTCAGAGTCTACTTTTGAACACTTTAGATCCAACATTTCCAGCGTGGATGTTGGTTACAGTCTCTTGACTGATCTCCCAGTTTTTAAGTTACACTTCTTGTGGCTTGGAATGCTCCACACTTGTTATTTGCATGTCTCACTCCTTTTTAAGACTCTGCTTCAAAGCATCTCATCTTTTAGGAAACTTTCCCTGAATTCCTTTCCTGGGCTGGCAAGGCACCCTGGTACGTTTCTCTATCACAGCACTGATATCCATCCTATCATACCAGTTATCATAGACCCTCAGAGGTATTCTACTGACCTCTCTCCAGCCAGCTGGATAGGGCTACCATTTTTCATCTGCTCCCCAATGCCTACTTCCTAGGCTGGTCCTCAATAAGTATTTATGAATATACCAACATTAACACAAACAACAAAGGGTGTGTGTGTGTGTGTGTGTGTGGGTTAGAGCACTTGCTGTATAAAAATCTATTCATAGCTTATGTTCCTTCTGGGGGTAGAGAAACAAGGAAGGACCGGAAACCTGCACAAACACTGCTGAAAACTCACCAGGCACTCTTCTTGGTTAATGCTGTGATTAAGCCTCTAAACTCTAATAGTGTTTACAGTCAATATTTATCTATTTTGAGGCTTTTTAAAAAGCATAGAATCTAATCAAACCCAGGCAAAATTGGGATTTCACAAACCAAAAAACTCACAGCGAGGATCAATGGCAGAATACAGTGTCTCAGGAAAAGAGCCAGCTTACTGACCTTAGCTGAGGCTGACACCGCTTGAGAGCTAATGTTCTTTATTATTTTAGGTCACCTGCTTTATTATTTTAGGAACTTAATTTTCCAAAAATTTCTGTCTCATATACACGGATACAAATGGCTCCCACACACGAAATTCTCAAAGGGGTTTCTCTGATCTCAGCTTTGGAGTTCTGAGCCAGGTAGCGGCTGACAGATGATGGAAGGTTTGACTGTCTTTCTCGTGTTCCCGTCCCTTGCCCCCTGTGGGTATCTGAGAGATAAACGAATAAACAATCACTTTATAGGGCAGGCCTCAGATCTCAAGACTTGCCAACATCCAGCCCCACTACCACCAAATGGGTGCAAAAGATCTCTCCAGAGTCAGTTTTCAAAGCCCATATCTTGGGTGTGTCTCTGCAAGTGGGTTGTGACATTAACGTATTCATTTGGGCCAAGTTGTTATTTGTTCACAGCCCTGACACATCGTGGGTGCTGAATACGTATGTATTGAATGGCTACTCTTTTATATAAAAAACAGAACATAAAACAGTTCTTTCTTCTGATGAGCCTATATATCACCCAATTATTTATCCTGATGTGAAATGAAAGATCTTAGATTTGGCTGGCATTTATTCAGGAGCAGCCACTGTTTCACGTACATACATCATCTCCTGTCACCAGGATTTCATGTGTCTGTGAATCGTCAGTTGATTTGAGCTCCTATTTCCTAGTTTCTGGAATCCTCAATGTTACATCGTAAACCGGTGCCTGTAGATCTCATTTGAAGCATGGTTTTGCGACAGAAGTGCCGACACATGCTGAGTGTTCTTAACTAAATGCTACTGAGGGCTTAGTGGTCCATGACTAAAATGACATGGTTCAGTTCATTTCAGATGTAATCAAAAGAGAATCTTACCATGCATAATTGAACATGCCAGCCTCCTGGTATTACAGATTCCCACTTTTTCTTTTTTGTAAGAGAAAGCTTCATGGGGGTGGGAAATCATATCATTAACTTGTAATAATAGTATTCAAGTTTGACTAATGAAGGCAACTTAGCATTTTCAGCTCTGGGGATGTCAGAAATAGACAAAAAGCAGCATCCACAATTTGCCTTTTGCTGCAACTTAACACCTACATACGCAATGTGGCAAAATCTGCCTTTACTTGCCAGGTCCGATCTTTCTGCTTTTACTGCTGACAGTTTAGATCATGAAAATAAGACGCAATGAAGTCTGAAAAACTGGATGTATTCTAATTAGACTTCCTTGGTCCTGGTTTTCAGGAAGACCGTGGATTCACCCACGCAGCTGGTTTGGTCTTTCTGACAGATCTGACAGCAGTTACTAGCTGGTTAGTCTGATTATGCACCTACTAGGCTGCTGTCTTCCTAAGATCCAGCCCCAGGAGATACTTGTAAGAATACATCTCTAAAAAAGTAATGTGGTTAATAAATGGTGAGGCAGTACATGTTGGGGAGGGGTAAGGCTCAGCCTTACCGAGAGCATCTGTGGCTAGAAAAATCCTCCGGTGATGGCAAGTTGGACTGAATGAGTTAAACCATGAACCTGGAATGAATGAAACGTAACATGGTATGGGAAATGGTGTCCATGCACAACAGGGGCTCCCCACTTTTGGTAATTGGAAGGCAGAAAGTTAACTTGCAGTGTACCTTTCAGACATTCTGCAGGGATGACAACAGTCTTGTGCTAAGGGGGGCACATGATGTGGTGGAAATTGGATATTCGGTGTAGGAAGAATAGCCTTGTCATTTAATTTAGAGGAAAGACTTCCATCATAACTGAACCCTGGCTTTAACTCAACTTTGGTAAGAAAAAAATCTGGCTTCTGAAATCAGTAAATTAGAAGGCAGTTACAATGCAAAGGCTGATCTGCTTTGTAAGGACTCTTCAAGGGACTTCATTAAGTTGGTTTGAGGAGCTCTCATTCACTGTTGGTGGGAACATCAGCTAGTGCAATTCCTTTGGAGGGCAATTTGGCAATAGCTTTCAGAATCTGAAATGCGTATATGCTTTGATCTCGCATTTCTATTTCTAGGGATTTATTTTATATGTATATATCTTCCATTCAGTAGAATTGGCTATATGGGGAAAGATGCTCATGTGGTGTTCTAATAATTGGATAAATCAACAGGAATGGAAATATCGTAAATGGCCATTGACAGGGGACTGATGGGAAGGACCTATCATGGAAGAGGCAAGCAGTAGAATACGATGTAGCTAGTAAAGGATAAGGAAAGTGCTGATATGGAAACGTCTCCACTATATGCTAATAAACAAAAGCCAGATACAGAAAACGGTGTATAGAAGAAAAGCGTGTATGTTAGAAAATAGATGACAGTGGTTAACTCTAAGGAATGAGTGGAATCTGGGGTAAAAGGGAGACTCGTTTTTATTGCTTTCCCTTATGTCGTGTTTGCTTTTTACTTCTGTATGTATGTAATGCTTTTTTATAATTAAATGGAATAGTTAAAAGTAATTTGCAGTTACAATTTTTACTGTGCTAAAAGTTTGTATTTGCAACTAAAAGAGAAGGTAGTTATTCTTTTAAAGGTCTATTTCACAGGAACTATCTTTTGTAATACCCCCTATATATAAAACCACATTAATAAACAATTTGTCTATGAACTGGATCAAATAATACACAAGCCTTCTGTTTCAGAAGCTGTGGCCCAGGAACCTATCTACCCACAGTCCTGGTGGCAGCTTACCCAAAATGTAAGATCAAGTTTTCAAAAGATTTAATCTCAAAAGTAGACTCTAAACCAGTGCCTGCCATCACATTTAATGCAAGGAACTAGGAAAGAATCTTGGACATGGGACTCAAAGGGCTATCAAGGTGTCCATTATCTGAACACTCTTCTGACAGAGGCTACCTTGGCTTCTCCAGAGGAGGGGGACTCACTGGCTTTTGAGGCAGGCCATTGCATCTTTGGCCATGTCTGTAGGAAAGGTCTTCCTGTGCTGGGTTGAACCCTCTCGCTCTCTGAATTGAGGAAGGCTCCTTCTTCAACTTTCCTCACCCCCAGCTGGACTTAAGGGGTTCCCTAGCGCTCCCCTATCCTGGAAAGATGGGCCCTACTTTATCAGTGCAAACTGCCTGGGGGGCCCCTACCAAGTAAGAACTTCTAACACATTGTTAAGTTGTTCCCATTCCATCCTGTATCCTTTTCCTTTCAGCAGAGCCTCTGGGTCATCCAACACCATCCAGACCTTCATCTCCATGTGGCTCTGAAAATGCCTGACCTGACTCAATCTCACACCTCTGCCACCAGTAAATCTGTCTCTACGTCCTTAACCTCTGCTTTGAATATTCTCTTTGCCTTTCTGTTTCCTGAGGGCCCTTTTTCTCTCATGGCCCTTGAAAGGGGCAGGTGCTTGTCTCTCCAAATGGCCCACATTCCATCCCCCCTTTCTCACTACTTCCAAACCATTTCTTGTGCCTTTGAAGCATAAGCCACCTCTACCACCTCTATGGCAACTGACTTCCTCATCAACCTTCTGTCATTCCAGAACCCGCTACTCTTTTACATAGCTCCTGTTACCAGCTTCGGTAATAGGTAAGCCCCGCAACGCTTGGCTCCTCACCACCCTAACCTGCTCATTTCCAGCTACCCTCTCCCCTAGCTCACCTTATTCACCCACTCCTGTGGTCAGATCTAGACTTCATCATTAGCAATAATGGTACCACTTCCAAACTCCTGACTTGAAGCATCTCACTTTGTGTCCATCACTCTCTTTGTACGACAGCAATTCTTTGATTTTACTGGTCAATTCATTGATGGTATCACCTTTTCATTGCCTTCTTGTGGAACAGTTCATTTGGCTTCTGGGATGCCCTTCTCTCCTGGTTCTCTGTCCACCCTAGTTTTCCTTGCTGGGTCTCCCCCTTCTTCCCAGACTCTAACCTTTGGAGTCCACAGGGTCAACCTTGACCTCCTCTTCCCTACTGATTAGGTCAGTATTCTTCTCCAGTTCTGAAGCTTTAAATAACACCTATATTGCATGACTCCTAAATTTGTATCCATAGCCCTGGCCTTTCTCCCAAGATACACACTCCATTTCCACTGCTTCCTCCACATCTCCATTTGGATATCTCACAGGTATCTCAAATTTAACACGAATTCTCAACATCCCTCACACAGCTTGCTCTGTTCTTCATATTCCCTATCAACATATAATTATACAAAAGTGATATTTCTCTTTTGAGGAGAGATTGAATGTTGCCTATCCAGTATCTATTTCCTTTTCATTTCCTAGTGACATAATACGTAAAGCTGGGGGACAGCAAATCACTCAGTTTAATAAACTACATCTCTGAGCTTCCTAGAAATGAGGTGTAGACATGTAACTGGTTTTGGGCAGTTTTACTGGAAGGTTCTAAAGGGAAGCCTCCTCAAAAAGAAGACAAAATAGCTGGGGAAAATCATGTTGGCTCTTCCTCCTTCCTGGAATATAGACATGATGACTGGAGCTCTACCAGCAGCCATCTTGGACCACAAGGTGCCCTTGAGGTTGAAAGTCATATACTAGGATTATGAAGAAGATGGGATTGGTCTTGGATTAGTGAAGAGCTTCCATATCTGCCACGTACTGCCTACCTCTGGACCTCTTTTACTTGAGAGAAAAATTAACTTCCATCTGACCAAAGCCACTGTTAATTCGGATTTTCTACTATATACAGCTGAACATATCCTGCCTAATATATCAGTGTATGTAACACAGTCTTATCCATTCAGGCAAAGATTAAATTATAATGTGAAGGCCACAGGTAATCCAAAGATCTGTTTTGGGACTACAGTTTCAGAGGATACATCTTTGGTAATGGAAAATACTGTTAAATTGTATTCCAAAATTCAATTTCTCGTTGAAAAAGAACTGGACTATTTCACTGCAGTTAAGAACATCAAATGACTGGCTAGACTATGTGACCTTAAAGGCTTTAACTTCTTTAAGATAATGGGGGTTTTCAAAACTCAGCCACATGCTTAATTTAGGACCCCATCATTCAGGTTAAGACATTAGCTTTTTAGTTTGGTAAAGAAAGGGGCTATTGGTTGCCATGAAGTAGTATCTTTAATCTCATTAAGGAAAAGATAATTGTAATTTTTGCCCTTGACATTACAACAACTTTTTATATCTTTTTTTCTTACACAAATGAACAAAGACTTTTTAAATGATAAAGAAATTATTTTTCCTGGAAATGGCTAGTGTTAAGGGGCAATGAGTTTAGGACAGTACACTGCAGGCAGCTTCCCCATACACTGCTTCTTTGCAAGATATTAGTCAGGATTTCTGTCTATCTACCTATCTACACGTCTCTATGAACGTTTATCTCCAAAGAGTAAAAGTTAGTTCCATCTAATATAATGGATGGCAAGGTCTCTTCTCCTTTTAATTCATCTGTTCAACCACACAAGGATGTTTTCTTTTGAGCTAGCTTTCTACATTTTCACCTAATTTTAGTAAGAAAGCAAAGTTCAACTTTTTGAGAGTTTTCCAGAATGAGAATGGTGTGAAACTTGGATATCTGCAGGTGAGAAATACACTATGGGTTATTAGCTCCAGGTAAAAATTGGAGATCGCTCTTTCAAGAATATGCAGTATTACTGCACAAGGAGATAAAAGGATGGCTGCCCATGTAGAGCGGTCTGAGGTCACCAAAAGGCCACTTCTAGAGTCATTTGTTCGCATCCCTGGAGGCATCTTATTATAGAAGGAAATGCAGTGCTTTGGAAGAGTAAGCCTTACTAACCTATCAAGTCTGGCAAAATGTGTCATACAGAGCAGGTGCTCAGTTATTATTAAGTGAACACAGGATCAGGTGGCCAGTAGGTGTTGTCATCTTGGGATGCAGGAATGAGGCAATGCAGACATCACTTCTCTGAGAAGCCTGTCCTCATTTCCCAAGACTGAATATGATGCCTTCCACTGGACTCTCCCTGCACCTTGGGTCTGTCCATCATACCACTCATCTCTTTGCCTGTGTCTCCCACTAGAGTGTGAATTCTTTAGAAGGACTGTCTTCAATCAGCCCTGGACCCGGTCCAATGCCTGGTACTTACTGAGTGTTGTTGAGTGGATGTATTAGAGAATGAACGAATGAATGAATGAATGAGTGAATGGATGAATGAAATTCTGATTAGCTTGGGGTGAGGAGGAGGCTGGGTGTGGCCTAGGGAGGTCTTCCAGTTTAGTTTCTAAGGCACCTGAAGATGAGGGAGGGAGAGAGAGGGCTCTGAGGGCAATGTCACTTTTTGTCAAAATGTCATGATTTTGTCCAATGTCCGAGAGTGAGTATATTGTCTTATTAAAATAACCTTTTTATGGTGAAGTGTCCAAGTAGCGGTTCATGTTTTATTCAGGAGCTCATTGTTGTTCACTCTATGATGCCCTCATCCTAAGTCTGTAGTTAAAACCCTTCCCATGATTGGTCTCCATCAAGCATTTCTTTCCACTCCCTATTCTGACGCCAATTTGAAGGGTCCATTTCCTCACACCCACCTGGTACATCAAACTACAGCAGTACCAAGAGGGCAGAGCCTGGGTGTGCCACGGTCCTGACTTTGGGTCCCAATTCACCACTTAGTACCCCTGAGTCCCAGAGCAAATTACTTTACTTCTCTGAGTCTTAGTTTCCTCATCTAATAAAACACTTTGAACTTTGGCTTTCTCATCTTTGAAAAAATCCACCTTGTGTGGTCATTATAAGGATTAAATGACACCCACTGCACTTGGCAGGTGGCCAGTAAAGGTTGGTGTGTCCCTATCCTTTGATTCCATCCTCAGTCTGGTAGGTCAGAACTTACCACCCTTCCTTCCCCAGTTTATCCCATATTTACTGATCCTTGGAACCCAGTTCATTTTCTCCACAAAATCTTCCCCCTGGTTGAAAGCAATCCTTCCCCTTTCTGGAGTCTGCCATTTTCTTCCGAATATCTATGGTACTTACCACTTTCTTCCTGGTGGCTCAGTGGTTACTGTGTTTCATTTTTCTCCCTGTCTATAAATTCTGCGGGGGGCAAATTGCTCACCTTTTCATCTCGTATTTCCCCAAAGCACCTAGCAACATAATTTGCATATAGCAGGGCCTTAAAATAATGAGCTGGATATGTTCAAGACAATTCTCTATATTTAGGAAATCATCACTCAATTCCCCTTAAGATATGGGGTAGCATATATAACCCATCTTTCCACTGCTCCACTTGAGGGGGGAAAAACGGGCCCTCATTTAAAGTAGCTGACCTCACATAACATCCAGAGGATTTCCTGGAAATAGTTACAAATGAGGACTAGTCATATGGGCAATTACAATAAAGCCCTGCTCAAGAGCTAGTCACATTTCTAAAAGTGTGAAAAGAAATGCTTCAAATGGAGAGGGGTATTTCCTGAAGGTTAGGTAGCCTACAGCGATTGCCCCAAACATCTACATCTGTATGACACTTGCTTCTGTCGTACAAATGGAAGCAGCACAAATCACAGTTACTATTTTCAGGGGGAGGGGGAGGCTCTCGAGTGTCTGAAAGAGTCACATGTAGCTGTTGCCTGGTCTGAGGTTACTGGGCTGGCTTTGAATCTTTCAGACAGAATCCCAGAATTAGCTTTAAGCCAGGCCTCGCTTGCCCTGGAGGTGAAGGGTGTGGCTTGATGTGGCTAGAGGAAGACCTGTTCCAAAGTATTCCAAAGTATTTCTGTGAGTACTTGAGAGGGATGGCTATGTGTCTGGAACACTTTTTAATCTTTCAGAGGCTCCTATTCCTAGTGAAGGATAGCACCTTGATCAGCATTTCGAAAACAGTCCCGCAAGAGGTTCCGTGGAGGAAAGAGGCCTCTCATCAAAGAAGTCTGGGCAAGAAACTTCATCCCTCTTTACGCTTTACTCGATGCTGCAATGCACAGGAGCACACGGAAGCCTCTGACAGGTCACGTGGCAAAGAAAACTCAGGAGCTCTTCCACTTTATTAAACTAGGAAATCAATCTTACCTTCTTTATTTCTGGGGTGTGGCAAAATTCCTACTGACATCATATGAAATGAGTTTATCACAGAACACACTTTAAAAATGCTGCCTGAGCCACTATTAGCTGTTACGGTAGTAGGGGTGACAGTTCAGCTAAGAACTGGACACAAAGGGATACGCAAGAAGGGATGGGAAAGTGAAGAGAAGTTGTAAGAAATGTTAAAGGTGGCCCATGAGGGCCCCCAAACACAATTTCACAGCCCTGCTAAGGGCCGGCATGATTTTCACTTTATTTTCCTGCCTAGAAAGCCCGTGTGTTACTAGGTGGGTAGATCAGATTGGAAGTACTGTTTTTTGCATCTTGGTATGGCCTTGAGTTGTCTGGTTTAGGGAGGCTGAGAAAGGACACCAACTCTTGCTCTAATGGATGTGGAAAGAGGAAGGAAAGGAACAGAGTAGGTGAGAAATGGGGCAACTGAGGCAAGAGCAGGGCAGATGCTGCCCCAAGAATGGGAAGTGAAGGGTGGACGGCAGAGGACAGGAAAGAGGAAAGAGGAAAGAGAGAGAGTGGACGGTCGTGACAGGGCAGGGAGAAGCTAACAGACCCCCCTCCCCCCCACCTTGCTGCTGGAGCCATGAAACTGAGGCTGGGGGCTGGGGAGATGCCCGGAGGCGAGTCTCAAAGCTTTGGCTTCTTAAGCCAATTGCCAATAAAAACCCAAGTGATCTGAAGACATGGAATAAAAATAATAGCTGGCACAGGAGCCTTCCTTTAAGGTCTGGATTGCTCTTTCTATCCTCTTGGTGGTAGGACACTTATTCTCATAGGTAGCTTTCTGTCCCTGGCGCTCTCATTTCCCCAGGTTGTTGGGAGGATCCTGGGCCATAACAGGGCCCGGCATGAGACCCTAATAGAGGCCTGCTGCTTTAGAAAACGCCACAGTGGTTAACTGAAAGTGCAGGAATAGCCTGGGTGTTGTACAGAAGCCAGAGTTGTGTGCAGGGGCGGGGAGGCGGAGAAGGAGCTTCCTCTTACCAGGGGCTGTCAGATGTTCCGCTTCTTTGATGCAAAGCAACTAGGAGATCTTGGGCAAGCTAAGGCAACTTAGAAATACTAGAAGCTGCAAACAAGATATGCAACACATTGGGGAGTTTCGCTCATGTCCAAAGCCAAAATTAGCTGATTTCTCTTCTGGACTACCTTTTGATTGCTTGTCAGTATCAACGTAAAAATCATGTAAAAACCCAAACGTTTCGTACCTTATAAATATTATTTATTACCCAAAAGATGGAGGCATGTGTGGGGTGAAATGGGGGAAACAGGGTAACTCCCTTCACAAGAGTAAACCTTTCAAAGTGTTCTTCCATGGTGAACTTATTTCAGAGAAGGGATTCTCATTGGGTCAAGGTTGTGCTCCAGGAATGGTGCCTGGAGTTCATTAGTAAATTCATTTAAAAATAAATCTCTGCCAGCCTTCATTTACTCAGGGGAAATGGTTACAAGGCTATGCTCCGTCTCACAAAGCATGAACCCCAGTGAATTCAATTCCACCGGCTGGAACTGTGGCCTCGGCCTTTCCGAGCAACGCTCTTGGATGAGTGAGTGAGCAGGGACTGTGGGGACTGAGGACATGAGCTCACAGCTGTCTGCGCCAGAAACTGGTCTCTAGCTGGTTTTGGGTTGAGGAGTTGAGATCATTCTTTCCTTTGCACAAATCAGAACATCTGCTCCCTCTGAAATTCAGGGCGTATTAAGAGTGCTGATTGGATGCGTTTCTATGTGTTGTGAGCACGTGGGGGAAATAATGCTGACACAGTGGGTGTGTGCTTGGGCTTACGTCGCTGACACCATTTCTCTGTGTGTGTGTTACACAACTGACATGGTTTGGAGCATCTGAATGGAATAACATGATTGCCCATGGTATTGCACATCTCCAATCCCAAATAAACACGATGGCAAAAACTAGACAAAAATGTGGAAAGAATAATAAATCACACGATGTCACTGAAGTCATGCAAAGAGGGAAAATAAAAGATTAAAAAAAAATGGGCAAGCACCAGACACCATAAATGAAAAAAAACAAAAAAAGCCAATGCATACAATTCTAAAATCATTCTTACCTTCTTCAGTCATTGTGTCATAATATTTTAGTTTTCCATATGATCCAAGTTCTACAACATCACAGTAAAAGACACAAAGATAAGGAACGAGCTGTAATGCAAGAACTTTGTTTTTACACATTCTTAATTAATCAGATTCAGAGTTATACTGTCAAATTCCGCAATCGTTAACTATATAGAGATGTGCAAACATGGGCCATGTGGCAGACAGCTTTCACGGCCCATTTTCAGAAATCACTTAAAATATATTATTCTACTGGGGGTAGGATGTGCCCTGCATTACAGAATAGGACACAGTTATTTTAACATCCCATGAAACAGAGTAGTTGGCAAGTTCACACCGGGTCTAGCCTAGCCCTATAGTTTGTATAGAGGTGATGCTCTAAGGGAAAGGGCCAAACGAGGACAATGTCCAGGCCCAGTGGGGCTTGAGGACTGGGAGTCCTTGCCTTGGGACAGCAGGCTCAGAAATTCATTTCCTAGCTCCTCTCCAACAGAACCACTTCCTAGAGATTAAGGAGGCTACCTGGGAAAACCCAAAATGCAAAACCAGGTTCTGAACTCCGTGTTCACTTTTATCTCATAGATCAGATAGAAAACACTGAAT
Organism: Leopardus geoffroyi; assembly: GCF_018350155.1. NCBI lineage: Eukaryota > Metazoa > Chordata > Mammalia > Carnivora > Felidae > Leopardus > Leopardus geoffroyi. The sequence continues at coordinate 44,403,281 of NC_059342.1, forward strand.
ACCATGAGTGCAGCCTGCTGACAAGAGCTGAAAAAGGTGCGGAGTGCTCTGGAAGAGGGAAGCCACCTGGCTCAGGCAGGTGACAGAGCAGCCCCATCTCCCAGCTTGAGGCATCGCCTGTGGCTCCTTAGACTGCAGTGGGGAAGGGCTATCAACAGCCCCTCCTGTGCTCAGATCACCAAAGGACTCACTGTCACCGACACCACTGGCAGAAAGCAATGCTGTGCTGAATCATCTGGGGATGCTGAATCAGCCTGGGTTGGGGAAGAGAGGAGGCCGGGACGCACCATTTCTGTTTCCTTAGTTCCATTCTAAAATAGAAACTTTAATTCTTGTTCATCTGAAAATTCCAGATTGTTTTAAGCAACATTGTGAGTAGGTTAAAAATATTTTTCCCGGTCATAACAACACTCTCCCAATAAACCTCAAGAAATTAATTAGACTCAAGAGATATTCCTGTGATTCTGCAGAAAGCCTCCATGGCTCATTAACTTAGGACGCCAATGAAAACCCACACATGAATCAACTAGTAATTGATGGGTTTTGTGTGCAAGATGAAGGATCCAGCTTAAAAGACAATAAGACATAGCCTTCCATTTTACATTTATATTATACATTATAGAGTATGTATAGTATGCATATATCTATATCTGTATCTTTACCTATATCTATATACATATTCTTTTTCCATGCGCCTAAAATTTTACTAAAGCTATTTTAACACACCGATACAAAATTATGCCTTGGGGAGAAAAAGCACCTCATCCTTATGCTTCTGCAAAAACCTGCCTACTCTGGATTTTGTAGCTACATGACAAAAGGTGCAAGCACTTCAATAAGAAATTGAATTTTGTGTAAATAACAAGAAAGTCTTTTTAATGACTTCTGGGGATTGATTCCGCAGAATATAATTTTTTTGGGGGGGGGTATTTTAAGAACAGTAGTCTACTACATATATGACATCGCACAAGCTCGGAATTCCGAAATGATCTAAATACCTCCATAAATATTAAACACACGTTCATGGTAGCTTTACACGTAATACACGCACAAGCGCGTGTGTAAAATCTTAGAGTAAGTTGATGAATTGTATCAGCCAACTAATTTTTTTGTAGCCTCTCCTCCTCTCCTGAGGTAAAGCAGTAGCATAAGCAGCTGGCATTCTCTGTTCTTTGCTCAGGAAACAGAACGTGGGCGGCTCTGTGTTTGCAAAGTTGGGTGTAGACCATATTCTACACAGGAAAGATACACCATTGCAATTTTATGGATCAGTCTTTTTAGATGCAAACCCTCCATATACGCATACGCATACACGTTTTCATGTATCACTTCCAAACTGTCAAACATCTGCTTGTGGCAGATGTGATTATTTTTTACCCCACCTCTTGTGGAATCAGGTATAAATAAATACAAACATAGTCTGTAATTATTTTATTTTTATATCGTGGAAATTGGAACTGTTCATGTCTGACAATGCTCACACGTTGTTGCTGCTGTGGCAATGTCTAGATGGTTTCTTGGCTGCTTCCTTGGATGAATGGGACAGAGGGATAAGAACTGAAAGGAACATACCAGAAATGAGGCTAAGGGTGGTGGAAGATAAGGAACAACAGTAGTGAAAAACCAAAATACAACAGGTGACACAGCAACTCGAAGCACAGTGAGGAAGCAGGGCAAGGTCAGAGTACCTGCCCAAGTGAAGGGAATTATGTTTGTTGCTTACTAAAGCAAAGGCAGAAAAGAATGAGAAGGAAGCCAGTGTGCTAGAACAGTCTCGAATGCACACAGCAACAGGATGGTGAGATGGTGGGCTCAGTATTCCCATGCTTTCAAGTGGTTAGGACAGCATCCTGGGGTAGGTGGGGGTACATCTCCAAGAGCTGGTGGCTCTCATTTAGGGGGGGCACGAAGAGGGGTGTCACACGCGACTAGGATGAACACAACATGTACACGTAAGCCGGAGCACATCGTGCACCTGATTGGTGTCCTACAGACAATGAATGCCTCATGGAGAGTGGTCTTAGCCACTGTGGCCTGAGAGGGCCTGAGAGGCATGAATGAAAATTCACCGGCAAGGGGAAATGGCCTCCAGTCAGCACACTTCCCACAGAAATTAACCAAGGTTCCTTTACACCATTGGATCAGGATTCTAACGGGGCCTCATCCAAGCTGAGTTTCTCTGGGATAGGAGGCAGTGAAGGAGTTCAAGAGAGGGCTGTTTAATCCCATCTAGCAACATCCATTATGTCAACGGAGCAAGAGGTAGCCAGGATCAGAAGAGGGATGAATCACCAGTGAATATCATCCTGGGTACCACCTGGTGTCTCTTCACTGTAACATATCTCTAAGAAGCGCACACAGCCTAAGAAAAAATTCCAGAACCCAGTGGTTGGTGCTGGAGCTGAGCCTATAAGCCGATTGTGGATGCTGCCTGTCATGGCGACCACCCCCCCCTTGCTTTCATGCCATTTGGATCGTTGTGGCCACAGGCATCTTGCTCCCAGATCTGTAGGAGGGATGAAGTATTTCCACTTCCTTCCAGGTCCTGCCGGCAACATAACAACCTGCTTTAAGGTACCTCCTGATTCCTGTCCATACTTCATGATTGGTAAGGGAAGGGTCTTATCTTTAGTCTCAAAGAATCTATGAATAAGAATTCGTGTTTTGGGTTCCTAATCTCCTTTCCTAAGAAGGGCATGGACACATATTTCTCCTTCCAACACTGACTTTCTCAGCTCCACTTTTGAGGGTTTTGGCATTCTCAATCCTTTTTTCAGCAAACCTCCCCAGATAGGAGGAGGAGAAAAATGACTTCTCACCTTTCAGGCCTCAAAATTCTGATCTATAAGACAGAAATTCAATAGAAGTATCTATGCTGAGTTCCTTTTATTGGAATGAAAAACAGAGGTAGAGAAATCAGGGAGAACAAGTATTTATCACTTAAGTGTTAGCTGACAGGAAAAAAAATGATTAATTTGTTTATTGTTTTTTAATCAAAGAGCTTTATTTTTGGTACTGGTTTGGACTGCATGTGGAGACCTAAAAATTAAGGCTTTCTCAATACAAATGGGTGGTAGTCTCTCAGTAAAGTTGCCTAATACCTATCAAGAAGGTGTGTGCAGATACTGGATTATATCACAACCATGGAAGGATTATTTTCAGTAGCAAATGGAAGTTAAAGACATGGGCTTTGCAACCAGGGTGTAGGCTCGAATCCATGGTCTGCCACTTATTAGCTGTGTGACTTTGAGCAAATTGCTTGTCCTCTCTAAGCCTTGGTGTCCTCAGCTATATAGGGGCATAATTGTATCTATCCCATAATGCTGGGATAAAGAGTAGTAGATAAGACAACAACTCCCAATAAGCCACCAGGGATGGGCAGCTTTATTGCTGCAAGAACCCCAAGAAGCGTGAGGAACCCATGGGACACGGAGCAGAGCATTTAGAGAATCTGGTATTTTACATAGGTTTGTTAAATTCAACACTACTTAAAGAGGTTTTACACAGATATCTGCTGCTCAACAACAAAAGATATTTTGCCACGTCGGGGCCAGCATATCAAAGAAATTTCTTCATCAGTCCTGCTCTTTGACTCGTGGATCTATGCAGAATGCCAAAATTTGGACTGTAACCATTGCAATAGCATGTGACCATTCATCTGACCACGAGTGTTCCAGCTTGGGACCTTGGCAACTTCCCTTCTGATATTTGCACACAAGCCTGTCTGTCCAACTAGCCTGTCCATATGTCGGAGGCAGCGACCCTCTTCCTCTTAGATCCCTTCTAACGGAACCTAGAACGGTGCTTTTCTCTTATCACATGCTCTCCTCACATTTCTTAAATAAAGTATGTAAGTGCCCAGCTCCCAAATCACACTGAGGTTTAGGATGCTTTGTTTTGTTGAACTTCCCTAGAAGCTAAAGTCAGGAAAGCAGGCGCGAATGCCTGAAGCTTCTTGACTGCCGATACCATGATAGCATCATCAAGGTTAAGAGTGCTTCTGAGTGAGATAGACAAGATAGCTAATTCAGAGCAGTGGCTCTACTCCTTATGAGCTGGGTGATCCTCCCTGGGCCTCGATCTCCTCTTCAGTAAAATGGGGACAAGAACAATAAGTACCTATGCTCAGAGGGGTTTTTGGAGAATCAGAGGAGAACAAGTATAGAAAGCACTTTGCATTGGGGTGACACAGGCATCCTTAGCAATTAGTACCCCTTTTCATTGTCTGCCAAAGCTCCCACATGAACATCAACTCAGCCTAGCAGGATGTTGCTGAATCGCCTTCAACCTGATTATCTCCGTGGACGAGCACCAATGTCAATGTCTATACTTGCCATACAAGTCAACAACACCTCCCCAGACTTCTTCCCTTAAACGCGAGGGAAACTGTCAGAAGAAAAACTTTCAGTTTAGTGAAAGGCTTCCCTGGCTAACTTCCAGAACCGTATTTTGCAGTTTTAGCCCAAAGTGTTGTTTTTTTTTTTTTTTTTTTAATTTGTGAATTTATTTTCATTATTGAGATTTTGTGAACGGGTGGCTATGACAGTCGAGCCTTTGTAATTTCCCATCCCACTCCCCAACATAAATGTAGCATTTATATTTGCAGAGCTATTTAATTCTTTAGTTTCCTGCGGCATATCTGGGTTTACCTTTTTCTTGTCTCCTCATGTGAAAAACTTGCATCACAATAAACCTGAGTTCTGAGTTAAAAGGTGTTTTCTAATGCAGCCCGATTTAAAGCTTTTTGTTTGATTTCACCTCAAAAAAAGGCTGCTCGAGCCACCAGAATTAATTGCTTCCCATTACAAGGCTTTCTTTGGTCATTATTCTTTTATATCAAATCCATGCCGATGCAAGTAGTTTTTTTTTTTTAACTTAAAAATAACCTTTAAAGACTGAGGTTAAATGAGGAAACAACCATGAATCCTCACTTCTTACTCAAGTCAGAAGGAAAGGAATATTTTAACCTTCAAATTCTCACAAGAAGCTTTCAAAGTACTGACTCATCACAGAAGCTCTGCTCACCATTCCGTGGAGGGGAATGATGCTCATGTGTTAAGCTTCCCTAAGAGGCTCCTAATGTGTACACGCTTGCCCAGGGACAGCTGTACTTCACATGTGGCAACATACATATGTCACACACAAGGTGTCAACAGAGATGATCCTGCTCTGTGGAGTTCTTTTCACATCTGACTCTTCCCGATCTATGCTAGTGAGTACTTCTTTTTCTTCTATGAGACGAAAACCTCTCACTTAGGCTTTTGGACGCCAGGCAACAACGGAGCAAATGAAAATAAAGGGCAAAGTGGTGGGTGATCTTCCATCAGCTACTGAGTTTCAACAGGATTTGGGAACACTCCTCTCAGAAATTCATCACCTGAGTCTCACGCCCTTGGGATCGAGCCCCTTCGTGAAACACTCTTCCTTTTAAGCTTCCTGCAAACCTAGACACGTTGGTTTGTTACGGCTCTTAGTTTTGTTTCCCACACTCGCCACATGTATTTCTGTTTGTGTCCTTCTGCTGACGTCATTCTGAGGCCCCAGCTCCCAGGAAATACTGATGTTACATCGGGAGTCAGAATGGTCCCCGGCATCTGGCCTGGTGTCTGGAGCACAGAAGACATTCTGACAAAGCATGAATGAACCACAGGGGCCAGGGATGTAGGTGAGCAAAGTGGGCTGGGGACAATGACAGGGAATGGTGTGATGATGGACAACTGGACAGTGCATGCGTAAAAATGGGCAGTGGCCATGCACCTCCAGTTCCATGAGGAAATGCAGGTATAGTGTTGATCTGCTGATTATTCCAGGGAAGCCAGATACCTGGATTTTAATGTGAAAACTCCTGAGTTTTAAATGTTGGCGACAAATTCCAAATTAAAAAAACACCACCTGGGTCATATTGGGCTCATCGATTTGCAATCTTTGGCTTAAAATTGGGCTGCTCTGTCTTTTAAATATTAGTTGGATGGATGAATGAACGAACAAATGAGACCAACTAGGCTCTTTGAACGGGGAGGGGTCCTTGCTTACATAACCCTTCTCCAGAGGGTCAAGGACTTGGGCTCACTTCCTTGTCTGTCTCAAAGCTTACATTTGTGATGGAGGTACTACAATCTGCTCATCTGTGGCTTAGGAACAAATTGAACCTCATCACCTCAGGCTCCTCTGGGACCACCAAGGTGGATCTCATGTTAGGTCCACGAAGCAGCTATGATCTGTGACTGTCCTTCTATATGCATGTTCTTGCCCAGCCGGCTCTGCCACACAAACAGTGGTTTTGTTTTGTTTCAAATACTATTTTGGGAAGGAATGGAAGTTGCCCATTAGGTGTAACTGTTCCCAATTATCTTTCAGGGAACTATCTGGGTTAGAAAAATACAGTGGAAGGTTCTGAGAGGTAAGTTAGGACCACAGATGGAGGTGCCGTATAATTACATGGGAATTATCATCCTCGAACAGTGAACAATAATGTGTGGTCATCACTGTGGATCATCCAGATGGTTCATAATGAAATGCCCAAGTGAGTCCCCAGATACTCTGACTTCTTATAAATTTGTCACCTAATTTGCAGCCTTGCTCCTCTGTGGTGTTGCTTAGCAATATCAATGGTTACTGATTTCTGTCCTGTGAGAAGCTGACTTGGGTCATATTTCACTGTAATTTACATGTCCTGGATGATCAAACAAGAAAAATGGGACCTGGATGTGCTGATCTGTTGCTTTCCTTTTGAGGTCGGTTGGGGGAGGGGGAGAGCACAGGATAGAGCAAGCAGGTTTCTGGAAAGTAATTTTAAAGAAAAGCAGTAAGCGACCTAGGCAGGAGAATCAACCCAAACGGTGTGGTTAAAAAAAGATTTCCCGAGCTTTTATGAGTATCCTTTTAATCACGTAATTAAAAACCTCAATGACAACCTTAACATAATTTTAAACACTGATACTTTGTCAGAATGTTTTTTTTCCCCAAAGGGATGGAGAAAAGCAAGTGATGATATAGCATAACAGCTATATCATTTATAGTTTGGAGCCCTACAGACTTAACAACCAGGTCTGCTATGTACTAGCCCTGACACCTTGGGCATGTTACCTAACCTCTCTGATACTCAGTTCCTTCACTTACATAAAATGGGACCAATAACAATTGTCTTGTAGGGCTGGGGTGAGGATTACAGGTACTTAACACATCACTGGCACATAATATTCATTAAACATATGGTAGGTATTATTATGGCTTTAAAATATCAGGGGCACCTGGGCGGCTCAGTCAGTTAGGCAGCCGACTCTTGATCCCAGTTCAGGACTTGATCTCAGGGTTGTGAGTTCAAGCTCTGCATTGGGCTCCATGTTGGGTGTGGAGCCTACTTAAAAAAAAATAAAGTATCTGTTGGTTTTTCCTTCAAAGAGATATCATTCTTCTGATCTTTACAAAATCAGAGAGAACCTGATATCAAGACACCTTCTCATCATCATGCAGAACATGGAGGTCTTGTAGCATAGTATAAGTTTTGGAGTCAATTGATGTGGGTTCTAATCCAGATTTTAATTCTTTTTTTTTTTTTTTTTTTTTTTGAGAAAGAGAGAAAGAGTGTGGATGGGGGAGAGGCGCGCGGGGGGGTTGGGGGGGGTGGGGGGAGAGAGAATGCCAAGCAGGCTCCATGCTCAGCATGGAGACCAGCATGAGGCTTCATCTCATGACCCTGGGATCACGACCTGAGCTGAAATTAAGAGTCAGGTGCTCAACTGACTGAGCCACCCAGGTGCCCCCAGACTTTAATTCTTATTAGATACATGACTTTGTAGTAAGATAGTCAGTCTTTCAGAGCCTTAGTTTCCCCATCAGAGTACTAATTCTAGAACTCCCTATTGTGTTGTTGTAAGATACTTTACTTGATGTCTGGAACATTGGAAGTGCTCCATAAATGGGAGCCATCATTCTTTAACTGTGCCAAAGCCCAGTGAGTGATGAGTATCCAGGCTAACATAAGTCACAAGAAATGGCCACCTACCATTAGAAACTTGTTCTAACATCCTTTCACAAGCTCATATTGGAGAAGAAACAGATAAATGGAGAAGAACGACAAAAATAATGACCCATTATATCATGCCGAAGGAAGTCGATAAATGTTATATTCTTTTTTTCCTTTTTCCTTTTTTTTTTTTTAAAGAGAAGGCACACATGTGTGAATTGGGGAGGGGCTGCGGAAGAAGGAGAGAGAGAATCTTAAGTAGGCTCCACACCCAGCATGGAGCCCAACGAGGGGCTCGATCTCATGACCAGGAGATCATGACCTGAGCTGAAATCAAGAGTTGGAAGCCTAACAGACTGAGCCACCCAGGCGCCCCTGTCATATTCTTTTGTATAATCTGACATCAAGTACATGGACACTGTTAGTATTATTTAGAGAATGTACAGCTCAGGGAAAGAGATAATATAAAGATCTTTAAGTTTTGATTTTCAAAAGGAAGGCTCAAAAGGGACTTCAGCTGTTTAGGAAAGTGGTATTGTTGAGTGGTTAAGAGAGTGAATTCTGGGGGCCAACAAATCTGAATTTGAATTACTTCTCTTGTGTCCTTAGGCAAATTATTTAATTATCCTAACTTTCAGTGTCCTTATCTATAAAATGTTATAATAGAAGTTCCTATCTCACAGGGTTGATGTGAAAATTAAATGAGTTAATTTATATAAAATGCTTAGCACAGTGTCTGGAACATAGTAAATGTGCAATAAACGGTGGTTATTATAATCACCCCTGTGAGCATCTATCCAGAGTTTTGGCTAAATCTTTGATACTTTCTCTGGTGTCTTCTTTTTCAGCTGGAGTTTCCAAAGACAAAATTATATTGTTACAGGTAATGAAAAACTATAGTTGGAATAGCAAAGAACACAGAATATCAGGTACCATCCATATAAAATTTGGAATTTATCTCTTATTTCAGAAAATATGCCTGAGCCCTACTAATGGCAAGTTTCTAAAACATGTTTTCAATAAATTTTTGTGTGTGTGGGTAAAGGGTTAGGAAGCTAACAGTTTCACTAATGACATATTCTAACATCTTGGGCACATTTACGCATCTCTGGAAACTGAAAGGGTATGTTTACAAAACCAAGCAAAATGTACTTCTTGACTGAGTCTTATCAAATTTGGGGTGCAGGATACTGACACATATCTCAGTCTTTAAAGTGGCCAAACACTCCATTCCATTTTCCTGCTCCTGCATTCTTCTTTTTTAAAAAAAGGACTTATAAGGTGGTGTATATAGATAGGCCCACCATTTTCTTTCATAGACATAGGAGCTTGGTTCTATTACATATGACCAAGATCCACAGGGTGGGGCCCTAGATGTTACTGAAGCTTCCACATCATAAGCCACACTCACAACCCAACCGGTCAGGAAGCCCTATCAGTTCCACCCCTAAATATCCTCAATTCTGTCTTTTCTACTCCATTCCCATTGCCCCCGCCTTAGTCCGAGGCTCTTGCCATACTCTTATTTGAACTTTCAATTCCTGATCTTTCTCACCTCCGACTGTCTACTCTCACCTATGTTTCACACTTTCCAGGGGAATATTTCAAAACACAAAACCAAAAAACAACAGCTCCAAATCCTACACTTTTTGTGTTGGACTTTTATTAGGTTTCCTAGTTTATTCAATCCTTTAGAACCCAGTTCTGAGGCTCCCTCCTGCAGGCAGCATCCCTGAACGCCCCCTGTCCCTAGTGGGAGTCACGCTCTCCTGTGTGTGTGTTCCAAGTACGTACTTTTGTTGTGTGCTCATCAAATGTACCTTAACCTATTTGCTTTCTGCCCTATAGGGCAAAGAATCATCTTACTCATTTTGTTAATTTTAGCACCCAGCAGAGTTCCTGGCACTCTGTAGGTGTTCAAATGCTGCTGAACTGAATTAGATCTCTATTCAATAGTGCACTGTTAATCTTCTTCAGCCTAGTTACCTTCAGTACTGACACCTATGGTTCCTTCCATTTTAGCGTTCTAACCCTGCAGTTTCAACTCTTCTGTTTTCAGTAACTCTGCAGGGAGGAAAATGTATGTGGCCTTAACTCTCGGAATCCTTTTCATTGCCTCTATAAAGTAGGAGGATTTACATCACGCGCGAGTGCCATCAGTAGAGTCTTTAGCACACAGAAGACAAAATGGCGGGGATACCTTGGAAATGGAGATGGAAAAAAACACTGGTGCAGAGAATGGATACTGCATGCTGGCTAGAGAACAACTTGGATGTTCTCCTGGATCCCATCTTGCAGCCTGGCTGGATTCAGTGGTTTTTGCCAGACAGAGAGAATCGGTGCTAAATTATATCCAGCCATTGGGTCAGCACAGCTGAGTTTCTACCCTGTGATGTACTGAGCATCAAACAATATCAGAAAAGTATACAAGGAAAGCATCCTAGGGGAAGAAAGGAAAAACAGTAAAATGAAAAAACAAAATAAAAGAGAAAACTCCAGCCATCTAAGGGGAGAAAAGGGCAAGAGGTAAGGGAGAAGCCTGAGAAGTTAAGAGAATTTGAGAAAAGAATGAAAAAGAGGGAAAAAAGACTGTGAGACAGACAGGAAATTAATGCCACCAATGTGGAAGTAAATTAAAAGTAAAAACTATTCTTTTTTAAAAATTAAAAACGTTTTCTTTTAGAGAGAGAGAGAGTGAGCATGAGTGGGGAAGAAGGGCAGAAGGAGAGAATCTTAGGTGCCACGTTCAGTGCGGAGCCCAATGCGAGGCTCGAGGTGGGGCTTGATCCCGTGACCCTGGGATCATGACCTGAGTTGAAATCAAGAGTTGGTTGCTCAGCCAACTGAGCCACCCAGGTGCCCCCAAAGTAAAAACTATTCTCATAATTAACTATCCTATGCTTTAGTATTGTCCATGATGTCATTTTACTGATTACTTGGATCCTTACCACAATAGAAACAATCACCCCAAATTATGAAGAATTTAAATCATCAAATTTAAAGTGGGAAGAATATTCATGCAATCCTCTAAATTCCATTTAAGTGTAAATCCATTTACCACTACTCTTACTTAAATGCCATATTGTGTAAAGTGGGACTATACAAGTGAGTTTAAAGTCCAGATGTAAATATAGGGCAGAAGATTAAGATATGTTTCACAAATAGTTCATCCTCCTCCTTAGATTAAATAGCAAATGACTGCCAGTGAAACACAGATCTGATGATGTCAGAGGAGGCAAGGACCTTCTTATCCCATGTCTATAAACGGTGGCCTAAAGATGTTTCTGTAGGATTAAAAAATTAGTACAGTAATTGCTTTTCCAGATTTGTATCGATACTTTAGAAAGAGGAATTTTATTTTTAGTCTGCTGACTGTCTGAAAGCCATGGACCCCAGGATGGAATCAGGACTTTTTGGAAGGAAATGAGTTAAGTACCATGTCACATGACTTCCTTCTTGTTGTACAAAGGACAGGAGAACTTGGTAAACACAGAGACTAGGACTATACAGCTTCAGGATGACTTTGGCTCCACTAAAGGCCAGACTACCAAAAAGACCAGTTCCCATGTTACGTTCTAGGTAGGTATCATGGGATCTAAACAATTGGCATGTGGTAAACAGGCATCTTTTGAAGGGAAGATACAGAAAAAATAATTCAGTAAGTTACTACTGAATTACCGAAAAATACCTGAAAATATGATGATTGCAAGAAAAAAAAAAAGAAGAGCTGAAAGCAATTTGACAAATACCTGCACAGAACTGACGATGTGCCAGGCAATACTCTGCGTGCTCTATGAATAGCACTGTAGTGAGTATACTTTCTAGCCCTAAGAGATATGATTATCTTCCCTGCTGTACAAAAGAGGAAGCCAAGTTAGAGAGAAGTTAAATAATGTGCCGAAGGTCATGCAACAAGTTAGTGGCAGAGCTGGGATTTGAGCCAAGGTGGCTGGCTTCGCAATGGGTCTAACAACTACGCTCCTCTTCCCATGGGTCTGATGGGAAGTAGCCACCATGAACGCCCCCAGTAGGGGAGAGAGCCCATCGAAATTGGCATATTGTATGATACTACCTTCAAGCATCAAGAGTCGCCTCCTCATTATCTCTCACTAGGGTACACTTCTGAGGTCTAGAAAAGAGTAAGTTTTTCTAGCAAGGAAACTCTGCATGGCATATTGTGTCATACATGGAAAGGAAGGTGATTAACTGGATGAAGTGTTTTTCAGAAATGGCAGAGGAGAATTTCCATCACAAATAATTTTATGGAATGAAACAGACTTACTATGACTGTTAACTCCTGGCAATGATGGTTGTTTTGGCCTAAAGGTCATAGCATTGAAGCAAAGCTGCACTTGCTATTGGTTACTTGGGATTACGTGCTGCTGCCCTGGGAAGTAAGGAGAGAAATCACCACCCCAGAAGGAGCCACGTAGGTTACCACAACTACATTTCTGAGGCTCAGATTCAGCAACCTCATTTAAGGTTTTCAGGAAGTTGTCTGGGACAAACACTGGCTAATGTTCCCCTAGAGACTTATCAATAGTGGGGGCTTGTAAAAAAAAAAAAAAAAGTGTTTCCCAGTGGAGTAACCACTCACATCAGCTTGCAAGAGGAGTGTGTTTGTAAATAAATGAATGAATGAATGAATGAATGAATGAATATATGAATCCACACACAAAGAAGAAATCAACCTGATGTAGACCCAGAAACTTTATGTAAACAACAATCTTGCTTGACTCTTGATGTGTGTGAATGTGTGTATGTGAGTGTGTGTGCGTGTGCATCATATAGTCTCATTCAAACCCCTCGACAACCCAAAGAGGACAGTTTGGTGTGGGTGAGGAAATTCTTTTTAACGAGTGAGGTGAGGAGGACAGATTTGGGGGATCTGATATCATGGGATCAGAGGAAAACAGATCCTGACAGCAGCTTTAGGATTTGTGTTTACAACATGATCAATATCCAGAGGTGAGCGCCCCCACAGCACACAACCCAGACTCAAGAGTCAAAGTGGGAAGGGTCTTGGCTATGATCACAGCAAACTCTCTCCAAACCGAATGCAAATCATCCAGCTTGCTCTCCATTAAGCGAGGCCCTGCTGGTTATTAAACAAGCAGCAGTGTCTTTAGTGTTTCGTTGGCAAGAAAACACGTTTGAATGCTCTCTTATCACAGATGATATTTATATATCGGTACACATTTTGAATGGGCAGTCGGTAAAATCAAAGTACATTTTCAGTGGTTGCTCCCATCCTTTGGTCGCCACATCATCATGCCTGTGACAGCTGCTCACTATCTCTGGAGCTCTGAGTCCTTCCTCTGAAAGGAGTTCTAACTGCATCTTTTGAGCATGTGGTAAGTTAAAGAGAACAAAGATAAAGCTGTAAGATTATGGATGCTTCCATGTCTTTTTCCTTCTTCGTGCTATGTTTAAACTCAAGTGCTATCAAAATCAGATTTTTGGCCACATTCCTTTGTTGCCTTTACTTCAAAGCAAGCCTTCTTGAAAGAGAGAGCATTAGAGAGAGAGACAGAAAGGGAGAAAACGCCTGTCCATACTCAAAATTCTTGATTTCAATAAGACCACTCACATGCCCTTCATGCCCCAAATGAAACTCCTTTATGATGTGTACAGCCCAAAGAGAGATTCAGTTTCAATCATCTTTGCCATTCAAATCCAAGAGTAATGCTTTACTATTCCGCAAATACAGGAGCTATTTGACTTGTCCCTGTGTTTGCTCTGTGAGAGGCATTAACAGTCTGTCTTCCTCTACCCAGGCATTTAAACTACTACCATCTTTTTAAACAGGCTGGGAGATTGGATTTTCTTCTTCTCCAGTGAAGATTTTTCACTCCGGTTGTCTACTCACTTACCAGCTGAGGCTGCATGCAAACATTTTTCTTGGCTAACATAAAGTGATCTGTGACTTAGGATGAAGAGAAAGGTTACGATACTGCCTTTCAGGGATAACTTCCCCACATTTTGAATGAAATAGGCATGAAAATGACTTTCTTCTGGGATCAAATGACCACTTATGAAAACTCATATTGAAGCTCTTTTTAAAAATAGAAGCTAGGGAAATAACAAGTTCTGCTGTTTGGTGAGAAAAAAAGAAAACCCAGCAAGCAAGTGAACGTTTTTAATCTTAGTGTCAGCTTCAAGTTAGCACTAAATGTATATGTTAAAGAATTGGAATGATTTTACAAAATAGATGTATGGCTATGTGTGCAGAAGATGTGTGGCTATAGATGGGAGTCCTGGGTACGTGGAAAACATTCAGGCTCTGACGGCAAACTCCGGAGCTAAGTGACTATGAGCAAGTAATGTCACTCTCTGTAGTTCAGTTTCCTCAGAGATAAAACACACAAAAATTCCAAAGCCACTGTTCAGGGAATTACTGAGATGACTATCAGGTGGGGGGCACAGTGTGCCCAACTAATTCTACTCTCTCGTTTTCCCTCTTCACCATCTGGAAGACCCTTCCCGTCCTACACTTGAGTCACACACACGCACAGGTATGGTAGACACAGACACAGACGCACACACACCCCTAGTGCCCCTTGACACGAGGAGAGACTGCCAGAAAGTTAATTCAGGAGTCAAAGAGCCACATACGTGCCTGCTCATCCCAAAGGAGTCCCCATTCTGGTTGGGCCAACAATACTAGTTTTGGATCTCCAAGCGCACCGGTTCCAATGCCTTGAATTCCTGCCTTCTTCCCTGCCTTCCCCGGGCTCCTCGCCTCCTTTGAGAACCACAAGCTTTCTTTAGGCACACTCTCCTGCTGCCTCTGCCTTCAGGTTCACGCCCTGAGATAACCTTCAGATCCGGCAAGCAGCGATCACCCACGTTGAGTGTTTACTCCAGCCACCACTATGCTCAAGGCTCTATGTGCCCCGGCATGGTTGGCCGGTTTGGTTTATTCACCTGCACTTGTCACAGTGTGATGCTGCCTCCATAAATGTGTACTTCCACTGCTTCAGGGCTGAGGACCTTGTTCCTTCAAGTAAATGATGCGAGTGCTCTAGGAAGTCCCTCTCCATCCCGCAGAGCGCTCCACCTAAGAGCGATGAAAAGATTCCTGAGGACAGGGGTGCTCCCCTCTTACTCCTATTGGTAAGGGGCTCCTCTGGGGTGACCCCAGCTGCCTCCTCCTTCTGCCAAATACTTCAACCAGAACATCCAAAAGCTGCAGTCTGATCTCTGATGGGGGCTCATTTTCCCTTTCTGTTCTTTGTGAAAAGTGTCTTTGCTGTTCTTCTTTATTCTACATGAATTTACAAATCGAGTTGATGAAGTCACATAAAATATCTTCTTGGGATTTCAATCAGGACCGAGTTGCATTGAGGGTTTAACTGAGGGAGAACTGATATCTTCATTAAATATCAACACTGAGATCGTCTGTGTTCTTCGGGTTTTTGCTATAAAGTTCTTAAACATTTCCTTTGGGTTAATTCTTGGTACTCGATGGCTTTGTCGCATTTGTAAGTGGTGTCTTTATTGCTTTTATGTTTATTATCACCAATCTAGAGGAAAGCTCTTGAATCGGGCACATTGCTAAAGGGTTTGACATGAGTGAACTCTTAATAGTTCTACACTGTTATTTAAACATATTTTTACTCTTCCCTCTGGGAATTCTTTTGAACAAAGGGTTCTGCTGTTAATTTTTTTTTTTAAGTTCGAAAACCCATGGGAAAGATGGTGAAAAGACCAGATATTTGCTACTCATTTGTGAGGTTTTACATTGAGATGTCCCAGAATTCAGGTCACTGAAGCAGCTTGTTCACCACCCACTGCCTGAGCCACACTGATAAAGCATAAGACGGACACGGGATGTCGCAGTAACTACTGGAGGGGAGTTGAGGGAGCAAAACTGTCCTTCAGGAAGCCAGCAGAACGGCTCCCAGGACACTCCCCTAACCAGTCTGAATGAAGGTAACATGAATGGAAAGTCACGACAGCAGAGGCAGGCTCTGGTAATGTGAAGTGAATTTGCAAAGGGAAAAATTTCCCTGTCTTTCTTTTTCTTTTTTTTTAAAATTTTTTTAATGTTTATTTATTTTTGAGACAGAGAGGGACAGAGCATGAACGGGGGAGGGGCAGAGAGAGAGGGAGACACAGAATCTGAAGCAGGCTCCAGGCTCTGAGCCATCAGCCCAGAGCCCGACGCGGGGCTCGAACTCCCGGACCGCGAGATCATGAC
The DNA here is from genome assembly GCF_018350155.1 of Leopardus geoffroyi. NCBI lineage: Eukaryota > Metazoa > Chordata > Mammalia > Carnivora > Felidae > Leopardus > Leopardus geoffroyi. The sequence continues at coordinate 44,419,450 of NC_059342.1, forward strand.
CTGAGCCGAAGTCGGACGCTTAACCGACTGAGCCACCCAGGCGCCCCAAAATTTCCCTGTTTTTCTAAGAGCAAATAAGCTAGGTATGAGCACAGTGTCATTTTCAGACCTCTCCTCATGGGATTCTGAAGATTTTGTTACAAAAAACAGCCTGAGGGGAATTGCATACAAGGCACGGGGCAGCTTTTCTAAACTGCCTCAAGCCCTATAGTTAAATAATCCTTCAGTTCAATGATAGCTCATTAGGCAAGTATTTTTCTGACTTTTGTGTTTCTATCAGGTGCACTTATCTGTTAGATTTTGCTGGTAATAATAAAAGTGTGTTTACCATGAAAAAAATGTAAGTCAAATTTTAAAATTCCACAAGGAAGGAAAAATTACTGGAATTGTGGAAGATAATCCCAGAACCCAGAAAGACTGAATGAGGAACTTCTTTTGTGGTTTCCTTCTCAAATACAATTTAACACAAAAGGACGTGGTAGATGCTATTTTACAGGCATTTGGTTTTGTACAATGGATGGAAGGCTAAAACAATAAGCTTTTTAGAATTCTGTAGTGATGGTAATCACAATGGGTAATTAGGCCCGTGAAATGCAACAAGTAAAGGAACCAAAGGTACAACAAAGGGAAGAAAAGGAAATGAAATGGAAGAACCAAGAGTTTGGAAAGAAAGGCATAAGTGGACAGGAAAACTCACCAAGAAGGCGAGAGGCAGAGAGCAAACATCTCCCGTCACAGCAATACCTCCAGAACCAGAGGGGACTTAGTCACTCAGCCAGCATACAAGGGCCATGCAAGAGGCTGGGGATACAATGGTGGCGAAAGCAGGAATGACTGCTATTCATTCTTGCAGAGACAGCCATCAACTGACTAGGACTTTGCTGGGCACAGTGAGAAAGAGCCCTTTGGCAGGGCACGGGCCAAGACAATTTACAAGGCCAGAGAGATAGAGCTGTCCAGCAGATAAATTATAAAGGCAAGCACTCGTTTAAGGCATTCAACAAGTACTATCGGGGTCCATGTGTGCTGGGCCCTGGAGATACAGCTGTCCATGGCCTGTCCTACCAGATGTATTAGCGAGACAGACAGCAAACAACAAGAAAATACATTCATGGTGACGACTGTCACAGAGAAATAATAGACCAGGTCAAGGAAGATCTAACGCTCTGCTTTATTATCATTGTTTTGATTTTGCTACTTTTCAAAGGCTAATCGAGTAAGGCCTCTCTGATCAGGTGGCATTTGAAGGCTGATTTGAAAAGGAAGGGAGGAGAGAAGCCATTTGGACATCTGGGGGAAGAAAGAATATGTACAAAAGCCTTGAGGCGGGAGTGTGCTTGGAGTTTGTGTGAAGGAGCTGGTGGGCAGCCAGAGAAGTGAGGAAGGAGAGGAGGGAAGGAGAGAAGGGGAGGAGGGGAGAGAAGGGCAGAGAAAGGCATAGAGGGAGGGAGGAGGGAAGACAGGCAGGGCTCAGGTGGCCTTTGGGCCACTGGAAGGACTAGGGCTTTTACCGTGGCTCAGACAGTTTTGAGCAGAGGTTGGGCATCTTTCTGTTATGCTTTAGGGGAACCAGGATTCTTAGATGACAAATTTGGGGTGTGCCTTTTCTGGAGGAGGATGCAGGGCCACTGTTTAAAAGTTGGACTTGTGGGCCAACAGAGAAGGGAAACACATTTGACTTTCACAGGGATCTACATGGAGTCCCATGTTTGGGGAGACAGGAGTGCCCCGTTCCGGTTCCTTCGTAAGTTGGAGTGGCCACCCAGCTCCATTCTGACCTGTGTGGTGTAAGTGGAAGTCTGCTTCTGAGATCACTAAGGTTTTTCTGATGAAAAAAAGACAGCTGCACGGTCTTCTTCCCAGAATACTGGGATGATGAGGGGTGGGGGACTGGAGGAAAGCAGCTGCCTTCCTATGAGGATGAAGATGGGAGAAACATGCTCTGGATGGAAGGATGAAACAACAGAAGGACACTGTGTTCCTCATGGCAGAGGGGAACTCTGTGGCCAGCCTTGGACTGCTTACTATTGGGCTTCTGGTTAAATAAGAGAAATAAAACCCTAAAAAACTATTAACGCCAATCGGAAAAGGCTATTTCTACGGCATGATTCCATCCTTACGACATTCTAGAAAAGGCAAAACTATGGGGACAATAAAAAGATCAATGGTTGCCAGGTGTGTGTGTGTGTGTGTGTGTGTGTGCGCGCGCGCACACACACACACACACACACGGGAAGCATGTACAGGCAAAGCACAGAGGATTGCTAGGGCAAGAAAATACTCTGATAGTATAATGATGGATATATGTCATTACACATTTGCCTAAACCACAGAACGCACAATGCCAAGAGTGAACCCTAAGGTGAGGAGGCTCTTAATGTGTGCGGGTAAGTAGTGTATAGGAGCTCTCTGTACCTTCCTCTCAATTATGTTGTAAACCTAAAACTTCTCTAAAAAAAATAAAGTCTTGAAGAAACCTCTTAAATGAAGCCACAGCAATTAGATTCTATTACATGACACCGAACACAATTTTAACTGGGAAATCATTGCCACCAGCCAATGAGCACTAATTTAACGATTCTGGGGTATTACCGTATTGAATGCTCACCATGAAGCTTTGGTAGTGGAACTATCATTATTCCCTTTTACAGGTGAAGAAACCAAGGCCCTAAAAGGTAGAGCAATACCAATCATAAATGTATTCTGGTGGTGCTATCATAATCCCATTTTAAAAGTGGAGAAACTGAGGCCCAATGAGGTTGAGAAACTTGAGCAAGGTCTCAAAGCCAGAGGTTGAACCAAGATTTGAACCCAGGCAGTCTGATTCTTGAACCACATGCTGACTTTGTTGCTACATAGCCAAACTCTAATGGCATTCCACATGCCTTGTCCCCATGTCAGTGTCTCCAATCTATCACCTAGTCCCTGGGCTCTGCTGGAGTTGCAGAGTTAGCTATGGGATACCTTTTCCTGTGTAGAATAGTAGCCATATCATCTGGACAGGCAGGTCAACAATAATTCAGCAGCTCAGGGATGAGAGCAAGTTGCGCTGAGGGCTCACAAGAGTGGCTGCAGCTCAAGGTACGGGGAAGGTGATGGGAGGGACCAAGGCTAAGACAGGCCTTGCTGCAAAGCCGTCTGTATAGGAAATTCACATCTTCCAAACTGAATGTATGATTGGTCCAGGGATAGGTCAGAGCTCCCACTGTTTATGCTGGTGTCTACACCAGGAGAACAGGGAACACTGAGTTGGATGTGAGATTACACAAGGCAGCAGAGAAACACAAGAAGTATAAACACAGACTTGGAGTCAGGTAGATACAGGTTCCAACTGTGGCTCTGCCATTTACTGCCTGTATCGTTTGGTGAGGCAAGACACAGCCTCTTTACACTACGGTGTCATTCTCTGAATGATGGAGTAGGGCTAGTGCAAGGGTTAAATGAGATGGTTTGTGTAGAGCACTTAACATAGTGCCTGGCTCATAGTAGGCACTCGGCAAATATTAGTTAGTGGTATTATTATTTAGACAAATTGATAGTAGAAGCTATCCAATACGAAAGTGTGACCTCCAGCATCCTTATTTTATATAATGGCTTATTTAGAGAAAATGTTAAAATCAATATGAGACACTGAATTTATTAGAAAGATCAATTCAGACAGCCATACTGTGATCCCAAAGATGGCTAATACTAGCTCTCTAGGGCTTTCTTATAAAAGAAACTCATTCCTTATTCCAACTATTTACACACGCTATGAACAGATACCCTTCTTTCATAAGCAGTGTCCTGTTCGTTTTGTCACCCTGGAAAGGCACTGCTCAGTTTTGTTTTGGACTAAACCTTCATCCAAGGTGGGCTGACTATGGCTTCATCCCTTTCACACAGTGTGGTCTATCCAAAGCACACCAATGAACACATGAACCAATTGATGTTATGTGTCTCTGAAACACTGGATTAGATTAAAGGTGGTTTCAAATTTTTGATGTCTTTCCATTGAGAAACAGAGCCTCCTTCTCCCCTAGAGTCTGGGCCGGCCTTTGTGACTGCTTGATTGGTAGAATGCAGGAGTGACATTTGGGGATCTCCCAGGTTAGTTGATCGGAATCCTTGTAGCTTGTGTCTGGGCCTCTTGGAAGATTTGCTCTTGGAACCCTTCGCCACTGTGTCCAACCATGTGGAAAGGCCCTGAGACAACATGGAGAGTCAGCGGGGTGGTGGTGGTGGGGGGTGCCCAGCTGGACTCAGCTGGACGTAGGCACTTTTAGACCCTCTAACCAGCCCATCTACTATTTCTATATAGTAGAAAGTGACCTCCACTAATACCAAATGGAACTGAAGAATCATCCCTGCTGATCCCTGCCCAAATTCCTGATCCATGAAATCACGAGCAATAATAATATGGTGGTGGTATTTATTTATTTATGAGAGACAGAGAGAAAGAGAGAGAGAGAGAGAGAGGGAACATGCACGATCAGGGGAGGGGCAGAGAGAGAGGGAGAGAGAATCTCAAGCAGGCTCCACTCTGTCAGCATGGAGCCTGAGGCAGGGCTCGAACTCACAAACTACAAGATCATGACCTGAGCTCAAACCAAGAGTCAGAGGCTTAATTGACTGAGCCACTCAGGTGCCTGGTGCTTCTTTAGTTTTTGGGTTTTTTTTAAGTTTATTTATTTTGAGAGAGAGAGAGAGAGAGAGGCAAAGAGAGAGGGAGAGAGGGTGAATTCCAAGCAGTCTCCACACTGTCAGCACAGAGCCTGATGCGGAGCTCTAACTCACAAACTGTAAGATCATGACCTCAGCCCAAATCAAGAGTCAGAGGCTTCATGGCCTGAGCCAACCAGGCGCCCCAATATGGTGGTGCTTTGAAGCCACCTCCATCTTGGGTGCTCTGTTACATATCAATAGACAACTGAAACACAAACACTGCTGGATCTTTTGACTCGGGCTCAGAGGCTGAACCATCCACCAGTGAAGGCGTCTGGCAACAACTCAACCGCTGGATTGTGGAAGACGGAAACACTTGAGGGGCGTGGACAAGACAAAGAGAAATGTCTATCCATAAGCCACTGGTCCTAGATAAGGTTTCCAAAGGAAGTTGAACACTTCCTCTGTGAACACTGGCTGTACGTCTCGCGCTGCCAGCGCCCATGGAGGTGGACGCTGGGAGCAGCAATGAACTGACCTTCATCGTAAGGAAGCCACAGCAGCATTCGTGCCAAAAACCAGTGATGGAACCAGCATGCTCTACATTATTAAAAGGTGACGGTTTGGCACAAGGACGTGTGAATTCGAGTGATTAGATGCAAACTAAAAGAGAGACGACTATTTCTGAGAGCAGTGGGTTAATTTTTTTGGCTGCTCTTGGAATGGAAAATGATCGTGAATTTTGGGGGAAAAATACCAGAGCAATCTGTTTTCTTGGCCGCGTGCTATGGAACAATTTTAAAGCATTGAAGTGCTTTCCATATTTTCTAATCACTCAAGTCCAGAACTGATTATATGGCTCTCAGCGTTCTCACAGACTCATACCGCTAGAGCGCTCCCCGTCTTTCAGGGAGAGGTTTCACCTTGAAAGCAGGCGCTGGATTCAGAAGGCACATCTTGTTACAGCAGGAACAAATACTTTAATTGCACATAGCCCCACAAGGGCCAGGTGTTTCGGAAAATCACTGATGGCCCAACTCTGAGACAAACCCAGATTCACTCTTATCTCACCAAAACAAAGCATTAACTCCCCTACCAAACAGGAAGAATAACAGGCCCCACCAGAATGGAACTCTCCGGAACAAACACCAGAGAAATTTAGATTGTGGAGATCTCTGGGCAAGGACGGACGGACACATATACACACACACACACACACACACACACACACACACACTCACACACACACAGTTGTATACGCATAGAATGTCTCTGGAATGAGCCCTGAGAAATTGGTTGCCATGTAGTTTTCTCTGGAAAGAACTGAGGACTGGAGAAAACTGGGAGGTTGATGGAGGAGGAAGACTTCTTTTTTTAATCATAGCCTTTTGAATATTTTAAGTTAAAAAGAATCACGATGAATTATTTTTCAAAATAATGAAATAGAGTAATTCCAAACCTGTTTATGGTTCTCATGACCCGCCTTTACGTGTATTCACTCCTTTAGTCCTTACAACAACCTTATGAAGTACACATGCTGATTTTACAAATGAGGAAACGGAGGTACAGAGGGGTTAAGTAACTTGTCCAAGGTCACACAGCTGGTAAATGCAGAGCTGGGATCTAGACCCACAGAGTTTGGCTCAGGAGTCTGTCCTCTTAATTACTACACAATACTGCCTTGCAAAAAATAAATATGCTAGTTGCCTGCTCATAATCAAGTTGGGGCAGATAAAATGGTTTTCTGCTCTCATATGGCCCTTCAGGATGATGGGGTGGAAAAGATGGTGGCTCAAAATAACCAAGATATGATCTTAAACCCACGGGGCTTTAGAAGACTTTGAAATTTTGTGAGTATCAGGTCAAAAGCCTGACTTTGGCCACCTTGCTCAATCTTGTGAGCTACTATGTGCCAGTACTCCACTAGAGTTTGGGGGGGAAGCTAGTGAATTAAATAGAGTTCCTGTTCTCCAGAAATTTACTGCATCCTCGGGGAGCTAGGGAGTAAACAAACAGTCACACAAGTTATAATGTGAGCAATAAAGAAAAGTGAAAGGGTGTGTCAAGAGATGAGGAGGCCCTGCTGAAGAATGGGCAGGGAAAGTGGAAGAGAGTGGGAGAAAGAAAAGTATTCTGGGTGGGGGAACAGCCTATGCGGAGACACCAAGGCAGGAAAGAAGCACCTGATTGGAGACAGAAAGGCCCCTGTGGCTAAAGCAAAGGGAGTCAAACTGAGTTCGGAGAAAGAGGCATATCACACACACCATGATAAGCATTTCACAATTGTTCCAAGAGCCGTGGGAAGCCACTGCAGGTTATAAGCAGGAGTGACATAATTTGATTTACTTTGTAAGAGGATTATTTGGGGGCGCTGTGTGAATAATACACAGAGGACGAGGCAATGAGGCAGTGGAAAGCCAGTTAGGAAGTCTCTGCAGGAATCCAGGTAAGTGACGAGGATAGTTTGGAATCAAGAGCTGGCAGAGAGAGTAGATAAATTTGAGATCTACTTGGTGGTATGATATGCTATGAAATTAGAATAATAACGTTGGCCACGAAGTGTAATTATGAAGTGTAAATTCACTGGGGTGAAAATGCTCTGTCAACTGTAAGGTGCTAGACAGAAGCAACTACTACCATAGATGAAGAAACCAAGTACTAGAGAGACTCTAACTTGCCCAACGTCACACAACTGCTTAGTGGCTGGGGGGAAGTTGGCCTGCCATCCCTTCATTCCCTTCTCCGGGGTAGTGGGAGGGATCCAAGAGAAGGAAGAGAAGGCTAGTGACCACGTGGAATTCCCTTGTCTAGTGGGCCTCTGGGTAAAGAGAGTAATGATACTTAGGATGCCCCTCGCTAAAGATTACCTCTAGCCAACAGGACTCAGGATCTATGAAGCAGGGCTCCTTACAGAATATCATAGCAGCTATGCAACACTCTGTGGGAATAAAATGGAGATGTTTCCTAATCAAAATGCTCTGTAGTAAGAGGTGACCCCATGATCCTCACCTATTATTCTGGGTGAGACGTGTGTATTTAGTGAGGGAAGAAAGGGCCTAGGGAGCCATTCTTGAGGTCCCCCGAATTTTTTCCTTCATCCGAATCTCTTATGACCTGCACCCCTAAAATTATTCAGCAAAGCTTTATATTAAGAGATCTGATTTATGTGACATGATTTGACAATCTCATCCCATGTGTCCCAGACGCTATTCTTCCAATGATCCCCATGTAACATGTTAGCCCCCATGTAACATTAGGCCCAATTATAAGGTACGGAGGTGAAGGGAGAACAGACTAGTTTACGTTTGAATCCCTTGTGAGCAGCTTAACTCTGATTTATTTGACACTTAAGACAGCTACATACTGGAAAATTAATTTTTTTAGGATAGTTATGCAAGTTAAGAAACACAATGGATCTGCCTTCATTGTGAACGAGTAAAACTTGAAGAAAACAATACCGGATTCTTTGTGATGGTTCATATGATTACCCTAGGAGATGAACCAGGCCTTTTAGGTCCCCAGTGACTGGTCAAAGGGAGTCAAACTGGTGCTAAGCATTTACCTTCAAGAAGGCTCTTTGGATGGTCACCAACCACCCTCCAACTGCCAAAGAATCAGGACAATATTAACGTTCTACAGTGAACATCATTCCCCAAACTATTCACGACCCTACTAAGCATGGAGTTCTCTTCTCTCTCTATTTGTTATTTAAAAACAATTTGAAAGTTTATTTTTGAGAGAGAGAGAGAGGGTGAGCATGCAGAGGAGGGGCAGAGAGAGAGGGGGACAGATGTGTGAAGTGGGTTCTGTGCTGACAGCAAAGAGGCCGATGTGGGGCTCGAGTTCACGAACTTGAGCTGACGTCGGACGCTTCACCAACTGAGCCACCCAGGCGTCCCCTTCTCTCTCTTTTTCAAAATGCACCATTAATGTTCATATACAACCTAATTTTGGAATTTAGGAGGGATGATGAAAGAGCACTGTCACTCTAGCTGGAAGGGAGAGAAGCCTTTTTGTCTTCTCTTCCTCATAACAAACTATTTATGCTGGAGGCATCAAAAGAGCATCAGTACACAGACCCCAGATCCTACTCCTGGTACAAAACTCTCCAATTGTGAACGGAGCGTTGCAGATAAAGCATGCCAAGGGGCCAGGGCTTCCTCTGGCAGATGTTCCACACGAGGACACTGGCAGGCTTATGTGATGGAAGCATAAACATGTTTCTGAAGAGAAGCCTTTGCACATCGCCTTTACCCCCCACCGAGCTCCCAGACCAACGCCTGACATTTACCTTCAGCGAGTGGGTCAAGGGTGTGAATCATGAGCTGGAAGATGCTGTTCCTCATGAGGCTGTTATGGAGGGAGGCAGAACTTCCACCTCGCTGGAGACGTGGCTTAGCCTGAGCAGAGAAACCAGACAAAGATGCTGTTAGTTCTCAGCAACTACAGGCAAGTGCGTTATAGGTCAGATCTCACTTGGTCTGGTGGGCACCCATTGATGTCACATGATCACACACCACCGGATGAGAGATTTTCAAAGTACATTTCAAATCTTGCTTTCTCACATCCTAAGGGAATCAACTGCTACATGTTTTGCGGGGTGGGGGAGGGGAGCTTAGTAAATGCCAGTCGGTGTGCTACGTGCTTCACATCCATCACTTTATCTCAGTCACCAAATGAGCCCGTGAACTAGCTGCGGTCATTATTCCCTGTAGACAGATGAGGAAACTTCGTCTCAGAGAAGTGAAATGAGGTGCCCAAGTCACACAGACAAAAATCAGAGAATAGAGAAATGGATCTCGGGTTTGCTTCTCTCAAAATTTATTTGACCCAGTGGATGATCCTTAAAATGTTCGGACCGTGCACCCCATCCATAACATTTTTGAGTATGCTTATATGTACGCATCTCTGTCTCTATATCCACGCACACTAAAATATAAGTCTGTCTAGCATAAGACATTTGCAAAAGTAGAAATTATGAAGAATATAGAAAGTAAATGATAGAGCTGCTAATATTTTCTCCTTGCTCTCCAAAGGAACACTTTGCAGATCTCCTGGGATACCTCATCTCTACCCTGAGGTCCACAGCCTATGGTGTGTATTAAGTGAGATTTGAAGAGAAAGAACCTCTTATTATTGAGTCCTCAGAAAAACTTCCTGACGTCCAAGGGAGGCTCCTTTTGCATAAACTACTAGTGTGAGTCTTTGGCTAATTAAATGAAACTGACAGGTAAGAGACGAAGAAAGAACTTCTAGAGATGAGGTTACTTACAAACTCTTTTTATGGCATCTTCAAAAGCAAATAGTCTAAAAAAAGAAGCCCTAAACCGTCTGGATTTGATAGATTTTTTTATCCTGACTAGGAACCGCTTTCTCCTCCTTTGGTTGAGTCTGTGCTAGTTCTCACGGGGAAAGAGACTTAAGAAGTAGCTGAACTTTACAGGCAGCTGGATTTAAGAGGGAGGGAGGTAATGTGGTATGAGGGAATTAATTGCTTTTTGAACTTCTGATGCAAAATCTCAACATAAAATTTTTCTGGGGCCAGGTAAAAATAAAATGCGATTTCCTACAGTCTCCCAACCATCTCCACATTACAGGGTTTTCCAATATATACCATCACACTCAAGACTCACAAGGGGGCTTTCCAAGAAGAGTCCCACAAGGGACTTCACAATCAAATACATTTGGCAAGTGCTGCCTCCTAGACCAAGCCACCATTAGCATTTTAAGATACACACTGGACTGCGAAATGTAACACTAAGGAAATCTGGTTCACTCCGTTGTCTTGGACAGCACCCATAGGTCTTTTATTTTGTAGAATACTTACTAACAATCATGGTCCACACACTGGGAGACAAACATGGAACCCACAGTAACTTGAAGTATGGGTAAAGTGCCAGGGTAAGATACATGGAGAAATCTGAATTTCTTAGTGTGATTTTATTGTCATTGATATTCTACGGAAATCGTACTCTGAACTCTGACTGAAGAAGAATCAGAGGGGATTACTGATGTCTCAATTGTGAACCAGATCACGAGTGCCTCAAAGGAAGAGATTGGGTCTATATCTCTAGCCCAGTACCAGATCTGGTATATCCTATGGGCTCTCAACGAATCTCGTAAGTCTTTGCTCTGAGCCCTACAGGAGAAAGGATGGGGTCATATGTATCTTTATTACTAGTCTTTTCAGTCTTAAAAATCTGTAACATTTCTTAATGCATTGTGTTATTTGATTCAGATGATTAAGGTTCAGAGAATTTTGGGGGCAAGGTTAAGAGGCTCGAATAGAGTTGAAATGTAATCACTGTTTGACAGCTGGACACAAAACTCTGAAGGTCATCTCCTTGCCATGTTGCACATTACAGAATGTGATGTGTTAATTGGATAGGAACTGGTAAATGTTTTTTTTGCTAATAATTTGTCATAACCACCGTTACTACGCTCGCTCTAGGAAACTAGAAGAACTTTGCTGTGGAGATCATCATTAGCGAAGGATCCTATCTACAGAAGAACGTAAAGCATTCTTTGGGGTATTATGTATATATTAAATACATAGGTCTCATGCAGCATTTCTTTTGATGGAACCAAAAGAAATTTCTCGCCAAAAATTAGGTGCATGCAGATACACAAAGAAAATAGATATCAAGCATTAGATCCCACACTGTCCCCAAATATCAGCTCAACATCCCCTGGGATGCAATTTGGAAATATTTCACTCTTTCAACTCCTCTAAAAGTTTATGCCAAATGAAAGAGAGAACTCTAATGCTTTGAAATCTAGTCCCAGAAATAATTTGAACATCAGTGAATATCAGAACACAGCTGACACGAATTATAGGACCGAGTATACATATATACCAGCAGATTAAGCCATTTAAGTATCCCAAGGGGGAGAATGGTTTGTTGAGCACATGAGCCCTCCTCCTCCCTCCCCTGCCCCACACTCTCCACAGGCACACAAACAGGTACAGACACAGCCACTGCTTCCTACCGGTAGAGCCGGCTCATCCTTGTCCCTGGCTGTGGACGACTGCGTAAGAGAAAAAGGCAAAAACAAAAGACAAATAAATAAATGATGAATCACACAGAGGTTTTACATTTAATGACAAGCATCAGTATAAGGAAAGATTGGTTCTTTCTGCTTCTGGGAAGGAATGAACCAACGCAGGGGGCCAACAGGTATAGATTATTAGCCAATATATAATGGTTTATTTAGGCACATGGCCCATTCTCCTGAACACTCAAAGTTGAATGGCCAACCCAAGTGCCCAGCAGCTGAGGGCAGTTCAATCAATTATGGCCCATCCATGCAGTGGAATTACCACGTGGTCATTAAAATAAATGAGGTAAGTACACTTGTATGGACATGCAAAAATATCTAAGATATACTGTTCAAGTGAAAAAAATTAAAATCTTATTTTTCATCTCATGTTATGAAGAAAAATAAATTAACAATACTTTAGCATATGTAACGAAAAAAATTTCTGTAAGAATCATACCAAACCTTTGCCAGTGGTTATTGTTGGGGGTTGGGATCACAAGGAAGAATGTTTCTCCAAGTATTTTGGAGGGCATCCACATTCAACCACCCCATATAGGGTAAATAAAATAAAGCCTGAAGAAGTTAGGCCACTGGATTAAAGACTAAGATGGTCACACGCAGAATTCAGATACTACACTTTCTCTGCCTCCCTCACTTCAAGTTTGCCATTCTAAAAATGGAAATATTTGTCAAGTCAAGAAAAGTCGACTGAAACACAAGGGCACCTGAGGGCCTAGTCATCTGTTAGGAGAGAACGCAACTCCAACAAAGGGACATTAGAGTTCTAACATGACCCAACTGGATGGCTTTGCTTTGTCAATTTAATATGCACACTCCTTCAGCAGAACCAAGGCACTATCCTGTGATCTTTCTAATGATATACAGGTGCCCTGTGACCTTCTTCATGCTTGGACCACCTCCTTTGTCCCTGTACCTCAATTATGGGTGCATACAGCAGGAACAACCCAGAACTCTACTCCTGGTCTAGTTTCTGGTCCTCCCCATCAGTGTCTTTGGTAATTTATGTCTTCATGAATAATCAATCACATGCAGAGAAGACTACACAATGCAGAGCTGTTCTGGAAACTTCACAAACCCTAGGCTCTCCTTTTTAGTCCTACCACACATGTCTGTATGTAAGGATGTTCAGATGCTCCCATTTCCCACCTAAAATATACATTTCCGTGTAAAAAACTGGAAAGGATTCTTATAATTTCATATTTCAAGTTATTGGCTATGTGTAATTCATTTAATTATGATTGGCACGTTTGAAATCTTGGAACATGAGAAACTGAATCCATAATTTGTTTTCACATATAATGTAATTTTAAGAAGACTAAATTTCGCACTTAATGAAGTTGATATTAAATATGTGCAGACATTCAATTAAACATTTAATATTCTTATAGAAAACTTTTTTTAGATTTTAGAGTCAATACCAACATATATGTTTTTCTTCTGGTTCCAAACATTTTTGTAGGCCCTTGAAGAGCTTGTATGCCTCAGGCCCAGACAGAACTGTTTTCCACTGGTGATAATTTTTGGGCACAGCCCTTGGGCATTCTAACTTTGCCATAACCCCCTGATTTGGGGCTCTCTCTCAGAGACTTCTCTAAAAATACGAGTAAGAAACTATTGCTGATTCCCTAGTCCCCAGGAACATGCTTGGAGATTGATGTGGACCTGGAATTTGTCTTTGATTTCCCTTTTTGCTCTGAAGGCACTGTATGATCCCGCTTCTCTCTGGCAGGTCCTTTCATTTTCTCTTCTTCTACATCAGACGGCTCAACAAATGGCCCCACATTCCACAGAACATTCCCCCAGGGAAGTTATCCAGTGCAGCAAGCTCAGCCTTTGGACATACACTGGGATGAACTGTCAGAGCACGCCTTTTCAGTTAGCAAATTTACACCTTGTGGCTAAATGGCAGACAAATAATTAGGAGCTGGAATGGATACCACAGCGACACTTCAGAACATGAAGGGACAGGATGAAATGCAGCAAAGAACAGGGTGGTCTTTATAAGAGCAAAACCATAACCAGCTAAGGGTGTGCCTTGAAAAATATATATATTTAAAGAAAATATTTGAGGAAGGAAAAAAGATCAAGCCTGTCTTTTGGTCTGAAAGGGAGAAAATATATCTGCCCCACTGACTTCCTTTTTCTCTCACAAGCAAGACGGGTCACAAGACACAATAAATGGAAAGAAAATGCCTAAGTACATAGATTCTACAAAGAAAAAACTGGTTGCAGAGAAAGGTCTGAAATCCTTTACAAAGTCTCCCACTGTTGAATGTCAGCCGAAGTTGACATCATTAGTTTTCTTTGAAGTGTAACTTGAGGACATGAATATACATCAGGTTACCGCATGTATATTTAGGAATATATATAAATGGCAACCGAAGCCATTAAGACACCCCTCCACTTTCCTTTTATGTAGCCCTGTTGCAAAAGAGATGGAAAATGAGCCGTGTGATGATAACTGCTCATTTTCAGGGGCTCACCTACATCAACTGGTAAACCCTCATGCTCACCTGACTTGGCCTCACTTTCACTGCATGGTGAAGCAGTGGTGCTGATTATGTTAGGAGTTCATTTTTAAATGGGTTTTAATTACACCGGAAGTAACTGGTGAAGACAACAAAGGAGTGATCCAAACGTGTATAGCCTATGCTTATAGGCCTGCAGTGTTTCTAACCACTGAATTATTTAGCTCACTATCTGGGCTTGAGGTTGACCGCGGTGTTGTGAATTTATTTTCAGGGCCACTGAACCCCCGACCACTTTATTTTAACCCATCGTATATGACAGAAGACAGCTTCTTCAAATGAAGACTCATGGGACTTCGGGGATTAATCTTGGCCTTCTTCTTATGCATTTTTGCTTTTGCATGCCCTTGACTTTAAACACACCAACATACCGCACATTTGGCCTGTAAGCAATTTGAAAGCCCAATCCCTGGTGGTCAGCTGAAAGGCTGTGCTGGCCACGGGAAAAATTTGTTAAGTCTATTGGGAACATACACGGAAATTCTTGAGGAATATTTAAAAGAATTCATAAACTGCATCTCCCAGGGTCACAGGTTGGAGCTGTGGTGCACCAACACAGACCTGCTTCTTCATTCATGAAAGCAGGACATCCACCAGGCCAGAATATAAGGGATACATCTTTTACTTAAAAGAAAGTATTCTATAATTCAACCCTTTATTTAATGTAAGCTGGCCTCCTCCTTAATCACTGCAAGTAATTGAGTGATTGAACAACTGGAATGATGCCATTAATATCTGTTATTCTCTCCGGCAGAAACCCCAATTCTATATGGGAATTTTGCTATTTGATAGGTGCTTTGAAAGGGCCCCATCGCCCCCCCCCCCCATTATAAAACCATTAGTCCACTCAGGATGTATTTTTAGCACTATAACTCATTCATAAATCCTTAAGTTGTCTTTCTTCCTTTGATCCCCCGGAAACCACTGGTTGAGAGATGATTTCCTTGACTACAACGTGTTTGATTTGAATTTATACAGAGCTTCCCCCCAGACACAGGCGCCCACCTCCACCGCAGACACACCAACATCAGGCAAATATGACAGTTTAGCTGCGTCATAGCCACACAGCCTATGTGTCACTCGCATGATCAAATGGGTCGCTGGGAAGATTTCACATGCCAAAAGACAACTGTGTAAGATAAGGGGTGACTTCTCTGGACAGTGGCATGCCATCAGATATAGAAAGATAAGCAATTATTCACAATAGTCAAGTAACATCCATAAACTTCTGCCACTATAATCTCTCACTAGATCCTGAGAAATGCACCAGAATTTATTGTGCCAAGGACCAAGAAGCACTGTAAAGTCCATAAAAAAATTTTTAAAGTACCATTATTTTGTCATAAACGTCATCTAAAACATAGATGCCTGTGATTAGAAATACTGATCCAATATTTAACTGACATTAGTTTGATGTCTTGGAATTTAGAAAGGTTGGGTGGAGGGGAAAGATGGATTTTCATTAAGAAATTAACAAGGAAGTGTGAAATACTGTCTCCTTTTTCTTTCAACATATTCAGCTGTAACAATAACTTTCTTTTTTTTTTTTTTAAATTAATGCTTATTTATTTTTGAGAGAGACAGAGAGACAGAGTGTGAGTACGGGAGGGCAGAGAGAGAGGGAGATACAGAATCCAGAGTAAGCTCCAGGCTCTGAGCTGTCAGCACAGAGCCTGATGTGGGGCTTGAACCCACGAATCACGAGATCATGACCTGAGCTGAATTTGGATGCTAAATCGAATGAGCCAACCAGGTGCCCCTCAAAACCTCTCTTCTGGAAAGAGATGAACCTCAAAGTCTATGGGAAGACTGGAAGGTACCCTTCAGAAGTCTCGAACCTGAAAATCTACAAGGAAAGAAATCTTACGACTTAATCAGATGCACAATCATCACTGTCTCCTTCCCTTTTCAGTCTTAGCACACTACCTAAAACATTAAGGAGGGAGGGATCAAATAAATCCCTAAAAAAAGAAATACTAAGAGATTTAAGTTCAAATAACTTCTACCATTGGTTGCTGGGTAATTATTCTACTATCTCTGCCCATTAGGAAAGTAAGAATCTCAAAGGTTAGTGAAATATTGGAGGTGGCAGCCCAGGACACAGAAATAACCCGCTTCACAACTCTGGTTTAAAGAAACACATTGGGATGGAGAGAAAGGGTGGAAATTAAGTGAAAAGTGTGGCAACAGAAGCTCACATCTTGGAGCAAAGCCTTTTGATGGTTTGTTTAATTCCCATGATCATGAAATATTTGGGATAGTAGGAAAAAATTTCAGAAGAATAGGTATGGCCCAAAATGGAGAGAGTGAAAATGGAATTGTTTAGTGACAGTTAAGGAACAGCATTTTGCCTTTTAAATAGTCGTCATAAGAGAAGAAAAAAATGCAGGATGAGTAGTAGCATCTTATAGTTGTTAAGAATATGGAATTCAGGACCACACTTCTCAGATTCATTTTCCTATTTTTGTCATTTATTAGCAGTGTGCCCTTGGACAAGTTACTTAATCTCTCTATGCTTTAGTTTCCTCCTCTGTAAAGTAGGGATACAAGGAGTAACTATTTTGGAATGTTGTAAGGGTTAAATGGATTAATACATGTAAAGTGATTAGACCAGTGCTTGGTACATAGTAAGCACTATGGATTAGCTCCAACATCTTTACAATACATATTAGGAGTCAGAAGGGAGAATAATGGCAAATTATAAGACAAAAGCACGCCCAAGGTTGTGAACTGGATTAGAGAACCAAGTGGCTTCTGGGAAGGGTAAAATTCCACTTTTCAGGATGGAGGGAGGTGATTTGTGTAGGACACTGCAGGGTGGTTGGCTGGGCATATCCTGGGTTGGCAGCTGAGTGAGGAGGAGGTGACACGACAGATTATACTTCCTTGAGTTGGCTCCAGACCATGTCCCTGTCCCACGAATTGGCGTAGTCTGAAGGATACAGGATTGGCAAGGCTATGCCAGCATTTCATATCCCATATACCTTAGTGGTATAGTGGGCCTGGTTTTGATCAGGAAGCTCTGGAGGCTGGAAAATTCAGAGAAGGCAGAACCCAAGCCTGAACCAAAAGACCCCTCCACACCCCGGGAATTTGGCAAGTTTCTGTTCAACATTTGAAGTTGCTCGTGAGAAGGAAAAGGAAAATATCTGGATCAGAACCATAAATTCAATTTATGCTGGAGCCCTTTCTCATTAGGTAACATTCTGGACTACAAGTTCACAAATCCAGGAAGCCAGGCAGTGCAGGAATGATCTGTGAACATGTCCAGTATGAGCATCTCTCACATCTGTTGAAAGTCATGGTTTGGATAAAGAATGAAACAAGGTCCCAGTCCAAGCTTGAAAAAACCTTATCCCATGAGAGGGCAGTTGCTCATAACAGGTGAGATGGGGCATTTGTTGTGATCTACTCTAAAATTGTTAGAAAATACAATTAAGGGATTTCCAGTAAGGCAAGGGGACAGGGGATCTTCATGATGCAGAAGTGCATTATAACTGACCAGTTGAAATCTACACAATTGCATATTATTAGCGTTTCCAAACTTTACTGATCATATATACCATTACCAAAAAAATTCTGAGCAGGTATCATATATGTAATGTGAATGTCTATCATCTGTCTATCCATCCATCGTCTATTTCATTTATATACTACTGTCAAACATTATATAAACATAGACTGGTTTCTTATCTCTCTTTTTAAGAAAATAATCTTACTTATAAAGTTGGTACAAAGAAGACAGTAATCCTCACTTTATAAATGGAGAGAGCTCAGTGGGAAGTTCCTCCGCCTATTTCTGCACTCAGGTTACTAAGCACCTGTGTTAATTCACTTAATTTGGGAATTAACAACCCAGTGCCACTGACATCTCTCATTCCCCCCAACCCCAAATCCAGATGTTGTTGATATACTTTGTTGTATCGCTTAAGCAATTCTCACAACTGCTAACGAATCATTTCGATATGCCAGTCGAACACAATCTGTTAGTGGTATTCTGGCTTTAGTCACACAAATTTCCTTTGACTAGTAAAGAACCCCCAATGCACCCCCATATTAAGTCTGGATTGCCTTACTTCTTTGAAGGAAGGAGTGTCTAAGATGATGTGAATTTTAAGGAGAAGTCCAACAAATCACAGACTGGTTTGCCACAAATCAAACAGATTGCAGTCATAATGGATAACATTTATTGAAAGTTCAATATGTGCCAAGTGCCTTATGTATAAATATCTCATTGAACCCCCAAATAAGTATTATAGCCATTCTGCAACCTTTAGTAAGTAAGGACCCTGAGGCGGATGGAAGTTGGATAATTTGTCCAAGGCCACAGACCTAGTAAGTGGCAGAGTTGGGATGTGAATTCAGACAGCTGGGCTCCAGAGCCTAAGTGCTGGAGAAACAAGAAAGTGGAATTTTCCCTGCAGTGGCCTGCGGGAAGGAGACTGGAGGCACTAGACTCCAAATACAATAAAAAGTTTATGTAAATTAAAAGCTATTTATGAGCTCTGACTTCCAACGGAGGCAAGAAAATAGTATTGCCAAGTGATTGATTTGAACACAAAATGACAGATTTTATTTGTGCTTGTTTGGTACAAAAAGTTGATGCCTGGGAATGCAGAAAGAATAGAGGTTATTTTCTTATCTTTGTCCCTCCCAGCATTATTATTTAGACTCACCTATTAATTGTCATGAATTTTCAACATTGGTTTTGTCTCCTGAAGGTCATGGAGGCACTTTTTATGACCTTCGCAATAGCACAGGTTTGAGTAACTCTGCAAATTAGTTTATCCGTATATCAGGTTGACTTGTATCAAGGACTTTATAGCTCAGCAGTAGGTGGGAAAAGTGGGGCCCTCTTGTGGTCCCATTTATCACTGTGGATGTATGATACTAGTCTATATTTAGTTTATTTGGAAGCACGGTGTCCCCAGTGTTCAATTTATTGCTGTCACTTGAAGGACCAGTGCTGTTTGTTTCAAGGAAAGAGCAATGAAAAAAAATTAATCACGATCCCAGTGCCTGAAGCATCAATGAGAGACTCTGAATAGCAAGTTTTGATTTAAAAAATTCTGTCATTTAACAGTACTTATTTGATAATATTTATTGGACACTTACTATATGCCAGGCATTCTTCCAGGTTCTAGGGACACAGAGGTGACCAAAAAAATCTCTGTCCTCATGGAGCTAACATCCCAGAATATGTTGTTATGAAATTAGACAGAAAGGACAGCAGTTAGATCACTTAAACTTAAGTGGTATATGTAAGGATGTACCTAAGTGAATTAACAGTGGTCTGGCCATAACTTTTACAATCAACTTTACGATTAATTTATTAATCATGCATTTGACCTGCATTCTGGTTTGAAGAGAAGCTAGCAAAAACTATGAAGAATATAAAGAACACGATTCTGTCTATAAAATTATAAACCCAACAGATGGAAAGGGCACTAGATATTTAAAGTGCATCTTGAAAGCAATAAAATTGGAAGTCTGATTAATTTTTGGCAATATTATTGGCAACAAGGTTTCTTAAAAAAAAACTTTCACATTTTTAAGATAAAAAAAAAAGAAACTCTGAACTCTAAGGAGAACAGAAGACTATAATTTGAATGTAACTTTGTGATTTGGGTATATGTAACTTTTCTCTTTTATGATCTCCTAGGTATCGTGTAACCTCATTAATACAACTTATTGATTCTCGACCGCATTTTAACTTGTGATCCTGGAAATTTCACTGGCACCATGCTAGCACCTGGTTCCTACAGGACTTGATATAATTTCCATATGTGCAGAAAACGAGAGACGCCAGATTTGCTGAACTTGGTTTTGGAATTCCCAGGAAGCAAATGTGTATCATGTAAATCCAACTTAAATAGTTACTAATACAAATGAAAATGTAATTAAGCTTTGGGAAAACAACAAAGGGCACAAATATGAAGTATATAATATTCTCTGTCGAAAATGTACTGATATTGAGAATTGGTCCCATTTCTTGACCTGCTCTCCTGTTCCCAAGAGAGCCCAGGGTGGAGCTCAGATCGTTCATGTCATGGAGGTGGGACAGCAATGGCGGTCCCTTGGAACACTGCTTGGCTATATCTATATTCCATTCACCCTCTGTCTATCTCCCTATCTTCTCCCTAGTTCATTCTTTTATATTATTTGTCTCATTTCTCTCTTTCCTGTTACTGCACACCCTTCAGATGGCAGAGACCACTTTTTATTTCCATTTTATATTATTCTACAGTACCTAGCATAGTGGTGCTAGATTCTCAGTAAGTGCATGTTTAATAATAAATAGGTGAGATTAGATATATTTTTAAATTAGCGTATATGCTCAGATATAACAAAGTTGGAGGCAAATGGCTTCTCTACAGCCCAACACTGAACTATGTCACTTTTCTCTTACTTGATACGGCTAATGACTCACTGTCTCCTGACTCCTCCCCCCATGTATCTGAGATGTATGCTCTGACCAGACCTGTATTTCCTCATTCTTGTGGAAATGTAACAATATAAAACCTCCCCTCTTTGAACTCCTGTTTTAGAAATGGCATTTCACAGTTATTCTGCATTGCCAGTGTTTGCCATTTTGTCTGCTTGGTTGAGATTGTAACCTTCTTGAACACAGGCGTCTTAACAACATTGGACATCGATGTCTTGATTGGCAGTTACAGAGAGGTGGGTCTAGAGCTTTGCAAGGGAGGTGGATGCTCAAAAAGGTGGGAAAGTCACTCCGAGACAGAAAAGAGTTGGGGAGCTTGGATCCAGTGTTGAGGCTTAGGCCATGGTCAGCAGAAACAATTTTGACTAGTACAGAGGGCCATCAATGAACAATTCTTTGGCTTAGTCCCTGGGACCATGTGCCTAGACACTACTGCATGGGTCCTTTAACCTGAGAGAGCCAGTCTTCCTTCTGGTAGCCTAACACAGGTGGACCTGTAATACCAGTGGCAGAGGACAAGGTGGTAGTGATCTCTTTTAGCCGGAAGTGCAAGTATTGATTGGAACAAGGCCATCGCGTAATACGTGGACAAAATGGCATTAAAGAACAGCTCTATTGGGCACCAACCATGATACACCTGAGCACCCTGGAAAAGCAGAGTGCATGGTACGGACTAGGAGTCCCAACAACGGGTTTGACATGAAGGTGCTTAAATTCTCAATCATCCCCCTAAGACCGATGCAATCTAGGGAAGTGAGAATCACACTGAGGTTCAAGTTTATCCTCAACGTCTTCTCAGCTCACTTATCTTTCCTACCCAGAAGGCAGTCCTGGCAAATCACTATTTTAGCTATTTTATTTGTGTCCCAACCCTGGATATGACCAAGTTATTCCCTCTTGCTCCATTTGCCACATAGCTTCCTTCATCTTCAAAATCAGTCTTTCGTTCCCTCTTCGACACATGCTTCATGAGCACCTTATTTATACGAGCTAAACTAGTCTAGGTATGGCGATACAACAGTGAACAACACAGCCCAAATCCTTGCTCTCATGGACCTTATATTCTAGTTTAAATCTCTCTTCTCAGACCTAGTCTTCCAATCAAGTAGCAACAGCAGAGTTAATATATAAAATCCCTGCTGACTTTTGCTGAACACTAACCACCCTTGAGATACTGTGCTAAATGCTCATCATCATCACAATCCTAAGTGGTAGGAAGTAATAGGAAGCACTTAAAAAAACCTTTTCAATTTGAAATAATCACAGATTAACAGGTAGTTGCAAAAAAAAAAAAATGTGCAGGGAGGGCCTATGCACCCTTTAGCTGGGCTCCCCCCCGAGATAACATTTCACATTAACTACAGTACCATCTCACATCCAAGAAGCTGACATTGGTGGAATCTATAGAGTTCATTCAGATTTCACCAGTTATATGTCCACTTACTTGTGACTGTGTATGGTGTGCGTGTCACCCTAGGCAATTTAATCACATGTATAGCTTCATGTGACCACCACTGCATTTAAGATATTTAACTGTATCATTACCACAAGCTTCCCATATGCTACCCCTTTATATCTATACCCATCCCCTCTCCTCATCCCTAACCCCCATAACCAAGATCTGGTATTCATCTAAGTTATTTTATGACTGTTACATAAGTGGAGTCATGCAGTATGTTATCCTTTTGAGACTGGCTTTTTCCACTGAGTACAACTTCCTTGAGGCTCATCCAAGCTGTTGCATGTATCGATAGTTTAGTCCTTTTTCACTGTTGAGTGGTATTCTGTGGTATGGATGTACCACATCCACCCACTGAAGGACCTTTGGATGGTTTCCGGTGTGGGGCTATTGTGAATAAAGCTGCTAGGAACATTGATGTACAGATTTCTGCATAAAAATAAGTTTAATTTCTCTGGGACATATGCCCAAGAATACAACTGCTGGGTCACAAGACCATTTTTAGTTTTAGAAAGAACTAGTTTCCAGAGTGGCTATACGATTTTATAGTCCCACAATATATGTATGAGTGCTTAAGCTCTTTTGCATTCTTGCCAGCACTTGGTATTATCATCATTTATTTCAGCCATTCTAATAGGTACATTGGTATCTCATTGTGATTTTAATGGGCATTTCCCTAATGGCTTATGATGTTGAACACTTTTCATGTATTTAACTTGCTGGATTCAAGGCATCACTCGCTTTGCTTTCCCTAAGTAAGGATAAAACATCCTCTGAATTCACCTTCCATGAAGGATAGAAGGGAATTTATTCAGAGAATGGAAGCCATCTAATCTTCATTAAACTATTTAAGGAAATCTAGAGCTCTAATTATTAGCTTTTCTTTGAATAAGAAGTACATGATTTTAAAAGTAAACTGTATTTTTCCAGCGTCATGCATCCTTCTAATCATATAAAAACAAAGTATAAACAGAAAGATGAAACAGGTCTGACATTAAGTGAAGATAGTGCTCTATTTTTGCTGATGAAATTATAATGGACTGATGATGTTGGAAGGTTCAGGCCTTAAAATAAAATTTCTGGTTCCAGATAGTGACTGTGGTCTCCTAGGGCATATCTTATCTGTTATCTGTCAATAGCATCACGGAAATTGTGTACTTTTGGAAACAGATGCAGCCTTGCAGTAACAGAAATGGAAAAGATATGTTCTGGGAATCCGAACTGCATTACAGTCAAATAGGGCCAGGAGCTATAGATATTATGGTTAGCACCATCTTCTTGGCCAAATATTCAGCACTATTTTCAGTACTGGAATTAAAAATCTGTTGCAGAATTAGGGGACAGTGACATGGGCAGTATCCTGTTGAAGAAGCTTTCTTTGTAACTACTGCTGGCTCTGAAGCCTTGGTGTTAACCATTGGGAACTTCTCAAAATTGTTCTGTGTACTTCAGTTTGTATCAGGTCCTACTACCTGAGCGTATTGCCCAGATAGCATCTTAAATGCTAATAATAATAATATAATGTCGTATAATGTATAATATGTCATTGCTGAAAGTTTATCATTTACTAAATTATAGTACTGTCATTGGACATCTTTGGGCAGGATTCTAAATCACAGTGAAAAATATACTGGACCTAAGGGAAAATGATGCTCAACTGAATGAAGAAAATCCAGTCTGAAAGTAAAAGACTGTGCTTATGGTAACATTTTGCTCAAAATAATGTGTCTATTCTCTAAGTTTTTATAATAAAAAGTTCAAACAAGAGTTTGAAGAATAATACAGTGAATAGCCATAGTCCCAACACTTAGATTCAATAATTTTTAACAGTTTCTGTATTTCCTTTATCTATATCTCTAATTTTCTGAGTCATTTTAAAGTAATGTGAAGATGTCATGCATTCTTCACCCTTACACATCTCACATGCTATCTTCTGACGATATGGGCATTCTTCTACATAATAATAGCATGTGCTCGTGCATTTGTATGTATGTCATAGGTGACACTGCTTTAACAGGTTAACACCGTGTAATGGGTTTTTCGAGAACATGATCAAATAGGTTTGCATTTACACTTTTGTCCCCAAAGTTAGTCATTAAGTATATGTGAAACAAAATATCTACGTTATAAGTCAATCAGCGAAAGACAAACACCATATGATTTTACTCATATGTGGAATTTAAGAAACAAAACAAGTGAGCAAAGGAAAAAGAGAGAGAGAGAGAGACAGAGAGAGACAAACCAAGAAACAGACTCTTAACTATAGAGAACAAACTGATGGCTACCAGAGGAGAGGCGGGTGGAGGGACGGGTGAAATAGGTGACGGGGATTAAGGAGGGCACTTGTCGTGATGAGCACTGAGTGATGTATGGAAGTGGCGAATCACTACATTGGACACCTGAAACTAATATAGCACTGTACGTTAGCTATACCGGAATTGAAAGAAAAACCTAATTAAAAAACATCCATTTTATCTGCTAAGATTTCCTTCCCTTCCCTACTCAGGTCAACAATCATTTGGTTCATCAAACAAAAAAGTTGCTCCAGACACAGTGCTCCTTTCCTGCCTGCATTAGCGTACTGCTGAACAATACTAGCCATACAGACCTCCATAAATACAAACTACTTAATGCGGGAATGTGGGGTCCACAGTCTAGATTGAGGAGGGGAGTTTGTGAAATGCCTGAAATGGTAAACTTTTGTGTACGTATCCATTTTCAGGGGTAGGGAGAAGAGCATCCACTGTGGCCATCAGATTCTCAAAAGTGCAACCCTAAAAAAAGGTTGAGAACCATTGATTTAATGCTTTCAAAATGCTTACCCTTTGGGAGCTGGGAGATATTATTACCAAGGGCATAAATTATCAACTGCTAACTGACAGAAAGGAGGAATTTCAAAAAGACTCATCTATTCTATCCAATCGACAGCCTGGTGCCACTGAACTGGGTTCTGGCACAGAGCTAGAGCAGAAGGCAGCACGAAGCATATTACACACACTGACAAGTTCCCAATTAGTTCAAAGTCTTCAGGAAAATGATCTGAATGTCACTGCAGATGGCCTAACTCTATTCAGTGGGCAGAGTCCAGGCAGAGTGCCAGAAGCCCACTCTGGAGATCAGGCCCCTACCTTGCCCGGACTGTGTCTGTTCCCAATGTAGCCCCTCTCCAGGCTTTGGTGGCCTTTAGGAAGGTTTCCGACTGTGACTGAGCTCACCTTGAAGAAACGCAGAAGGGGAAGCAGAAAAACCCAAAATAAACAAGTGAGAAAAAGGAAAAGCGTCTCCAGATACCTGGACGTTTTAAAAACGGGTGAACTTTCTTGCAAATGCCAAAGGGAACAAAACAAGGGTATGAAGAAGCACCAGGTGCTGTGCTTAGTATTCTTACATGGCTGTCTCACAGCATTAGCAGAAGTAGCAGGGCCTCCTTAGCATCTCTGTTTCATAGCCGGAAACAAGTGAAGCTCAGAGAAGTGTAGCAATTGGATGGGGGTAAGGACAGCTAGTTACTCAGCCAGCTGGGGTGAGAACCCTGTCTGTTGAATGCACGTTTTGTTGTTTTGTAAATATTCACTCGGGTGAGGGAGGATAGGTATGGAATGCACAATGAAAAAGAACAACAAACAAGTGACATCGGCTCACACTGTGGGGTCATTTGCTTACTGCGCTTTATTTTGAGCTAGCTTCTGTTGAAAAATGCATGGTGAGAGACAAATCAATAGCACTTAGCATCTGAACCACTTGATTTAAATGCATTATCTCATTTAATATTAGAGGTCCATAAGCATTACCAATCCCATTTTACTGCTGAGAAAGTAGCCTGGAGAGGCCGAGTGAAGAGCCCGAGGCTACAGATACAGTACTTGATAAAGTTGGGGTTCACACCCAAAACTGGCCCAGGAGCCAGTGTTCTCCTTCTCTGTAGGCTTGAGGCTATGGACCAGGTGGGATCAGGACACATGTTAACACCTGGGAGGGCACCAACTTTGAGGCCACCAGAGAACACTTAGTTGAATGAGAAAAGGTTACTTTCTTTCTCAAATGAACCCTTGGTTTATCCAATAAACACATTCTTGAGAAGTTTTATAGAAAACCGAGTTTTAGCAAATTGAATTGATCTTTACTGCCAATGGGTATCCATTAGGCAGATGATTCTAATATGTTCTGTTTACCCACACTGGACATCCACAAATCAGCATTTAAACTTCCTGGGATACGGGGTGGCTGGGTGGCTCAGTTGGTTAAATGTCTGACTTTGGCTCAGGTCATGATCTTGTGGTCTGTGAGTTACAGCCCCATGTCAGGCTCTGTGCTGACAGCTCAGAGCCTGGAGCCTGCTTTGGATGCTGTGTCTCCCTCTCTCTCTGTGCACCAGCTACCACGCCCCCCCCCCCGCCCTCTGCTCACTCTCTCTCTCCCTCTCAAAAACAAATAAATATAAAAAAATAAACATCCTGAGATACCACAAGGAATCTCTATTTTTTTTTATAATGGGATAATTATTTCCCAGTGAGTTAGATTTTGATATTTGCATTCTGACATTAAGTATTAAGAACAAAAATAATTAAGAAAATAAGTAATGGGAAACCTCACTAAAATGGAGTCAGGAGATAGGCAGGGGGAGCTCTCATAGTCAATTGCAGACCCAACAGGAACACATGAACTTGATGTTACACGGACTTGACCTTGCATGTGGATACTACTCTACTATTCCAGCTGGAGGAAGAGACGCATTCCTCACCTCCCCCTGCCACCCTTGCTCCCCGCTCCCTGCCACCCACCAATAGCTCAGCCAATGAAAAGCCACCATACTTTGAACTCCCAGTTTACTCCAGTGGATTTTTAGTTTATAACAAGCCTTCCCAAATCACCCCTTTTCTCCTCAAAAAAGTGTACCTCTCCTTTGTTCCTCAGATTTGCCTACTATTTTGCTGCAGGTTGTTTGTCCCAGATTGCAATTCTCTCATTCTTGAATAAACCCATCTTTTGTTGGCAAAATAACTGGCAGTTTTTATTTTTAAGGATAACACAGGGTATGGTTCAAGAGGATGAAGCAATGGAAAGACGCTACAGAATAATGAAAGTGCTTTAAACAGCCCTGGCTTTGCCAATTACTAGTTGTGTGGCCTCCAGCCAGTTACTAAAGGGCTGTACGCCTCAATTCCTATACCGTAATATGTAAATGACAGCTATCTCAGAGGGTACTGTTTACTTATCAAATTAAGTAAGATGATACATGTAAAGTTCCTGGATCCCTACTGGCACTTAAAAAACATACGTGACAATAGGAAATAATAAGAATCTATAATTGAAACAATTCGATATCTAAACTCGGAAGATGTCAGTCTGGTTGGGATTCCTGCCTCGAACAAATACTGAATCTCTCAGAAACTTTGGGCAAGAGTTTCAACCTCCTATAACCATCGAGAACCGGGAAAGTCAGTCATTATCATCCCAGATAAGTGAGAATGTAATGTGCTTCAATTTTTCCATTTTCTCATCAGACAGTCACCATTTTGCATTTGCAGGTGGTTTTAGCAACACAAAAATTCTCTCCCACGCCTCTCCCATGATAACGTTGTTAAAAAAATCACAAGGTGAAGCCGCTATACTATAGGTAAATGAGTAGGCTTTCCAATTTTATTAATTGTGGTAGTTTGTTTGCAAAATGATTACAACTATCCTCCTCCCTGTATCCAGGTACCTCTGCAACAGTGGCTTTGTAGTTTCCTCCCATCAGAAGGTGGAGTTTATTTCCCTTCCCCTTGATCTGAGCGAGTCTTACGACTTGGTTTGGCCAATAGAATGTATTAGAAGTGACAATGTGCCAGTTTCCAGCCTAGACCTCAAGGGACCGTGCATGCATCCAGATGTTCCCTTGGAATTCTGCACAGCCACCATGTGAACAAGTCCAGACTCGCCTGCTAGCTGTCCCCTGTCATGCCAGCCGTCACCCAGTCAGATGACAGAAATTGCAAGTGAGTGCATGTGCGTGGTACGCACTCAGATGTTTTTCTCACCCGTGGTCTTGTTTGGACATGTGGGTCACATTGACAATATCTGGATAACTAATTTCCAGTTGTAATGACGACAACATTTCTCATTAGTGGATTCTCAAATCTCAAATAGGGAAACTGAGATAGACATATTTCCTGTAATATTAGAGCTGCACTGAGAGTCAATAGCTTTTAGGCCCTGCTAAATCTACTTATCCACAGTTACTCACTGAGGAAGCAAATCAACCTTTAAAATATAAGGCATAGTAATGAAGGAAGCGGCGGCGGGGGGGGGGGGTAGGCTAAGAGAAAGAAAATAGCTCTTGTTAACTTGGAAAACCTACGAATATTTATTCTATTAACCAAACCTCAAACCATATGCACTCTTAAAAATATGTTTGGGAATGGATTTCTAAGATCCTTCATGCTTCAATATAATAACTGGATAAAAAACTTAGATGAATGAAGAACTTTAAGCTGCCTGAAGAAATTAGTTACCGGTTGAGAACGTGGTAAATAAGAAAAATCTCTCTGTTGGAGAAGTCACAAAAAATTATGATCGTAACATATTTAAGCAGTCAAAAAGCATTATGTCTTATGCAACTTTAATCTGCCTGGAACCTTTCCATGAAAGCATCATCAGTTTTATCTAAAAATGGCTCTCCTGCTGTTATTAATCCATGGGACTTGCTGAGTACTCACTGCATAAGTAGGATCAGATCTATTTGGAAAATAAGGAGTTGAATATTCACCTTTTTAGGTGGTGAAGTTGGGTGCCTTTCTGTATTGTTGGGCGACACATCTTCAGATGTCTTGGGTTTATCTTAGGTCGCTTAAACATTTTTAAAAACTTAAACTAATACTTGTGTTTTTGACCACAAAAGCAATACATGTTCATTTGGACAGCACGGGTCTTGACATGGGGTTTGCAGAACCAGGACAAGGGTGAGGAAAATGGCTCATTTACCTCATGCACAAAAATTTCAGGAGGCACCAGAAAACTCAGTAATATAAAGGATATAAAGGCAATGTTTCAAAAATCAAAGTTAATGCCCAAATTCCATGACTAACAGAAGATCAAGATTTTAAGTAAAGACAGGCTTTGATCCTGTATCTGCCTGACCCTTTCTCGCTTACCTCACCTGGATCCTGGCCCTGGTTCCAATAAACCTCCATTTATAAAAAGAAGCAGCTGAAATCATATGCATTTGTCTTCCTTGACTTATTTCGCTTAGCACATAATACACTTTAGCTCCATCCACTTGGTTGCAAATGGCAAGACTTCATTCTTTTTTATAGCTAAGTAATACTCATATGTGGAATTGAAGAAACAAAACATATGAACAAAGCGTTATTAAAAAAGGAGAGAGAGAAAGGGAGGAGAAAGGCAAACCATAAAACAGACTCAACTATAGAGAACAAACCGAGGGTTGATGGAGGAAAGTGGGTGGGGGATGGGCTAGATGGGTGATGGGTATTAAGGAGGGCACTTGGTGAGATGAGCACTGTGTGTTGTATATAAGTGATGAATCACAAATTCTACTTCTGAAACTAATAATAATAATGTGTTAACTAACTAGAATTTAAATAAAAAGTCGAAACAAACAAACCAACAAACCACCAAGCAGCTGGCCCATGGACTGTGGTTTGCCAACCTGATTTTTAAAATACCACATTAAAATATTACTTATCTTGATTACTGAGATTTTGGGTGCCCCCTTCAATTTTGTGCCCCACTCTCCTCACCCTGTTCCAGCTCTGGGAGTTTGGATTTTGTTCCAGGTCCCACGATAAACCAACGAAGGTTTTCAAGCAAGTGACTGATGGAATTTAAGTTTTAAAACGATGGCTTTGGCTGCTGTAGAGATTGGAGGGAGATCAAATGCAGAGAGATGGGAGGTCAGGAGGCTGATGTACTAGTCTAGTGACGCCACTCTTGCCCAAGTCACCAAAGGCCACTCTGACGTGAAGACAGTGGCCACTTCCTGTCCTCACATGTCACTGGCCATGTCAGCATGTGTCTAACTGTCATGTTGTCATTGAGACTCTCCTTCTATCTCATTGAGTGCCCTCTTCTGTTCTCAGTCTTTTGGCCTTACACACCATCAATGGACACCCGTAGTCCTGACTTTGTCCCCTCAGAACATGCACATCTCCCTGCCAGTTAGCCGTCTCCATTCATTGTCTAGTGGGCGTAACAGACTTCACACAGCCAATTTCACTTTCATAGATATTAATGCCTTTCTCTCTGTACTGTTGAAATCAGTCCAATCATACACTTAGATGTTATAAAACATCTTCATATTTCTTTGGTTTATTTTAGGTTGCTTAAACATTTTTTTAACACCTAAAATAACATGTATGTGTTTGGACTATGAAAGTAACACATGCTTACTAAAAATTTTTATTTCCATTCCCCAACCTGTTAATCTTCTATCTACCTTTTAGTAGAGGAGGGCACTGCCATCTACCCAATTGCTCAAGCCAAAAAATTAGGAATCTTTCTTAATTTTTCCCTTCCCCTTTTGCCCTACATTCAGCCTGCTAGCAAATACCACAAAGCCTAGGGGCACCTGGGTGGCTCAGTTGGTTAGGCATCCGACTTTGGTTCAGGCCGTGATCTTGCAGTTCACGAGTTGAAGCCCAGTTGGGCTCAGTGCTGACAGTTCAGAGCGGGGAGCCTGCTTCGGATTCTGTGTCTCCCTCTCTCTCTGTCCCTCCCCCACTTGCGCGCGCGTGCTCTCTCTCTCTCTCTCTCTCTCAAAAATAAATAAGCATTAAAAAAAATACCATGAAGTCTATTGCCAACATTTGCCCCCATTTGTCTTTAAAAAAATCATCAACCTTAGTAGGTCTCGTAAGGACATAGTTCCCACATACGTAGGGTACCGTCTGCCCCAGATGGAGAAGGCTAGGGTGGCAAGGGGTAAGAGTGTGTGAATAGTATTGTTGAATTCCCAGGACAGGCGTAGAGAGATAGACTGGATTGGCTTTTGGAGGGCAGAAGATGCAGTTTGGAGAGAAGTAGTTCTCCATGTGTCTGGGTCTCTTCAGGTAGAAAGTGTCTCAACTTTAGGTCCAGCACACACACTCTCTTACATCCTATGCTGGGTCCACACATCTAGATCTGGAACCAGAGAGTGAAATTCTCCAGCAGATGGTTGGTCTTGGAGGGGGTAGGGTGATTTTAGTGAAAATGTGTCTAGTCATCATCTGGGATGGTGCCCAAGCAGACAGGGCTGGTGACACCGTTCAGCCAGAGCTCAGCTTGAATGGCTCAGGATCTATGGCCTGGCATGGGGGTGACACCAGGTGGCAATGTACCAAAACCACAGATTCAGCTTTCCAGCTAAGAGTATACTCCTCTGAGAGCCATTTTTGCCAATGTAGAGGCCACTTAACCGGTAGCTATGCCTCCAGGTCCTGCTCACATAGACCAAATGAAGTTTGTTTGCTTCTTTTGCTGTCGTTTGATTTGGCTCTGATGGTTGCTTGTATGGGGCTGAGACTTTCCATGTTTTATGATTGCAAGATCCTGTTCCGAGACATGGTGTTAATTTTTCTGAGCAGATCTGAATGAGTTCATCAATCGTCTACCCACTTAAAAAATCAGTGGATTTGATTTAGTAATGACTGATTTTAAATGCTCTTTGCATTTCGAATGTAAGCTGCCTGACCCTATTACGAAGAAGAATTTTTATCTTAAGGTTAAATATTGAAAAATTATAAATACCTGCTCTACTTATACCTGCATCTTACCGAACTCAGTAGACTCTACAGTATAAAAATATTAGATTTACCGTCTCTTTCCTGCTGAAATGTCTATTTGCTGAGATCAAAGGACCCATTATTCAGACTAGATGTTACATTTTCCACCAATCTTATTTCTAGGAAATATTTCTAGCTCAGTTTTTGACATGCCTCTTGTGCTCCACATTCTGCCACTGCCATTACATTTGAATAACTGGTGCAGATGACCCTATCATGGTAGCAAATTAAGCACAGACCCTTCGGGTCTATTTCTCTGTATGCGGAGCGTCTGCTACCAAAGGGCCATCAAGGAGTCCAATGAGGATACGTTCCAGAGAATGCATGAGAGGTCTTGTTCCCACAGACACTAAGTACCAGGACAACTGCCCTACACGCTCCTGTACCCTTTGGAAGGGGAAGAATGTCATGTCTGAGCCTTCTTTCTGTAACATATATTTACCAAAAATAACTATGAGTACCTGTGTGTGCCTTTCCAGGTTGCAAAGCACTTGAAATATGTGACTATCAATATGCCGTGTAGGACTGCAGTTCTCAACATTCAATTTCTTCTGCAACACTTGAGAATGACATGGACATGTGTGGCACCGACACAGCAATGGACTAGTGATGTGCTTAATCCACAGAGTGCAGGACTGCCCAGGTTTTGTCTTTGCCTTGTTCCTCCTTGTGCAAGCTTGCTGGACTCAACTGAGTGAGGCTGAGGTTACTGAGGTAACCCTGAAACCCCTCTAATTGGTGGAAGTAAATTTATGAACTTGGGTACTTTGGTCATTGGGGATAATAACTGCCTATGACACACCTCACACCTGAGGATACACTCATCCAATTCCATGCTGCACTTGTAAACTTAGAGCTTCACGAGGAATGGCGTCTCTCATCTAAAGATCAAAGATTTATTTAAGGGCGCCTGGGTGGCTCAGTAGGTTGAGCGTCTGACTTCAGCTCAGGTCATGATCTCATGGCTAGTGAGTCTGAGCCTCGCATCGGGCTCTGTGCTGACAGCTCGGAGCCTGGAACCTGCTTTGGATTCTATGTCTCCCTCTCTCTGCCCCTCTCAAGCTCGTGCTCTCTTTCTCTCTCTCAAAAATAAATAAACGTTCAAAAAATTAAAAAAGTAAAAAAGTCAAAGATTTCTGTAAGGCGAGAATAAGTGCCGTGTTAGACATAGCCATGGTGGAAATGATTCAGTGATTCAAATGGATGTAGGTGGGGGACTGGCTTTTGAAGGATAAGGACATTCAGCCTAAATGGACATGGTTATATATTTTGTAGGTGACACTTATTATATGCTTAATATTCCAGGAAGGGTCTATGATTCACTCATTAAATCCTTGTAACAGCCTGTAAGGTAAGTTCTGTTTTCATCCTTAAGTGACAGAATGGGAAAACATAAAACAGAGGAAGGGGAAGAGAAATCATTTGCCCCATGCGAACTACAGTGAGTGAAAGAGCTGAGCTGAGTCTATGCCCTTGGCCATTATGCTACTCTCTATCTCCATTTAAGCTCGTTTGATTTTAAATTACAGTCCTGTTTTCCTCACCTGACCTTAGCTTATGCATATCTTCTCTATATTTTCACGTAATCTGCTTGAAACATAAAGAGTTGATGTCCATGTTTTTAAAAAACTTATCATGATACTTTTCATGTTCTGCTTAGTGGATACTTGTAAATAACTGAAAATAGGATTCTTCATAAGGAATATTCAATATCATCATCAACGTTACTTGTTTGCATGAACAATTCTGTAGGTGAAAGACTATATTAGTATTCTTACTCTGTGATCTCTAAGTAGAAAAGTACTAAATAGGGTCTTTTTCATGAGTTAACCATTAACTGGAACTTCCAAAACAAACTTTGAATAGGCATAAAACTAAAGGAGTAGAATAAAAAATATACAGTACTTGAAGGGGAGATAAAACATCTTATTTTGTTACATTCTATTTTGTATAAGTTTAGAGGCTCCCCATCCCCATGGATGAAAATAATTTTAGCATTCAAGCTATATAAAGATATAGACGGAGGGGACACATTATCAAGAACACAAAAATGTCTGAATGTTATAAATACACCCAGCTCCGTGAGATTAAATTAGCTAATGTATTAATATAATTCCTATTCACATTCATTTGTAAAGACAAAGATAACCAGAATTCCCGCCATCTTAGGAATATCTTACACTGAAAAACTGACGTTATTATCATTTTACTTAAAATTTCTTTGTTCCTTAGAGTGTGCTGCATTGTTACAACTGATCATTCACGACTATGATTTAGCCTAACTTCATTTGTCAGCTTTCGGCTGTAAAAGAAAATCAGGGACGTATTTTGTACTTTGGAGTAAATTCCCCATATCTAACAAAATAAACATGACGTGTTTGTTAGACGTGGTGGCAAAAATAATGTGTGTTTTCAAAACACGATGGCAAAGAAGGGTGTGGAAGAAATGGGACTCAGGATAGAACATGGAAAGCATGAACATTTTTTAGGTGGGTCCCAATGACAGTGGGTCTGTGGTCAAGATCAGCATGGGGTTGGGTGATGGGGGGCTGGTCCCCAGTAGCCCAAACTCCCAAAGGCTGGCCCACTCCACACCTCAAGTTTGGATTTCCTACATTAGTTCTGTAAGAAAGAAGACTGTACAATTTTTCACTATGCATCACAAATACAAATTTTTCAGGTGCGTAAGGAACTTCAAGGGAATTGTCCTGGTCCATTCCTCCCTTTTTAAAGAGGAAGAAACTGATCCCGCGACAAGAGACTGTGTTTGAAATGCAAAAGGCACTGGACCTGGGTCAGATGCCCACCTGAAGTCACGTTCCCCCATCTTCCCAGCTGTGTGATCTGGGGAATGCTGTCAGCCTTTGTGGTTCCAGCTTCCCTAGCTATAGGATTATGATAAGCCTTCCTAGGAATGCTGATTAGAAACAGTACATGGGATGATGTATACTAAATTATCTTGAAAACGATGCAAAGCAATACACTCATTGCTATCAAATAATCCACGTTAGGCACAATCCTGTAGTATCTGAGTTTTAGCCAAAATGCAAAGAATTCTAGCCATTTTGTACGAGAGCCAAACAAACAGGTACATTTCAGTGCATCATCTTATAGGTTTCCTTTCCTCACAAAGTGTGACATAAACCATTTGAGTTTCTTGCTTGTTCTCAGACTCCCCCGGAAGAAGATCAGAAGAGAAATTGCATTTGCACCAACAGATCATTTCTCTTCTCTGAAATTGCCCTCGCCGCTGATTATAAAAAACAAACAAACAAAACAAAACCCCAAACCCTGTATCCTCTTCGGCAGCAAGCAGGGGGCTGTCCCTTTAGGGCTGACACACTTTCTTTATTGCAGAAAGAAATGCCTCTGAAGTTTCTGAATGCTGAATTCAAAACATCAGTGATGTCAGGCCAGGTCCACCTTTTAAAGAAAGGTCACTGCTGTGAGAAAGGACCTGTGTGCGGGGCCTCAGACTGGGTGGGATAAGACTGACAAGCAGACGGTTTTGATGGATAACAACAAGCTTTTCTCTTTCAAGGGTGCGCTAATCAGACAGGAACAAGACATAAGCACACCCTTTCCCAATCCACTCCTTCTCTGCTATTATCTCGGGCATGGTTAGAGTGAAAATAAGTTTTGGTGGCTTTTATGGCCCTAAAAATATGGCCACAACCGACCTTCCTTGGCATGTATTTCCCACTACAATTCTTTCCCTCATCCTCAAACACAAATGTACACACACACACACACACACACACACACACAGTGAGGGAAAGGAGTTCCAAGTTCTTTAGTTGTACCTCTTGCCTGGAATACTATCCTTGGCCATTCCCCCTGGAGAAGTTTGCTGGATTTCTCTCTATCCTCTAACCCTCACCTCTTCCATGAAGCCTTCCAAGGTTTTCCCAGATGAAATTAATTTCCTTTTCCTTCATATCATGAGAATTCCTTGATTGTAGTAGTATTTACAGCCTGCCTTTAGTGGTTTATTTTGTTTGTTTCCTCTCTATGTGTGGAACTCTTCCTTGACAAGGGGTATGCTAGTTATCTTTGTCTCTCCTGTAGTAACTAAGACTTTAGTAAAGGTATTTATAAGAACATTTACCTGTTAAAACTCTTCAAAGTTGTCCTTTTATCTCAGGGAACTTATAGATGGTCTGTGTTGGGGTTTCCTAAATCTCCTTTATTAGAAATTTTGGCCATATAGGACAAGATCACCAACAGGTCTCTACAATTAGAGAAGGAGCAGTAGGAAGGATGAGAAAGGGGTGATGCTCACGGCTCTGTTTTCATGCGACAGATGTCCCTGAGATGAGACGGGGCAGCATGCACTGCTCAGAATAGCACTACTGGCTCAAGAATATCATGAAGGGGTCAGGGAAATGGGGCACTAAAGGTAAATTAAGGGTAGGACAACATGAACAAATACGAAAGAACATTTCTGGATCAAAACGGAAGCGGGAAATAAACAAGATTTACTATCGGCAGGAAAGAATGCTTATGAAATTAACCAGTGGGTATCACTTGTGTTGCTATTGTTAAAAACCCAATCCTTTAAGTGAAGGTAGGTTCTCACCTTTACAAGAATCATTAACTCCTCTCAGTAAATGGGAAAAGGCTTGACTTCAAAAACAGCACAAAGGGAAGGCCTATGATGAACAAGGTTATAGGGTATCTTATTTGAGTTAGCCAACACATATTTTACAGTGGACATCTGCATGAGGATTGTGAGCCCTGAGTTTGAACTTCCTTTCTTCTCCTCTTGGTGGTAGTGGTAGGAGGTATTTGTGGAAGGCAAGAAAGGAGGACAAAAGATAAAGAGATTTTAACGAGCCAAGGCAGCCCTATTAACTAGTTCTCAGAGATAAAAATGGTGCAAACATTAACTGAAGTGCCATAAACTGTTATTAGGCAGTGGGCAGACATTAGTTTAAATAATAGAGACAACATCCCTGTAAAGTACTTACATAATATTATCTTCATTCTTCAGATGGGCAGCAAAGTTAAACAACTTGTTCTAAGGCCATCCAATTAATAAGTGTTATTGCCACATGTCTAATAAAAAAGGAAAATCCGCCAAACAAGGGCAATACGTTTCAAAAATGTTAGGTTTCATGAATTCAGAGAAGTAGCAAGAGATTAGATGGGGACAATGAAAACCAAAAACCCAGAAACAAAGAAACCAAGCACCCAAAGGAATTGGATGGCACTGATGGAAAGAATTTCAATACACAAGAGAAAAAGTGAAAGTAAGATAAAGAATCAAATTGGCTAGAACTAGAACTTGCACCGACATAATAGAATGTTACAAAACAGAGAAACTGAACCAGATCATTTAAGGAGAAGTGAAGGAAATAAAATTCACCTGTAGGAAGAAAGCCCCAAATGGGAAACAGTTTGTATAAATTATTTGGAATAGGGAAAGCATTTAATTCCACCGGCCAAGGGGGAGCCAGATACACACTGATTCACTAATGAGGGGAGACATCTAATCAAAGAGGACACTTTTAAGATTAAGGGGTTAGGGTTGGTTACTGAGTTTTGTGTTTATAAAACAATCCATAAAAAGGGTCAATTTGTATTCAGTTTCACAGACTCTGTACCACCCACGTCTGTTGGCAGACTGGGAAAGCTAGAACAGGGAAGGAAATGACTCAAAAGTTATTTAATAAAACTGGTTTTGCTCAAATTGTCTGGGCCTAAAGTTATTCATTTCAAAATAAGAGGGTTTAGTGAGTTTTACCATTATCAATTACAAATTACTCCCCCCCCTCCCCCACTCAACAATTCTTTAAAAGATGTAGATGATGGGAAGTGTAGAAACCATGTAGCAAAGTTCAAGATCAGTCAGACCCATTTAACTACTAGAAAGGAATCAGTGCCAAATATTACCCAACTTGCAAACATTATAAGTGCTTAGAGGTTTGGAGATACAGCTAAATAGCTTTTTTTCAAAATATACAAAACTTTTGTTTCTTGGGATGAGGCAGCAGGCATTTTGTATTTCCATTTATAATAAGCAATGAAAAGTATTAAGATTTTATTTTATTTATTTTATTTTAAAAAATGTTTTAAATGTTTATTTTTGACAGAGAGAGAGAGAGAGAGAGAGAGAGAGAGAGAGAGAGAGCATGAGCAGGGGAGGGGCAGAGACAGAGGGAGACACAGAATCTGAAACAGGCTCCAGAATCTGAGCTGTCAGCACAGACCCCAACGTGGGGCTCAAACTCACAAACCGTGAGATCATGACCTGAGCCCAAGTTGGACACTCAACCGAGTGAGCCACCCAGGAGCCCCAGATTTTATTTTTTTTAAAGATAACATTTATTGACCTGAAGTTTGAATTATCTTGCACAGAAATGTGTTGGGTATTTCATAATTGAGAGGAATATATGAAATACTAGTGAATTTGAAAAGAAAGCACTGATGTTATACTATTCTTAAGCCATATCTTCATGATAAGAACCATATCTTGATGATAAAAGTTGAGGGTTGGGGAGGAAAGTAAGAATACTATATTTGGGCTTTCATGTGGGATTTCTTTTCAGCATTTGAAAAATCACTTCCAAAAATATGGTCTAGTACACACTGACAATTGGAGAGAACCATCCGGATCAAAGGATCCCTCAAATGTAGGTTTCGTTTGGTTACAAGCACTAGCATGTTGAAGCATCTCTGTTCAATAAAGTATTTCTGAGGTCCAGGCAATAGTCTCCCAGTGGCATGTGATTTGACTAGGAAATATTGACAGTGCGCAGGAATAAGATTTAACTGCTGGCACAGAGTTTGTCCAACTGGCTCAGTTTGCCAGGGGGCCATCTTGGATCTAGCTCCAACTATGGTGACAAAATATAAGAGCATCCCTCACCTCCCCCCACCCCACTCCAAATTAGAAAGCAATTCAGAGCACTGTGAATCTGCAGTAATCACCCAGTTGCTAGTTATTCTGTCCAGAGTACACATTTGCAGGGAAGTGTCATGGCATGGTAGCTAAAGAGTGCGGGATATGGAGTAGATGCACGAGTCTGAATCCTAACTCTGTGTATAACTGGAAATGTAACTGTTCCACACCTCAGGCCTCACTGGAAAAAAAAAGGACTATTATGTTCTACCTCATAAGCTATTTTGAGAATTAAAGGGGGTAATTCATGTGGAAGGTCTTGGCATCTGGTAACTAAATGCTTAATAAATTTTAGTCCTTATTAGCAGATTCTTTGAAAATAGACTCAAGAGCTGAAAATTTAAGAAACAAAATATGTAATACTTCCAGAAGACAAAAAATAATGGTACTAATTGGGTCCCAGGAGCCAACTCTGGTGGTAAGGAGGATGGATGCTGAAATATCTAGTCTACTGGTTAAAAGAAACAGAGCCTGAAACAGATTTCTGCAGGGACCCAACCCAGGGAAAACTAAGAAGTGGTATTCACATGAAGGCAAACAAGAACAACCTGATGAGTGATCATAGCTAACATTTCTGGAGACCTCTGGCTTATCATATGCTTGATCTGCAGTTGTGGATTGGTCCTGACAATCTTCTCCCTGTTCCCATCCTCACATCCCATGAGACAGCTTAGATGTGATGATTAGGGAGAAGCCTGTGGCTATGAAAGTAAGCAAAGAGAAAAGCTAACTGGCCAAAAGGGAACTGAAACCATGACCTTGGTCTCATTAAAAAGAGTCAGCAATGTCCTTGAATAGACCAGTTTTTCACAGACAGCTAAGCCATCTGCAGAGAAAACAAAACATGGCATACATACACAAACACATATGCACACACAAATAAAAACACAAAAGCAAACAACAAATAAGATTTACAATCAAATATAAATTAATTCACAGGTATTTTTACAAATCAACTTCTATTTTTCTTTTGGTGTGAGCATCGATAGATAGCCTTCTATGAAGTCAATTCTGTTGGCAAGGTTGAAATGCTTCTGAAATGGAAAACTATGCTATAAATTACATTTGAAAAGTCATAGCTAAGTTGTCAACTTGCATTGATAGGACACCCACCTACCTCAAAGATAAAAAGTGTGCTGCCTTCCAAAATTTGAAAACTGAAAAATGAGTACTTCAAAAACAAGCTCAGATGTAGACCTAACATTATCAGGCAGCACAGAATCAAAGCCCTGATGACCTCATTTGCTTTTACAGTATGACAAGAAATAAACATTCTAAGCAAAGCTATAATACCTCAAGTAGGGGCTGTGTCAGCAATAATAGCACCTAATAGTAATGTAAGCACTTACAGTAGCACTTACTATTTTAAGCACCTGAGCATGTATTGGTTAGTTTAATTCCTGGAACAACCCAATGACAAAGGTGGTATTATTATTTCTATCTCATAGACAAAGAATATAAAGCAGAGAGAAATTAGGGAGCCCGTCCAAGGTCATATGGTAAGTAGAGGCAGGATTCAGACCCAGGCAGTCTAACTTGGAAGCCATGATCTTAACCACTCCCCATGGCAGCCAATGGGTGTTCCTGGGACAGATGAGAGATGACATCAGGCACTAAGGCACACACAGCTTGCCAGTGGGACATCCTCCCCCCTTATCTTCACACTTCTCTCTCCTTTTTTCCTATCCCCTTTCCCCCAGAGTGTTACTTTGAGTGTTAGCAAGCATACTGTCACTAATTTATAAAATTAGATTAAAAATAAACCCCAGAGTTGTCTTATCTAACCAATGCCTTTACTCTGCAGATGAGGAGACTGAGAGATCAAACTAACGGGCCCTAAAAAATTACTGGGACCATCAAACTAATGCCAGTGTGTACTGTAATAGGACCTACTCCTTCCTAATCTTACAGGTTTCCCTACGAAGTACTGAAAGGGCTTCAGCCACGGTCTTAAAACTCAGTTTTCATCCCTGACCATAGTTACTTCTCTCAGAGAACCCAGTTTTTCTCCCCCTGCAGATCTTGGTTCTTCCCTTCCATTTTGGCAGTCCTCTGTGAGCTGGTACCAGAAAATCCTTACTCAGGTAGACTGCCTGATTGCTGGAGACTCCCATACTAATCTGCTCCCTAAGATGATGCTAACTGTCCTTGTGCTTGGAGAGAAATTTCAAATCTTTTTGAATCTCTACTGCTAGGGACTTCTATTTAATCTGTATGTGATTAAAGGTTATTGACCAGTATCTTCTCACCTTTCTTTTGTTTGTGCAGGAGGTAGGGTACTTCCTCTAATTCTTGGCTTTTTGCTCGATGAAAGAAAGGACTTGGTATCTGATATTACCATGGCCAAATAATGGCCCCCAGGATGTCCACATCCTGTCTTAACCTCAGTGAATATGTTACTTTATATGGCAAAGGGGACTTTGCAGGTGTCCTTGTACAAGAGAGGCAATAGAGTGAGATTTAGAGAGAAAAAGACTAGAGAGCCAGGGGTAGGTATGAGGCACTGGAGATGGAGGAAGGAGCCACACACCAAAGAATGCAGTCTGGCCTCTAGAAGCTTGAAAAGGCAAAGAAATGTGCTCTCCTGTGATGCTTCCAGAATGAACACGGCTCTGATAACACCTCAATCTTGGAATTCTGACCCCCAGAACTCTAACATTAATAAATACATACGTGTCGTCTTAAGTCACAACATCTGTGGTACTTTGCCTTATGAATCTAAAACAATCACCCTGTTCCTATCTTCAGTCCTGCTCAAAACTACTGTCCTTGCTTTCAGCCAGGTGGTAGTTTATTCCACCAGATTCAATGATTCACTCATCCCTTCACTGCACTTACCTAATATTTACTGAGCCCCTGCTATGCACCAGGAACTGGATAATGTGAGCAAAATGGCATGCCCTGTCTTTTCCTTGCACGTACCCATGCCATTCTTTCCACCTCTATGCTCTGTCCATTATCTGCCGGGGAAAATCCAACTAGTACTATGTACCAACTCACGTGGCTTTGGTTTCCTCTCGCTGTTCCACTTTGGGACCTTGAAACTGACTAATGATAAACTCAGCCCTCCTCAGGCTGCCTACTGCCCACTAGTCAATCCTTGGACACATTCAGCTAAGTGAACCTGCTTCCTTTGAGGACGGAGGCCTTTCACTTTCAGGGCCCAGGTCCAGATAACAAAGGGTCAAGAGCAAACAATACTGGCCATTGGAATATTCCTCGACATGCTGGCAAGGAATGTCTTGTCTATTCTTCTAGTTTACAATTCTCTTGAGAATAAGGACTCAGTCACACGTGTGTCTTTTTCAGTGCCTGACACACCGCAGGTGCTCAAGGAATGGGCTGAATGGGCAAAACTACAAGCTAGCACTCATCGTGGATAAATACTCCTGCCAGTGGGGACTGAGATCCTCACTACTTATCAATATTGATTACTATTCTTCACTCTGAAAGCATTGTTTCTAGCTAAAAAGTTAACATCCTGAAGTCACCCAAATAGCCATGCTGACAAGCTTGATATAATTTGGGACCTTGAATATAGTCCAAATATCAGTAGAACACTGACCTCCAAGTTGAGTGTAGAGTTTTATTAACGTTGTGATTCCTCTATCAGCATAACCTAGCACAGTGCCTGGCACGTAATAGGTGTGCAATACATGTTTGTGGAATAAATATCCCAATCTAACATTGGTCTGGTCAGGTTACTCCTATGCTAGCATCTCCCTAATGCCTTGTGCCCAGTCCCATCTGCCGGTCCTTGGAGTTACTTCCTCATAGTCAAGGTGTTGTGTGAGTGATTCTATCTCTCTGCCAGACTATACACTCGGTTTTTGAAAAACAGCTTTACTGGGGCATAATGTACATACAGTTCATCCAAGTGAAGTGAACAACTTGATGAGTTTTGACAAATGTTAATGTCATGAATCACCTCCACACTCATGATACAGAATGTTTCCATTTTCTTAAAAACTTTCTTCGTGGCTGTTAGCAGTTAATTCCCTTCCGAATCCCTGGTCACAAGCAACTACTAATGTGCTTTCAGTAATTCTAATTTTGCCTCTTCTAGACTCTCCTATAAATGAAATAATACAGAATATAGTCCTTAATATCTTGTTCTTTCCCATGTTTCTGAGATTCATCCATTCTGCTGCATGCACCCATACGTATGAGTTTATCTTCTATCTTGTCTGGGTGTTTTCCTGGAACTTGGTGTATTCCTGCATTTGGCCTGGCTGTCTTGTCCTCCAGCACTGTGTACTCCCAGGAAGCTGAGGGTTCCTAAACAGTGACCTTTTCTCCACCGTGTGACTGACTCCGATTTCCAACCAGTTGGAGAGCCTGCCCTTCTCCTCGCTTGGTTAATGGCCCCTTTTCTCTGCCCACTCATTGCCCCAGTAAGGAACTTGGAGGTTATGTGCCCTCTTCCCTCTTCCTTAGACATGGTATCTGTGAATTTCATTCCAGGCAAAGAAAGGGGGCATTGTGAAATATGGTATAAGATATTGTTCTAAAAATAGCTGTCTGGCAGGTCT
Source organism: Leopardus geoffroyi (assembly GCF_018350155.1). NCBI lineage: Eukaryota > Metazoa > Chordata > Mammalia > Carnivora > Felidae > Leopardus > Leopardus geoffroyi. The sequence continues at coordinate 44,462,788 of NC_059342.1, forward strand.
GAGAATTGCACTATCTGTAATTCTCTGTGAGTAACTTGAAGGCAGAGGTTCTTTCTCATTCACCTATGAATATCCTTTGTACCTGCCCAAACCATCCTCAACTCAGTTTATAATCCCAGTTCCATGATTCCACCCATGTCCAGTACAGACTCTCTTATTCATCACTGCACTGCATGGATGAGTGGTCACTGTGGAGACAGTGAAAGGGATCTTGGACCAAGTGTGCCACACACATGAGGGATCATTCCCTCATTTTCTCAGGCCCAAGTTCAGAAAAGCCATTAGCCTTATGAATATTCATGCCTTCTGGTCTGTAACTTAGTTATAGCCTTTGATTCATATTAGTTTGCTTAGACAAAACAAGTAAATGCAGAAAAAACAAAATAATTCTCGGGTCATGTCCAAACAGTCCATTAATCCTGAAATTAAAATTTCAGGGCCTCACACCTCTGTAACACAGCCTCAAATTCAGAAATATGTAAAAGGAGTATCCATCACCACAGAGGGGAAAAATTCCTCATAAAGTCCATCCACCCTGCTTTGGTAATGTGTGGAAAATGGGTTAATGATTTAACATTCTTAGTTCCTCGGTGTTTTTGACAGACTCTCAGACTGTCTAAGTAGCCTCAGACAGAAAATTGGAAGGTGATGAGACCACCAGAAGCTGACTCAAACGGCATTCTAAAGACACAGAAGCTGACAGAGAGGCAGATATCTTCTGACCCATCTCTAGAAGCACACAAAATATTTTAAAATATGTTCAAGGGGTGCCTGGATGGCTCAGTTGTTTGAGCGTTCGATTCTTGATTTCAGCTCAGGTCATGATTTCACAATTCATGAGACTGAGCCCTGTGTTCGGCTCTGTGCTGACAGCATGGAGCCTGCTTGGGATTCTCCTCTCCCTCTCTCTCTGCCCCTTTCCCATTCTCTCTCTCTCTGTTTCTCTGTCTCTCTCTCTCTCTCAAAATAAATAGACATTAAAAAAATTGTATGTTCAAAAAATGAAAGGCTAAATTTAGAGGAGACTAAATGGGGGGCACCTAAGTGGCTCAGTTTGTTGGGCGTCTGACTTTGGCTCAGGTCATGATCTTGGGGTTTGTGGGTTTGAGCCCTGTGTCAGGCTCTGTGCTGACAGCTCAGAGCCTGGAGCCTGATTTGGATTCTGTGTCTTCTTCTCTCTCTCTCTGCCCCTCCCCTGCTCTCTCTCTCTCTCTCTCTCTCTCTCTCTTTCTCTCTCTCAAAAATAAATAAACATTAAAAAATTAAAAGAAAAAGAAGAGATTAAATGGCATCTAATAAACTCTGTTTCCCAAGCAAAGAAGAATGCAATGAGTGTCCTTAGGAAGGATTCCATCAGAAATGGCACATGATGTGAACAGGCTTCACTTCTCCGGAAGATGCATTTGTTCATAATTCTTATTCAGTGATGAGGCTGGATAAAAAGGTGTTACTGCATTAATTAGTGAAGGATTTTCTTCATAACAGATTTACAGAGTTCCCCAGTGATACAAATTCCAGTTACATAAAGTTCTTTTAAGAAAGACTCTCCGAAGGCTGGTGGCAAATGGATCTCAACTCCCTTGCCAGTTACAAATGGTGGGTGGAGGTTGTCTGGAGAGCTGTACTGAGATCAATTTAAAGTTCATACCTGGCTGGGCTCACTGGGAGATGCTACTGGGATGGACTAGTGATGTCTTCTATGGGTACTGGAAGAGGCCATGGTGTCTTGAAACCCCATTCCAATCTGAAGGTGCCACAGTTGAGTGTGAAAAAAGATCACGGGAGACCCCACGTTCCAACTACCCCTGCTGAGCCCGAATCACTTTCTCCTGGCTCAATTTATGAAGCCTGGTCTGCCTGCAATTATGACAAGTGAGTCCTTTCAGAATTGTTTGTGCAAGCCCTCAGATTGTCAGCTTCAAAGCTGTGAACTAGACTGTGTTTCTCTCAAAAACCAGGGAATGGATCATTTCCATGGAGAGAGCTTCCATTTAAGTCAAATTGCTATGTAAGATACCACAATGAACAGAATGCAAAGTCTTTGTGGTTGCTAAGACTACAGCCAATATAAAAAATGAAAATAGAAATACTAAAAACTTATACCTGGACAGTCAGGATTACTTTGTGGGGTTAATTCTGTCACACTTCCACTCGTCTGATGGTCTCCCCTATTTGTGGCTAACATAACCTGCTCTTTTGGTCTGCAGAACTCTAGGATGTTCTTCTCTCAGTTTTGACCAGTCTAAAATCTTCAGGGTCTCACTTTCCATCTTAAGCCTCTCTTTTTTATTCAACTCTTCACATTACTACTTAACTCCAGACACCCTTTCTGAAATCCTGTTTCTACCATCCCTCCTCATGCACTGATTTGCCTTCTCTTCCCCAGATTCTCACTTTCCCTATTTGGAAGAGTCCCAATTTTCACTCCCACCTTCAGAGCCCACATAGCAGACTTACACTGCCCCCATGTTCCTCATTCTCATTTCTTGGCATCTTCTTTCCAGCTCCTTTGCCTCTTTTGAAATGTGATGTGCAACCAGGGTCTCTCTACACCTTCCACCCTCTTCTTCTCCAACTTTGTCACCACTTTGTGGTAGTTGAAATGCCTTGATTTTTCTTTTTCACCTGCTCCCTCCTCTGATTTCTTTGGGTCTAGTCCCTGGGACCTCTTACCCTCAACTTGAAGCTGAATCCCTTCCCTGGGGTCCAGCATCCACCTCCTCAAGGATCTCACCTCCACTCTTACCCCCCACAGGGGGCCTGTGTCCCAGACTTCTTCCACCAGGGCACCTCTCCCTCCGGCTCCCCTAAAACTCCTGGGTGCTACCTTCTGTGTGGTGAGTTTGTTGGCTTGTGGCACTGCACTTCGTACCTCTGCAGTGGCCAAATAACTGCCCACCTCTTGTTTCTAGAAGATGCCTACTTCAACACAACTCAATCTCAGAAGAACCTTACAACAGCCATATATACTGAAAGAGGGCCAGCCTGAGGAGGGAAGAGGAACCAGTTTGCTTTCAGAACATGACAGACATATTGCTATAATGCTGGCAGTCACAATATCTGTCATGTATTGAGTGCTATGCTTTCAGTGGAAACTTGGCAGGCTCTCTAGGTGCTTTACCATTATTATTATTTTTAGTCCCATTCTTCTATAATCCTATTTGTTGTCTTATACCTTACCTTCCACCCTCTCGGATCTATTCACATAGACAGGACCTATTCAGTTCCTGTATGATCTTTGTGCAGTCCTGCTTCCTTAACTTTGCTCAGGCTGTTGCTTTCCCTGACCCCAATCTTCATATGCCCCAATCCTACTTTTTTAAGGTCCAGCCTAAATACTATCCTTTCCACAAATCCTCTCATATTTCTCACTGCAGAACTATCGGTATTCTTATCAGTCTTAAACCCTCATTGATTTCTAGAGCAATCAGCATCCCTCCAAACAGTGTACTTTGGGTACTGGATTGGTCCTGCCTCTATTACGGAAATTACCCAGTCCTTGCCCAAGTGGCCTTCTGGCCTGCATGGGTCCCAGGTGTTGAAGAACATTCACTTGGGCTTATGACTCAAAAACTCAGAAAACATTGCTGGGGAAAAAGGCCTATGTGCATATTTGTGTGCATTCACAAGCCTGACACTTATGCCTCTCACATTCACGAGATTTGTACACTCGTAGCATAGAAGCTGAGTCATTTGAAGATGGCCAGAACTCACAATAAAACAATAGCTAAGGGGTGAATGGGTGGCTCAGTCTGTCAAACATCTCTTGATTTCACCTCAGGTCTTGAGCTCAGGGTCATGAATTCAGGCCTCACACTGGGCTCCATGCTGGGCATGAAGCCTACTTAAAAACAAAAACACAAACAAACAAACAAACGCTAACAACCCTATGAGGTAGGTATTATTATCATCCCTAATTTATGTACAGGTAAACTGAGACTTGGAGAAGTTAACAGGCAATACTAATTAGTCTCTATTTGTTCCTCCACGTCCCGTCTTCACCCACTTCATCCTACTCCGGGCTCCAGGAGGCCAACCTTTAGGAACTGTGTCAATGGGCTGCCCTTCTTGAGCTTTTGGTTGGACTCCATCAGTGGGAGGTGCCAGCAGGAGATCCAGGAGATCAGAGGTTGGGAGGAGAAAGAGGTCAGGATGTTTATTTCCCCAGCTCCCTCCCTGCCTGGCTGTCCATTGTCAGGGGCTGCAATTCCCTCCCCAAGGCCACAGCTCCAGTCAGGCAACCTTTTCTACAGCCATGGGTATCAGAGGGCTCTAGGAACCCTCTGGCCCTTGCATTTTCGGGCAAGAGATAAACCAGGTGCTTCAGAGACACTTGGGGCATTCCCCGAACCCTACTGTCTTGGGTGGAATTGTACCCCCCAAAAAGAGATGTTGAAATTCGAATCCCCAGGACTTCAGAATGCGACCTTAGTTGGAAATAGGGTTATTGCTTATGTAATTCGTGTAAAAGTAGGAGGATCCTAAGCTAATCTGACTGGTGTCCTTGTAAGATAACAGCCACATGAAGACAAGGGAGACAGAGAAGGAAGGCAGAGATCAGATTTAGGTAGCTGCAAGCCAAAAAGTACCACAGCCTGCTGGCCACTACCAGAAACTCGGGAGAGAAGAGGGAAGATTCCCCAGGTTTCAGGGGGAGCCTAACTCTGCCGATACCTTAATTTCCAACTTCTAGCCTCCAGGACCATGGGATAATAGCTTTCTGTCGTTTTATGCCCCCCCATTCGGTCTGTGATGCTTTGTTACAAGAGCCCTAAGAAACTACTGCAGCAGCCTCCACCTTTGGAAATAGTCCCTTCGTTAAATTCTCTTCAATTACTTATTTTCAGTGTGCTATGCTTCTACTGGGTCCCTGACTTTCCTAGGGTGAAGAGCTAGGAACTCGATCCAGGGCTCTGATGGTAAAACTAAAGCACTCATCCTCTATAATAATACTAATACCGTTATAGATAAAACGTACACAGGGCTTGCATTAACCCCCTTAATGCCATTTGGCCTGAGCATAGTGTTGCAGGTCGTACTTTCATTGTCGATGATTTTTTTGCTGTCGGACCAGCCGTGTCTGCGTTAACTGGCAGAGCCGTGATGAAGAATACGCTCTTGAGAAAGCTGATTTCCCGAAGAGGAGCAAATGCACCTGGAACGGGACAAGTGGAAGCCAGGGTCCCCGGAGGTCAGGATTTTCAAATATGCTCATGAATTCCTCATGAATACCATCCGGAGAAGAGCCAGGCACGTAGCTCAGGTTCTGACCTCCATTACCATCAAAGCCTAAAACTACAGGGTAGTACCTTCATTTTTAAGGCGAGCAGGCAGAGAATTGGAATCGTGAGGGGGGCCAAGTCACTTTTAAATGCAAACAGGCTGGCTATGTGGCATGCTGCAATTCTTCCAGATGAAAAAGAAATAGAATGCAAGTGGATAAAAGGTATAGATCTGAAAGTTTCCCTTTGTCGCACAGGATCCCTCTGATTGCTCTACCCCCGGGGACCATCTCGAAGCCTCTGTCTTTACATACCCCAGTTCCTGCCCCAAGGAAGCAGGTGGAGGAAGCCGCTGTCTGAGTAATTACTGCTCTACCATTTCTCCTTAAGGATGTCACTGTTTTTAGAGGTGACTTATTCATATAAGTAAGTGCTCTGGCGGGCGGGAGGGAGGCTCTTCATGATGACTTAACCCTTATGTCTTGGTGTATTTATATTTATCCAATTTTATCCCTCCTCTTGACTTGACTGTTTTGATTAAGGGCACCAATGGAAACACATAACCACCCCCCGCCCGAAATAACGTAAAGTGTTCTCGACCCAGATACATGAGACATGAAAAAGTTCTCAAAAACCTCTGCAAGTAGGAGTGAGGGCACAAAGGGGGAAGTGGCTCCAAGCTTCCTGAGAAGGGGGACAGGTGAGGGACCAGCCAAGTAGAAAGAAAGATTGAAGAAATTCTACTTCAGAATGCCTCATACTGTGCGACGGAGTAGCAGGGAAAACTCTTGTCAGGAACTGGGAGATTTAGAAGTCTTGGGGCAAAAACACTTCATATGAAAAAGGCAGCTTCCTGATTCTTCTCGTACAGGAAAGCTTATTCTAGGATCCCCAGCACGACCAACACCATTACTAAGCTTACCAACCCTGGGCAGGGCACTTTACCACCTTGTCTCACGGATGCCTCATGACATGGAGAGTGTTATGACACAGACAGCGTTACTATTCTATATTATACATAAGGAAGCTGAGGCTTAGAAGGATTTTGTCATTTCCTAAAGGTAACATACTAATAAATGACAAAGCCAGGCTTGGAACTCAGGTCTGCCTAAGCAGAGACACGCAGTAATTCTGGCCCAGTGGGGTGTGACACATACATAGGAGTCTTTCAACTAGGGAGCCTGCTCAAGAGCTAGTCCGAACATCTTGGCAAAACTTCCCATGTGGGATGAATTGCCTTCTCCTGTCATAAGAAACTCCATCTATGTGATTCCGCGGGTTTGGTGGATAAGAGTAATGGTAAAATTCTTGCCATGATGAGCACTTCGGTTTAAATAACCTTTCTTGCAATTCCCCTTCATCCAATACAACAAAGTAATCTACCCATGATTTATATATTTTCCTATCCATATATTTTTGTGTATTTAACCGACACTATCCCTAATGACCAGTCCTTACTACACTGCCTGTTGTAGAGTATGAATCCTTACTTACCGCGAACATTTCTGTATAAACCACTAAAGTACCCAACACAGTACCAAGGCAGGATCTTGCTTTATCATCCTTTAGATGATGAAGAAGAAGTCAGCAATTATTATAAAATCATCATGTCCAGGTTATCTTTCTTCTAAATATCTTTTTTTTTTAAACATTTATTCATCTTTGAGAGACAGAGAGAAAGAGACAGAGCATGAGTGGGGAAGGCGTAGAGAGAGGAAGACACAGAATCTGAAGCAGGCTCCAGGCTCTGAGCTGTCAGCACAGAGCCCGACGCGGGGCCTTAACTCATGAACTGTGAGATCATAAGCTGAGCTGAAGTCAGACGCTCAACCAACTGAGCCGCCCAGGTGCCTCCTTCTAAATACTTTAAATACAAGAATAAAATACCTTGTTGGATCAATTCAGCTCCCAATTTCTTGTGGCAGAGTGCCCATGTGGGGGCATATCTGGTAGCTGTCTCACAGGACATCATCATGAAAGATTAGAGCCATTTCTTAATTCCCCTTTAAAGATACTCATGCAAGGGTCTGTCACCCGTGCCTTCCTCCACATCTTCCTTGAACACATTTATATTTATAGCTTTAAGAAGTCATAGCATTGAGGAAGTTCAAGTAAAGGGCATGACAAGATTCATCAACACGTTCATTTTTTTCAGAACTTTAATCATGAGATAGCATTTTAATATTCTCTAGGGTAACCCTTGACTACCATCCAAAGTGAATAATTAGGGAGTCTCTTTTTGTAATTTTCCATTGTTACTGCCAGAGATGGACATTTCTTTCTGTTTCTCACTCGCATGAAGCCTATCAACCTATCTGTGTGCAAATGTTCAGCATGCATCGTTTTATCGAAACGCCACTGAGAGCTCTCCACCTATTCTATCTAGACGGTCTACTCACGATTCCCTAAATGGGTCTTGCACATTCTACCTTGGTGCTTACACACTTATTACTCTTCCCTCTTCCTTTATATGTAGCTGAGCCTTACTGATTCTCTATAGGAACGTTCAAGCTCTATGTCCTTCCCTGTCATTCCAGGCCAAGACTTTTCAATTTCAAGATGAGTGCTGTCCAATAGAAATATAATATGAGCCCCATATACACTTGTAAAGTTACTAGTAGCCACATTTAACAGGAGCCACTGAAAAAGATCTTGAAGAGCCAAAGCAATCTTGAAAAAGAACAAAACTGGAAGTATACCAATCCCAGACTTCAAGACATACTACAAAGCTATAGTACTAAAAACAGTATGTATTGGCACAATAACAGACACATAGATCAACAGAACAAAATAGGGAACCCAGAAATAACCCCATGATGTATGGTCACTTAATTTCTGACAAAGGAGGCAAGAATATGCAATGGGAAAAGGACAGTCTCTTCAACAATGGTGCTGGGAAAACTGGAGAGCTACAGACAAAAGAATGAAACTGACCACTTTCTTACATCAGACACAAAAATAGACTCAAAATAGATTAAAGACCTGAATGTGAGATCTGAAACCATAAAAATCCTAGAAAAGAACACAAGTAATTTCTCTGACATAAGCCATAGCAACATTTTTCTAGATGTATCTCCTTAGTCAAGGGAAACAAAGGCAAAATAAATTTGCAAGATACACACACACACACACACACACACACACATACATACACACACGTGTAAACACATATATATATATATATATATATATATATATATATATATATATATATATATGTACTCACATACACAGTGGAATATTAGTCATAAAAAGGAATAAAATCTTGCTATTTGCAACAACATGGATGGATCTAGAGAGTATAAGTGAAATAAGTCAACTAGAGAAAGACAAATAGCACATAATTTCACTCATGTGGAATTTAAGAAACAAAACTGATGAAAAAGAAAAAAAGAGACAAAAAATAAACTCTTAACTATAGAGAACAAACTGATGATTACCAGAAGGGAGGAGGGTGGGGGACGGGTGAAAGAGATAAAGGGGATTAAGAGGTGCAAACTTCTGCTTATAAAATAAATAAGTCATGGAAATGAAAAATACAGCATAGGGAATATAGTCAATAATATTATAATAACGTATGGTGACAGATGGTAACTACACTTAATTGTGATGAGCAGTGAATAACGCACAGAATTGTCACATGACTATGTCATACACCTGAAACTCATGTTATACTTCAATAATACATAAAAAATAAGAAACAGGTAAAATGAGTTTCTATCACATATTTTACTTAACCCAATATATCCATATTAGTACAATCCCAACATACACTCGATATACAAATTAATATTGAGATGTAATATATACCAGAGTATATTTTATACTTACGGTGCATCTCAATCAGATCGACCTCATTTCAAGGGCTCAACAGTGGCATGCGTGGAGCAGTGCAGCATTAGACTGTACGACGAGGGTAGTGCCCGGCACACAGTAGGAACAAAATGCTGCTGCTTAAAGTTTCAGCCCTTTGAGTTACACTCGTGTCTGTTGTGTTTAGTGTGCGATGATCACCAAGCCCTGTGTCAGTAACCCTCCAAGACGTGCACATGTCCCCTCAAGTAATGTTCAAGGTCTTAGGCACGGTCCCAGGCTTACACTTTGATTCTTCCACAGAGCACACTGAGTCACCTGTGGTCCCTGTGGTCCCTGACCCTGTGGTCCCCATCCACGTCTCCCTGGCTCGGTACATGTTTTCACTTCTGCCCAGAATGCTCCTTCCATTTCTCCTTGAAAAGGTAACATCTGCTCTCCAAAAGCTTCTGTCCCCTGCCAATTTTTGTTTCGACTCAGTGCTTATTTTCTGGACATCTTGTATCAGGATTTATGTTATACTCTCACAATTAATTTGCTTACTGGTCTCATTCACTGCCCTATGAGGTATGAGGGGTGTGTGTGTGTGTGTGTGTGTGTAATTTCCTGTCTTCCTGGTTTTAGATCACTAATATCAAACACCACACCTATAAAGTTAATGCAGCAGCACTTAGTATATGTTAATAAGATATTAGTTTATATAATTTTGAAAGAAAATAGCTTTCTGATTTAAGAGGGGCGCCTCGGTGGCCCAGTTGGTTGAGCGTCCGACTTCAGCTCAGGTCATGATCTCACGGTTCGTGAGTTCAGGCCCGACCGGGCTCTATGATGACGGCTCAGAGCCTGGAGCCTGCTTTGGATTCTGTGTCCCCCTCTCTCTCGGCCCCTCCCCCACTTGTGCTCTGTCTCTCTCTGCCTCTCAAAAATAAAGAAAACTAATAAAAAAAATTTAAGATACATTCTGCATTTATAACCTGCAGAGCAGATAAATGGCTAAGTGTTCAATACATTAGTCCATTCCCTGGAAACGGAAAGGGAAAGATGGAATCCAACATTCACCAAGCACCTTTTAGTTATCTATGCCATTTTAACTCTCACGATAACCCCCCAAGGGAAATATCATTACCCTTATTTGACAGATGAGGAAACCCAAGCTCAGAGAAGTCAAGAAATTTGTCCAAGGCCACACAGCTAGTGAGTGCCCAAAGAGGAAATGTGAGTCCAGCTCTGTCTCTGAAGCTGATCTTTGCACTGGTGCCCTAGTTACAACAAAGTTCTAGAACAGTTGCCTTCTGATTGCTTCCAACAGACTCTAGCTCAGAGGTCCTTTTTCATAGCTAAAGGAGAAAAATACAATGCATAGCCAGGCATCTCTTCTATATCCGTTCCCCCACCTGGATCATCTGCCCTCCTCTCCACTGGGGCAAACATAAAGAGACAGGAGATGCTTCCTGACTTGGAGCAGAATAGACTCCTGGAGACACAAGGCTGGATCAGATCAGCAGGAAAGGCCCTGGGTCTACATCCCACAGACAGTCAGGCTGCCAGAGGGCAGGGGTCAATTCCAGCTTTTGAGTGTGAGAAACAGCTTTACTGTGTCCATCCTGCTTTCCAAAGAGGCTCTTGTTTTCTCTCTCATGAAGCATTCCTGCCACCCTCTGTACTGGAGTCTGCCTATAAACATCACCCAATCGCGCCGGTTAAACTAAGCGTACGTATGGCTGGCACTGTGGTTGGTGCATTCACAGACGATCCCAAGGCTGCTGAGACACGAAAGCAGGACACTAAAGCTGCTAGCAACAAACTTAAGAGGCAGGCAGAGCACCAGAGTGTGAACCGGAGTCTGCCAGCAGGGATTGACTTCCATCCCAATCTCCCATCTCTCCCTCTACGAAGCAGCTGGACAGCTGGAAGCAAAAGAGATGGGCAGAGCTGCTCTTAGAAGCGCGTGTCCTCCTGAGCACTTTTCCTCAATCGTTTTCTCTGCAGGCTTAGTCTGAATTCACATCACATGCAGATTAGCACCCTAATTTTTGACTTTAGATTTTGATTTGTTTTATGAGAGTCTACGTATTCTACCACAAGGAGATGCGATACACAGAAACCAGAAAACTAATAAATTTGTAACCATTATTTGCTGTGTCTGATGCAGTGTTTCTTTTTTTTTTTTAATTTTTTTTTCAACGTTTATTTTTATTTTTGGGACAGAGAGAGACAGAGCATGAACGGGGGAGGGGCAGAGAGAGAGGGAGACACAGAATCGGAAACAGGCTCCAGGCTCTGAGCCATCAGCCCAGAGCCCGACGCGGGGCTCGAACTCACGGACCGCGAGATCGTGACCTGGCTGAAGTCGGACACTTAACCGACTGCGCCACCCAGGCGCCCCTGATGCAGTGTTTCTTGAAATGCCAAGCTTCCTTGGTACACTTAGAATAGGAGTTAGCTTAAAGGGATAATTCTTTCAAGGAAGAAGTCTGGCAATAAGTCACAGCTGCCACTTACTGGTTGGCCTCTATGAGACGGGCACTATGAGGAACACTTCACATGCATCATCTCAGTTACTGTTGACAGTAACCCTGGAAATTAGATATTGCCACTCCTGTTGTATAAGTGAGAAATTCAAAGTTTGAAGGAGTGCCAAGTCAGGGGGCAAACCCGTTGTGGATTGAATTGTGTCCCTTGAAGAGACATGCTGATGTCCTAATCCCTGGTACCTGCAAATGTGACCTTACTTGGAAAAGGGTCTCTGCAGATGTAATCAGCTTAAGATGAGGTCATACTGGATTAGGGTGGGTCCTATATCCAATGACTGATATTCTTATAAGGAGACAGAGATTTGAATGCAGAGGACACACACACACACACACACACACACACACACGGCACATAATGGCAGAGATTGGAATAATAGAGCTACAAGCTAAGGAACACCAAGGGTTGCCAACAACCACCAGAAGCTAGAAGAGGCAAGGACAGACACTTCCCTAGAGCCTTCTGAGGGAGGATGGTTTTGCCAGCACTTTGAATGGACTAAGACAATAGTGAGGAAACAGAGAGCCAGAAAGGTTACATAACCTTTGCAAAGCCACCCAAGTATCAAGGGGTGTCAAAGGATTCACAGTCAAATGATGAAAAACCAAAGCCACGCATAACAAATACACAACACTACCTCTCAGCAAACAGTTCAGAGAACTCCTGTGAAGAGCATGCCGCTATTGGGGTGCCTGGGTGGCTCAGTCGGTTGAGCGTCTGACTTGGGCTCAGGTCATGATCTCACAGCTCGTGAGTTCGAGCCCCGCGTCGGGCTCTGTGCTGACAGCTCAGAGCCTGGAGCCTGCTTCTGCTTCTATGTCTGCCTCTCTCTCTCTGCCCCTAACCCACTCGCATTCTGTCTCTGTCTCTCTCAAAAATAAATAAACATTAAAAAAAAAAAAAAAAAAAAAAGAGCATGCCACTATTAACCGGGCTCACCTCTGTCCCAGTTTTGCCTCGAGAGGATTAATAGGATAGCCACCCAGTTTGTGGTACTTTGTTATGGCAGCCCCAGGAAACTAACACACCTGGGATTCCGACGCCAGGTTCTCGGCTTCTAGAGCCACGTCGTCCTCCAGACGGAACGTCAAGGCTGCCTGGTGCGTGCTTGTGGATACCACAGGCCCTCCCTCTTGCCCTATCTGATCTGCCCACTCTTGACGAAAGCCAGCGAGACGCCGTAGGCAGGGAAGTGGCACGGTGTATCAGAGGTGAGTTTTCTACACACGGCCCTGCGTAAAGGGCATGGAGGTTACACAAAGACAGGTGCAGGGGGCTGTCTAGAAGTGCCGCTCTTGTCCAAGGAGAAAGGAAGGTGGCCTGGACTCACGGGGGGGAAGTGGATGAGACAGAAGGGATGGCTTTGCGAGGTGTTGGGAAAATGGAACTCTAGGACTGCCGACGCACTGGATCCGGGGGTGAGCGTGACAGCTTCTGGCTGGGAAGCCACTGCACCTGGCCTGGGTCACTGGGTGGGCGGTGGTGCAACAGTGAGAAGGGGACAGTTGACTGCGATTCCTCTTGACTGGACCGACTCAAAAGGAACTGGACTGGCTGCGGAGTTCTCTACGGGCATCAGGCGGAAGTAACTATGAACCCGGGTAATGACAGCACACTAGCTATGGATGAGATTTAACCTCACGGGGTTTTAGTTTCCTCACCTACCCAAAGTGAGGATGAGGGTGTGACGTACTACGTGTCCAGGACAATGTGAGCGTATGATACACGGTTAGCTTCTATAAAACATTCTATAATTATAGAACGTTTTCTTCCTGAACCCTTCAGTGACCCATCTCTTTAACTGTCATTACTTCCAAATGGGGTCAAGGGGAAGAAGCTTGGTTTCATCTCCTCCATGAAAGGTGAGAACAATGTGGGGGAACTGCGTGGTGGTGAAGGACCAGGGCAAGCAGCCTCTAATGTCTCAAGGAAATCAAAATTGTTTTCTGGCTCTGTCTGTCCGCACCGCTACAAAGCATCCATCATTTTTAGTGCAGGGATTTGAAACTTTTGATTAAAAAAAAAGAATATAGGGGCGCCTGGGTGGCTCAGTTGGTTAAGCGGCCGACTTCGGCTCAGGTCATGATCTCGCGGTCCGTGAGTTTGAGCCCCGCGTCAGGCTCGGTGCTGACAGCTCAGAGCCTGGAGCCTGTTTCGGATTCTGTGTCTCCCTCTCTCTCTGACCCTCCCCCGTTCATGCTCTGTCTCTGTCTCAAAAATAAACATTAAAAAAAAAATAAAAATAAAAAATAAAAAAAAAGAATGTAAATGAATTAAAGCTCAGCAGCGTAGAGAGTATATATTTATTTCTAACAATTCACGGGAACGGCATGTACCAGCAATAAAGGAGCACTTTCTCCCCCCTAACAGATTTCTCCCCCTTCCAAAGGCCTACTAAAACCGTTAAGTTTTGTTCAACACAGGACACCTTGTCCTTTTCCCTGAGGTTGTATTACTTGGTGCCTTTCGTAATTTCAGACAGTAAACGACTCACTAAAGTGGGGCTCTGTTCTTTGTTCTGGACATTTTATCTATTATAAAGCACAGTGTGTTCACCATGGCAAGTGCTATTTATGCACACATTGTCAGAGGTACCCAAACAATAATTTTCACTCTTTTCTTAAAATATCAAAAATAAAACACTGCGTACATGTTAACAAAGAGCAGGCACTTTTATATTTGTGTAATTGGAGTCTGTTCTTTCAGCTGAGATACCGATAAATCTAGATGCCTCTGTGACTGAGAATAAATTGATTTCCCTATCGAAGAACATAACCTAAATGCGTTATCATATAAAAAGAGACAATAAAATCTTAAGCATCATAATTAAAGGCAGAAGTTGCAAAATAATGACAGAGATCTTGCCAAAGCCATTTCTTCTCTAACCCAGTTATTTCCCTGTTTTCCCATAGGTGTCTCAAAAATATTCAAAAGTGAACCCGCTGTAATTTATCCTTCTTACTCCCACCCCCCCCAAAGACTTGTTTCCTTCCACGTTTCCCATCTTGGTGAATGGTTCCATCATCCAGGGAGCGTCACGAACCTTCCTGATCACTCCTCAAGCCTGACTCATCACCACATCCTGGTGACTCCAGTTCCCAATTGCTGCTTTGCCTCCTTCCTTCTCTCCATCCCTAGGTTTGTCCCTTGACCACGCAAGCACTGAGGCATAGTGAGTTTACATTATTTGTCCAAGAGAACACGGCTGATAAGCACAGTCAGACTGTGATCCCACCAGAGCATGCCCAGGCCCATAAAAAGGCACTGGGGAGAAGAAGAGGCAGACGTTGCCCAGACCCTTGCATGTCTCAGAATGAGGACAATTGTTCTGTGCTCTGTAAGTTGCTCTGCACTGTCCAGGTCACCAGGTGATAGAGCAAAGCCTGCTTTATCTGCACTGAATGAACCTACAGCTTTCTAAGGAACATTTCTGATATTCCAGATAAAAACTGAATCCAGCCATCCGTGCTAAGACCTCAAGCTCATTAGCCTAAAGTAGTCAAACTAGGATGGGGTTAAGTCTGCAATCATTAAAAGTTATTTAGTGTTTCTAGGGAGTTCCCCCCGCCCCAGGGAGTTTTGGTAATAAAAAATCCTTTAGATCTTTGTTTCAAGGAGTTTCCTGAAACAAATGCTTACCAATATTTGTTGAATGAATAAGTGAAAATAGCATTTAAAAATTAGATGCTTTAAAGAAGCCTAGAAGTCTATAGCATTAGCAGTGATCAGCTCTGGGTGGTAAAATTATAGGTAGTTTTTGTTAATATTTTCTATTTTTTTCCACACTGAAGGCACATTTTCCACACGTATATCTTACATAGTGGGAAAAGTTTTTGAAAATAACTTTTTATTAGAAATTAGGTAAGATAGGGGCGCCTGGGTGGCGCAGTCAGTTAAGCGTCCGACTTCAGCCAGGTCACAATCTCGCGGTCTGTGAGTTCGAGCCCTGCGTCGGGCTCTGGGCTGATGGCTCAGAGCCTGGAGCCTGTTTCCGATTCTGTGTCTCCCTCTCTCTCTGCCCCTCCCCCGTTCATGCTCTGTCTCTCTCTGTCCCCAAAATAAATAAACGTTGAAAAAAAAATTTAAAAAAATAAAAATAAAAAAAGAAATTAGGTAAGATAAAGACTAAGAAAGAAGCAAATAAAACAACATAAATGAACTCCTGCTTATATTTACAATCGGCAATTCTATTCTGATAAAGGTGTCACATAAACCTGATAAAACGTTGTACCTCTCTACCTTTGAGGTACATATTAGGAAGGACAGATTTGGCTTCAGAGAGAAATCATTTTGTCATTTAATAGTTAATATCTCAATCCAAGGGCTTTCTTTACATTTTAACAATAAAGTTTTTTATTAGAAAAATTTAAGTTAAGGTGAATAAAACCTTCAATTCTCATGTATTTTGAAATTTTAAATTTACAGAAGTAAATATTCTGTATATTTAAAAAACTATGGGGCATCTGGGTAGCTCAGTCGGTTAGACGTCTGACTCTTGATTTCAGCCCAGGTCATGATCTCAGTTGTGGGATCGAGCCCCAAGTTGGGCTTTGCACTGGGTGTGGAGCCTGCTTGGGATTCCCTCCCTCTCTGTCTCTCTCTGTCAAAAAACCAACTATATAAATAAATTTATATACCCATATAAATATTGTATTCAATTATATGTGGTTACATTATATATACTAAGCCTTCTATACTACATGGTATCTATTATATGTTACATTATAAATTTATATTTTTATAAATATGTTTTTATATTTATAAATTATATAGATACAAATTATAGATATTTATAAATTATATAGACACAATAAATATAGACATATATAAACATATACATATGTTATATATTTATATAAGCAAATATTTACATATAATACAAAAAATATATAAACAAGTATGTACAAATATAAACATAAACACACACGCACAAGCACACAAGGCAAGCATTGAACAGTGATGACAGAGCCATCAGCAGTGTGCCAGGCAGCAGCGTGCCACAGAAAGATCATGGGTTTCTGGGGAGCATGGGTGACTCAGTTGGTTAAGCATCTGACGTTGGCTCAGGTCATGATCTCCCGGTTTGTGAGTTCGCGGCCCACATCCGGCTCTCCCTCCCTCCCTCTCTCTCTCTCCCTCTTTCTCTGCCCCACCCCCACTTGTGCTTTCTCTCTCTCTCAAAATAAATAAAAAAAACTTTAAAGAAAAAGAAAAGATCATGGGGCTTCAACCAGAGAGTCCTGGTCTCAAGTCCTCTCTCTGTCACACTAGCTTTGTAACCTTAGGCCAATGACTCCACCTCTTTGAGTCTCTGTCCTCATGGGAGCACGTGAGCTAGTAATACCAACTCCCAGGGATGACTGACGCAGGCAGCAGGCCGAGCAGAGTCCGTCCTCACAAGTGGCAAACCACTCTGGCTGCTGCTGGCACTTGTCATTCTGACTGTAAATTCTAGGCTTTCTACCGCATCACCTTCAGGCACTAGTTTATATAATTCTCAGTACCCTCTCCCACATCTATTTCCGTTAAGAAGCTTTGCACCCCATGCTCCAGCTGCCTCCCAGAAGCCGTTAATGCCTCCTGTGTGGCCTGGGCAGGTAAACTTATGAAGTGATTAAGGCAACCGAATAAGGCACTTGCCTTTTGGTTTCTAACTTGGCTGTCTAGGGTGACACTTCATCTCTATTTAACAGACACTGAAGGTTCTTTTTCTTGTCCTCATTTCTTAAATTTTACTTTTTGCCCAAAGAAAATCAAAGGCATTACCATAAGGCATTACCATAACATGTCAAGACGACATCTAAAGATCTCCTCACCATGAACAAACACAGATGCTTTGCCTTTTTAACTAATTCCTGCTAAGGAGCTCATGCTTGCCTGCAACTAAAATAAAATTCCTATAAAAATAAAAATGTCTGGAATTGGGAGACTGCCTCCGTGAGAGACTATAATGGATTTCTTTTAAATACCCTTTCACCATGCACATAACTGACATGAATCAACTAATAAGTGATGCTGCAAATTGATAGTTCTTCCAAGTAACCCAAGCAAGGAATGGCCCATCATCACATGATAATGTGGGATAAGAAAACCAATTGTGTAAATGCGGAGTTGTACACAAGAAGGTTAATGTAATGAAAAATAAAATATTTTACTCGGTCTATACTGTCACAAAACCCACAAAAGTCAAGATAGTGAAAGTTACACAACTGACTGTATCCTGAGTTGAATGAGTTTCAGATGATCACCAGACATTCACGTCCCAATCCTGCCCAGATACCCTCAAGACAAGAAAGCAGCCTCTGTACCAAGAACAGGGACCAGGCAGGGGGCCATATTATGGCGGGTTTTATTTAAGTTGTAGATTCACAGCATACTTTCCCACATATATCAAAGGGAAATAGTGTCCTTAGGTTCTCTATATTATCCATTTTGATCATTTCTGCGGATTGCTTAAAGGCATAGATCACCGCCTCTCCCTCCTGCCCCTTTGTTGCCTTATCTACAGAAGAAGGATGAAAGGTATCTTCCTCATAGGGTTGCTGGGGGCTCAGAGAAATAATGCCTGTAATGTGCCTAGCTCGGTACTGGGCACACTGCAAGTTCCTAATAAATGGCGGTCCTTCTGAATACCACAGGAAGGAAGGTTAAATGGTTCCTGCAAGTGTAACCACCTCACACAAAATGATGAGCTGCTATGGGCTCTTTCAAATCAACTTTATTTAAAAGAAAACAATTTTTAATGCCTCCCTTATTAAGTAAACTCTACCCCCAGTGTGGGGCTCGAACTCACGACCCCACGACCAAGAGTCGTGTTCTCCACCAGCTGAGCCAGCCAGGCACCCCTCTTTCAAACCAACTTTAATTCAACACACACTAGGTACATCCTGAGTGCCAGGCAGTATTATTGTAGCACGGGGGTGCAAAGAACACAACATGGTCCCTGTCCTCAGGAGTTGACAGTCTAGAGGAAAAGACAGGTAGAGAAATCTATTAACGCTGAGAAGTACTACAATGGGGGCTGGTCCGGGTGTTGGGGAAGCCACAGGAAAAACATCTAGCCGTGCTGGAAGGAGTGTCACTTGGGCTGAGTTATTATTATTATTATTTATTTTAAATTTTAATTTACATCCCAGTTAACATATGGTGTAATAATGATTTCAGGAATAGAATTTAGTGATTTGTCACTTACATATGATGTCCAGTGCTCATCCCAACAAGGGTCCTCCTTAATGCCCATCATCCATTTAGCCCATCCCCCCACCCGACACCTGTCCAGTAACCCTCCGTTTGTTCTCTGTATTTAAGAGTCTCTTATGGTTTGCCTCCCTCTCTGTTTTTATATTATTTTTGCTTCCCTTCCCTTATGTTCATCTGTTTTGTATCTTAAATCCCCCATATAAGTGAAGTCGTATGTTTGTTTTTTTCTGACTGATTTCCCTTAGTGTAATACACTCTAGTTCCATCCATGTAGTTGCGAATGGCAAGATTTCATTCTTTTTGATCGCTGAGTAACACAGCATTGTATACATATACACCACATCTTCTTTATCCATTCATTAGTCGATGGTTGGCAGCAGTAGAGGAGAGCTGGGCTTTCCAGAAGTCACAGAAATGCCAAGACCTGGATGTGCGGTGTGTCAGGGCCCGCTGGGAGAAGGGTATGGCTCACCTGGCCCGCAGATGGGCAGACCCTCTGCCCACAGGCTGAGGACAAGAATGAAGACAAAGGGAGCTGGCCGCACAACATGTTGCAGCAGTGGTCTATGGTTGACAAGTGGTTATGGTTGACAAGGTTCTCCTGAAAATCCTAGTTCCTTTTGCACAACGTTTGTCCGCTAAAAGGACCAAGTTAGCTAGAATGCTTTAAATTCACTTTCTGGAATATTACGGGGAATGCAGATGGTTCTCTATCACTTTCATAGCTAAAATTATGAGAATATAAATTTCACGTTAGGGGGGATGCCTTGCTAAAATCTTTCACACGACCCAAATTTACTTACTTTCAGGCAAAGAGTCATGGCTTCAAAGCATTTTAAAACCCCTTCTCAATTTCATAGTGTTGAGAAGTTCACAAATGTAATTCGTGACAAACTTCGTCCTTTCTCATCAAGAGCCGGCATACGAAATGCTCAGAAAGTTGTGCTGACCTGGAACACTCCAAATATATGGCAGATGTGTGTATGTTTCACCATGTGTCCAGACTGTGACTCCCGGAGGCCCCTACCACTACCACCGGGTCCAGCACTTTCTGCTTGGTAAGTGCAATAGCATCTGAATGATTTCTTGGTCTCCCTGCCCCCCTCCCCACCCTCCTCCTCCTCATAGCCCGTTCTCAGCACAGCAGCCAGAGTGACCCCGTATAAAATGTCAGAATGTGTCTCTCTTCTGCTGAAAACCTTCCAAACAAACTCTTATGTTGGAGCAGAAGCCAAAGCCCTTACAGAGACCCTCCAGATCTAGACAGCTCTCCTCCCCCACCTCACCTCTCTGACCTCACC
The DNA here is from genome assembly GCF_018350155.1 of Leopardus geoffroyi. Classification (NCBI taxonomy): domain Eukaryota; kingdom Metazoa; phylum Chordata; class Mammalia; order Carnivora; family Felidae; genus Leopardus; species Leopardus geoffroyi. Next base: position 44,482,856 of record NC_059342.1, read on the forward strand.
TGTCATTGCTAATGTTTCTCCAGCTACACTTCAGGGTCTTGACCTTGACTTTCCCTTCTGGAATGCTTTTCACCCCACATATCCTATAGACCTTACGTATCTCCCTTCCCTCCTTCAAGTCTTTGCTCAAATGTCACTCTTTCCAAGGAGGCCTCTCGGACCACCTTGTTTCAATACTTTAAAAAAAATGTTTATTTATCTATTTTTGAGAGAGAGAGAGAACACAAGTGGGCAGGGGGCAGAGAGAGAGGGAGACACAGAACCTGAAGCAGGCTCCAGGCTCTGTGTCTGAGCCCGATGCAGGGCTTGAACTCACCAACTGTGAGATCATGACCTGAGCTGAAGTCAGACACTTAACCGACTGAGCCACCCAGGTGCCCCTCTGACCACCTTATTTCAAATTGCAGCCTCCCTGCCCTCTTAGCGTTCCCTACCCCTCTGCTTCACGTGTCTCCAGAGCCCTTTGCACCTGCTAGCATCCTATCTGATTCACTTATTTTATTTTCTGGCTTCTTTCTCTAGAATGTAACCTCCAAGAGGGTAGGAATAATGGCCTCTCTTGTTCACTGCTGTATCTTCCAGCTAGACCCAGGGGGAGTCTGGGATACAGTTCAGAAAGCAAACCATCTATGGTCCAGCAGAGAAACTCACTGGGATCTCAGTGTTTCACTTCCCTTTATCCCTGGTTCACATTATTCAGCTAAAAAAAGAGTTTTGGAGGCAAGACACTTTCTACGTAGGACAGCCACAAAAATGAAAGTGGTGGCAATTAATCGAGCCCACCAGGGTAAAAACAGCAGGTTTCTCTATTTGTTCTCAGTTAACATGAATATTACAAACACATACTGAGGATCTATAGATTAATGAGTGGGGAGATCATTTACTTTTACTCTCTAGAGATTCATTCAGCCAACCTTTGTCTGGGAAATGGTAGATTATATGCGCAGAATAATTGGGAGGAGAGCGACAAACGCTAGTTTGCAAAAACAACTCCTTCACGCCACGGAAATGGGCACTGATTGATGGGTTCCACCAGGGTGATTTATCATCATTTTTTCTGCCCAAATCCACCAGCCTCATTTTACTGTTGACATTTCTTATGCAGTTCTCTCGGCCACAGGTTAATTGGAACTGGGACCCAGATAGGGGCCTCTGAAACTCATTATCCTGCATCATGGACATGCTTTATGTGAACATTTACCAGAAGTGAGATTCTAATTTTAACAACATTGACGTGCTGTGATGAGTACCCAGAAATGTTTGCTGGGCCAGGAGAAAGGTGCTCAATGTCTAAGGCAGCATTCGCGAAATTCCATTTAGTGATTCCTTTCGCTACCGGTAGTAAAAGGTCGCGTACAAAATTTCGGTAGCTGAGCGCAAAACCTGGGCAATTCAGTAAGCCCAACTGGGAGACACATGACCTTCAACTGAGTTGCTAATGAATACTAGAAGGAATAAAGATGTCAGTCTCTCAGTATAGTAATCCTCTCTTTTATAGCTGCTTTCCCTTCCTATAATTTTTCACTAAAATGTCGAAAGGGGGGAAAACTTCAATAGGAAACCCTAGCAGTGGAACCGGCTCATTCTCTGCGGCCATGGTATGCAGGAAGCCCCAAAGGAAAGGCCTGTTTCCATGGCAAAATCTAACCAGCACATTATCTGGTGTGACACGGCAGCAGACCAGGGAGCAGGAGGAACTCGGCAGAAGTAAACACACGGATGCACCATCAGAGAGAGCAAGGCAGCTTTGATTTGGGATCAGATACATTTATAGTCGATCTTAAAACACAGGATGGTCAAAACTAATCTGTACTTATTCTAAGCAAGGGATGGAAGACGTGGAAGATTTTCAAAGATAGGGCCCAGGGGGAAACCCCAGGAAAAGTAATGGCTTACATCCATTTTCCATTCTTTTTAGTTTATATATGTATTGATTGGCTGTACTGTCTTGGAGTGAGATAGATTGAAAAACAAAACAAAACTGAAAGCAGCTGTTTGCAGAAAAGGCTTATGGTGGAAAAATGCAGATTAACTTATGGTAGAAAACATGCAGCGAAGACATGAATTCACCGTGAATATTCAGCTTCACAAACCTCATGCCTAGGATAATGCTGCTGTGACATTCTAATGCAGAGCATCTGCCTAAGAGAGGAGAGCAAATCACTTTAAAGACAATGAATCACCTACTGAGTGTTTACTGTGTGCCAGATACAACGATAAGCCTGCGGTGAAGTCACAGAAAGCAAGGCCCCCACGGGCAAGGAATTTACAGTTTAGTGGGAGACCTGGGTGGGCATGAACAATGACAAAACTGGAAACGGGGAATACAGGTCTTCACTCGCGGGCTATGACTGGAGCAAAGGGCAAGGGGTGAGTGCCACAGCAGAGGCAACCAAGAAGGTTTTAGGGAGATAACCCTGGATGCGAGTTGTATTTTGAAGGATGCGGAGGAGTTCATTGTCCTGGGAATGGAAGGGTCCAGGGAAGATGGCGGCCATTTGGTCTGGGCATATGTAGCCTTTCCGATCAAGTGACTTGCATTACACACTCAGCAGCTGGCATCCTGCCTCTAAGTTGTGCTTTGAACATTTTTTTTTAAGTCTCCAAGTAATGTCTTTTTTCATGAAGAAGCAGCCAACCAAACTTCATTAATTAAACAACATGTACTTCATTTCCCCACTTCTATTAATTGGAGGCTTCTAATAAGAGCTTCTGAAGTAGCAAGGATCACTACACTGGGTGATGGAAATCTAGCCAAGAGCAAACAGAACAGAAATCAAACATAGACAGGACACTTTCCTGTGGTTAAATGGGGCATTAAAAATTTTAGGGGGAGGGGCGCCTGGGTGGCTCAGTCAATTAAGTGTCCGACTCTTGATTTTGGCTCAGGTCATGATGCCAGAGTTTGTGAGATTGAGCCCCACGTTTGGGCTCTGCACTGACAGTGTGGAGCCTACTTGGGATTCTCTCTCTCTCCCCCTTCCTTTCACTCTCTCTCAAAATAAATAAATAGCATGTGAAAAAATTTTAGGAGAGAAAACATTTAAGAACACTGTTGGTGATCTGGCACCGAGGACACCAGGTGGGAGGCCACCAGTCTTGTGCACAAGGACTTCTTCACACACCTCTCTGCTTGGTCTCACTTCCCGGAAGTTCCTCCCTATGTCTCTGGTCCCTTACTATCTCTTCTTGGAGGTCACCCTTAGGATTGTATGGGTACAAGCAAAAGAAACTTTCTGGTTAACATGGAAAAAGGAATTTATTGGAAAGAAATGGGGCAACTCACTGGATCGAAAGAAAGTCAAGCATCAGGTTTAGAAATAATGGGTATAGGATCCTCTGGGGTTCTAGGCAGTAGAAACTGATAGGCAGTCTCCCTGCAGGGCCAATCAACTCCAAGCTCCGCCCCCCCCTTCTGTTTTTCCGTCATTTCACTCAAGTTTCCAAGGCCCAGCAGAAAGACAGTCTTCCTTCAACTGTGTGGTTTATGATAAAAGAAGCAGAGATCCTTCCCCTCCCCAACCCATGGAAATCAGGATGCTGCACCTAAGGGAAGAGGAATCCCTCCCCCAAACAGTCTCCCTCTAGAATCAGGGTGACAACCGTAGAGCGAACCTTCACCAGGAAGCCCTGATGATGCCTTTTGATTAAGATGGTCAAGGAGAGATGGTACACGTTTCCTCAAGCAGTCAATACTTGTCGCTGGGGGGCGGGGGGCGTAGCACTTTCTAGAACCACACTATAACGGAGCATGACAGTACTAAAGAGCTAAGAAAGGTGAAGCCTTAGTCTGTTTGACAGGTGAAGGTAAACATGAACATTTTGGAAGTTCCAGGTGGTGATCCTTTCTAGACTGATTGATGTCTGGAATATGGTTCTTCCCCTTACGGAAGCCAAATGGCTAGGAGAGTAGATAACAAGAAACCTGGAAAGACCCAGCCCCGAAGATAACAAGATGGGAGCACTGCATTGCTGAGGTTCTAACCTGGTTTCACGTTGAGTTTATATCATGGCAGCCTGCACAGGTTAGCCAATTCATTAGGTTTTAAGTCAGAAATGTGTAAAATTAGATGTTATTTACCCATATGTGCATAGTCCTAAATTACTTATTTTATAAACCATTATGAAACCGTTAGGGATTTGTGTGGTAGACATGAAGGTGGAATCCACGGGGGAGCAAATAGAAAAGTAAATTCCTTTAGCCCACTCTGGTGGTCCCACATAGCAGGCAGTGGGTGTGGTGACAGAAAACTGCTCTGAATTCCTCCCCCTGGTTACATTCTTCATTCTGAAACAAGCTTTCTAGTATGCCCCAGGCCATGTTTCTCAACTTGTCTTTGAGCTACCAAGGTTCATTCCATGGCTCACTTCCTGTTTGGTGCTTTCTCCTTGTCTCCTCTCACAGGATGTTAGTTCTTACTCTCTGGCTTTGACCTTCGCTCCCCTCCTTGAGTCTGACTTAGGTTCCCACCAGTTACTACTTTCGGCTGCTTTAAGATCAACACTCCAAGTTACAGGGTTAGTTTGGGGCCTTGTAATTTAAGTGACACATGTTCCATTTAGGAGCCCTGATCCCTTAAAATTAGGACCTGGACAATGACTAGAGAAGCCTGTGTTACTTAAGCGTCAATTATTGCTGAAGGTCGGTGGGAGTCACCCCTCTGCCCCCATGTGTGTTTTCCAGTGTTTATGCATAAACACTCTGTAGTTCCAATCATTTCTCTATTTTTTCCATTTCATTAAACTACCAGGCAATATTTTCATGTGCTCTTGAAAGGCTCTTCAAAGGCTGCTTTCAGTGATGGGTGAAATGATTTCTATAAATAACTTGCCAATCAATTTATTCAGCTTGTAGAAATCTTGATGAAGGAAGGCGCGATTAAATGTGAAAAATCAAAAAACCCCACTTTTGGTTTAGAGTAGGCTCCTAGTATTCTGCCAGAAGAACCCTGGAGAGACGGCTGCCCAGCCTGGGCTTGACCGTCCCAGTTTTCTGGCTTGGTGCCTGCATGGCTTTCGGCAAGTCATATAACTTCTCTAGAACCTGTTTATTCCGCAGGATGAGGGAATAACATCTCCCTCACTGCCCTGAGGCAGAACCAAACACGTGAAAATGTTGCTGATAAGATGCTGGGTACCTTCTGGTAGACTGGATACATTTTTGTTAAATCTAAATTTGAAAGCAAAATAGTGATTGAGGTCCAGGGGTAATTGCCGGAAATTTGGGGGGGGGGGTTTAAAAAAAGAGTTGCACTTCAGCTACAGCGACTGGAAAGCAAATTTCCTTAGAATGGGTTTTCTTTTTATCTTCACTTTCAAGATGCAAATCGGAATGTGTTCCTGGTGAATAATGTTCACTAAGGAAATACACTTGACGTTCATTTGCAGAAATCTGTTATCATTTCACTGATTCGGGGTTTCTTATCTTCCTTCAACATTCATGTCTCTCTCGAAACCGCAGAAATGTCTAATTTTGCATGTCTCCTGATACCATGCTCAGAGCTCCCAGAACCTAAATTCTCTTTAGTTTGTTAACTTGAAGGGATACAGCATCTCATAGGGTTAAGCTGCGGATTGTCAGTGCTACTGCTGAGCACATAATATCAACTAGCTTAGTTCAAGTCTCAGGTAAATTTGGGACAAAGCTTTTCATCTCATGGCTCACCTCCCTTGCCCCTTTCTAGTTTTTTGTTTTTTGGGTTTTTTTTTTTTTTTTTTTTTTTACTTATTACTTTGTCATATTTTCAATACATAAAATATCTAATAAAACACCTATCATTGTCACTCTACAGATGAGGTAAAGTTGGGCCCTTACAGGTAAGGCTCAGTGTGGCTAATTAAGTAGACCGAACCATAAATGGTACGGCTTTCCCAGCTCCCCAGCCGGTGCCCCTTTCTTCCAGAGAAGGACAGCAACTAAGCCAGTCACTTATTTTACAATTGTTTTTCAAGGCTTGAGCTTTTCTCAAAAGGTCACGTTCTCAGTTTCCTCAATTTAGTCTAACATTGATCCAGCGCTCATGACTTGAGAGGAGCTAGTGAGAGAGATTTGGATGTTAAGGAGTTACAGAGCAGATCTTTCAACATATCTGACTAATGTTCGGAGTATTCATTCTATTACGGAGTACAGTAGTGTGATACGTGACATCATGTTGATCCTAGTTTTCAAGGAGTAAATGCCACAGGCCACTTGACACGCAGGGAAAAGGACTTGCCAGCGTGGTAACCTTCACCATAAGCAGAGGCTTCTACTTCTGGCCGCTACTCATGTGTTAGGCTCTCTACGGGATCTGATGTGTTCTCAGGCCAGCATTCTCTCCTCTTCTTTTGGAAACAGCAGCACCTTGTCTGACTTGGAGGACCCCTCTCTCTTCTACTGTGAGTCCATTTGATTTGGGAGGGGATCCCCCCGCCCGCCCCTACTTCATGGGATCAGGGGACTCAGGCCTGTTCTGGCAATGTATCTCACCTTCTGGCCATGGCCGGAAGCTGGTCCAAGGCTGGGACTGTTGGCGGACCCACCAGGAAAGAGGAGCTGTCTTTCCTTTGGGGATTGCTAGGTTCTGAATATTTGTGTGCCCCCAAATTCATATGTTAAGCTCTTAATGCCTGATGTGCTGGTATCAGTAGGTGGGGTTTGGGAAGGTGCTTGAGTCATGAGGGTTCTACCCCCGTGAATGGGATTCATGTTCCCATAAAAGAGACCCCACAGAGCTCCCTCATATCTCCCACCGTGTGAGGACATGGGGAGAAGGAGTTGTCAAAGAATCAGGAAGCGGACTCTCACCAGCCACCAAATCCGAAAGACAGACACTCTGATCTTTGACGTTCCGGCCTTCACAACTATGAGAAATACATTTATAAGCTACCTAGCCTCTGGTGTATTTTGGTAGAGCAGCCCAAACAGACTAAGATGGGGTGTTAAGCTGACGCAACATAAGCTAAGGGCTACTGGTGGCTTCTCGTTTACTTGTTGTTTACTGGTTTCTCCTGTTCGTAAACAGCCTGCCCGAGAATGAAGCTGTCCCAGAGGAAAGCAAGGTTGAGTGCAAGAGACACACAGAGGCAAAGCCCAATTGCTATTATCTGATGGCTCCTTAGCCCCCACCGCCATGCCTGAAGTTACTAGTCAATTCGGTCTCAAAAACTACAGTATTTTCTTTTTAAAAACGGTTTAAACAAATAAAAAAATGATTTCGATTAATATACCAGGATTTTACATGCTCTCACTTAATCTTTATGCCAACCCTGTGAGTGTAATTTCCCGCATTTTACATGAAATTGAAGCTCTGCAAAGACCAATCATTTGAACAAGGCCACTTTCAAACTCTGGGAAGTAGTGAACTTGGAATTCAGTCTGGTTGCAAATCCTTTTCCTCTGTAATTCACTGGATATCCTCCCGGTGCTAAACAATGGACATTCACAGTGCATAGTCGATCTTGGTAGGATTGAAAAGTGTGAATCGGGGCGCCTGGGTGGCTCAGTCGGTTAAGCGTCCAACTTCAGCTCAGGCCACGATCTCACGGTCTGTGAGTTTGAGCGCCGCGTCGGGCTCTGGGCTGATGGCTCAGAGCCTGCAGCCTGCTTCCGATTCTGTGTCTCCCTCTCTCTCTGCCCCTCCCCCGATCATGCTCTGTCTCTCTCTGCCTCAAAAATAAATGAACGTTAAAAAAAAAATTTAATTTGAAAAGTGTGAATCGGCTATAGTACAGTCACCACCAAAGGACATCTCTTTCCTTTCTGTGTGTATGAGTGTGTGCATGTGCACTGGCAAAAAATAAAACAGCATCACATTCACACAACAGGGCTACCTGACAATTCTTTAAATCATGAATACCTCTGAAGTCGCCCAAGATAATTTCAGATACCAGAAGCCTAGCTCAGTGTTGGTCCACTGGCCACACTGCAACACTCCAATTCTGAAGGTGTAGCCAAGGACGGAGGAGAGCAACCCACAAACATAGGATGCACCTGCATGTAAGAGATACTTCGGGGGGGTCTTTTATCCACCAACCAAAAAAGCCAGAGGTCCAAGAATGGAATAATGCTCAGCGTGGCTGCTTGCCAACCCCCCATGACTCACACGAGTGGGGTTCCTACGAGGCAGGCCGAGGCTGTGAGTCTCCTACCCCCGGGGAAGAGGACATTTTATGGGCACAAAGATATGTGGGCAGAGGAGGTTACCAGAAAACAAAGGGCTCCAGGGGACCAGTCGTTACAGGACTTGCGGTGACCGAAGACCATAATGAAGGTTGTGTTCGCTCAGCCTTAGACCTACATGTCCCTTCGTCCCAGTTTTGCCACGTGGGTGTACTACATACTATTGCTAACCTAGTACTCTTCTAATTTTTTTTAATGTTTATTTATTTTAGAGACAGAGAGACAGAGCACAAGTGGGGGAGGGGCAGAGAGAGAGGGAGACACAGAATCTGAGGCAGGCTCTAGGCTCTGAGCCATCAGCACAGAGCCCGACGTGGGGCTCGAACCCACGAATCATGAGATCATGACCTGAGCCAAAGTCGGACGCTTAACCGACTGAGGCACCCCTAACCTAGTACTTTTCTTTAAGTGGACTCGCTTCTCTTTTAAACACTTCCTTGCTGATTCTAGGTAATACACTTAGAGAAATCATGGGTTTAGTACCAGTTAATATACCTTTTCTAGTATGCATTAAAGTAAGCATGTTATCATTTAAAATGTTTGTTATATGGGGCGTCTGGGTGGCTCAGTCGGTTGAGTGCCCTACTCTTGGTTTCAGCTCAGGTCCTGATCTCACAGTTTGTGAGTTTGAGCCCCGCATAGGGCTCTGTGCTGGCAGTATGGGGCCTGCTTGGGATTCTCTCTCCCTCTCCCTCTGCCCCTCCACTGCTTACGCTCTCGCTTTCTCTCTCTCTCTCAAAAATAAGATAAACATTAAAAAAAAATGTTTGTTGTACCATCTAAATCCTTTCCAGTGCCACAGTGGTATTTATGCCACTCACTGCGAAGGACAGGTATGTGGAACAATGACAACATGCCTGCACTCCGAGTGGGAAACACCACGTGTGAGGGCCACACCTCCTCCCCTGAGATGCTAGGATTCTCGGGGGGCCTGAGTCTCAGTGCTGTTTTCATGGGCCCCTCTTTTGCTCCTCCCCCTGCTCAGACAGTTTCAAAGCCTCAGGTTTGTGTTCCAAGGCAAGATGGGTCTACAGGAAAATATTAGAATTAGAAAGCAGAGTAAAACAGTCAAATGTGGGGCCTTTCGCAAGAGGCTTGCCTCCTGTATATCGACGGAAAGGGGTAAAGAATGACCAAGGAGTTCATTCCATTATCCCATCTCCAAAGGCAGATGACATACTTACATCATAAACGAATGGGAATTATGTACACATGATTAACTGTATAATTTTATTCCGTCAAGGATTAGTAGGAAACCATATTAAGCAGAAATAAATTATCTATCTTTAAAAGGCACAGAAGAATTGCCACGTGAACTCTGAAGAGACCGATTTCAACAGTGATGGGCTTCAATGGTATTTTTTTTTTTCCATTTGAATTTTATAGACACTAACAATGACCTGACTTGATTTTCTTCCAGTCATACTTGAAAGAGTGGGACTGTAATTTAGACATTGTCTGATGATGGACTATAATACTACAATACTACAAGATGAAACTGAAGCCACCTTATTAAGACTTTTTTTAGCTGATTTATTTATTTTGAGAAAAAGACAGAGTGCGCACGCACACAAGGGAGAGGCAGAGAGGGTGAGAGAATCCCAAGCAGGTCCGTGCTGCCAGCTCAGGGCCTGACATGGGGCTCGATCTTACAACTGTGAGATCATCACTTGTACCAAAATCAAGAGCCAGGTGCTTAACCAACTGAGCCATCCAGGTGCCCCAAGACTTTTCTTTTTTATTCCTTAAATTAACATGTTTTAGCTTCTCTGTGGATAAAATATGCCAGTAGTAAAGCATGGCTTTCCTTCTGAATTAGGAAAAAGAGGCCTCACAGATTTTGTGACTTCAGATGGAGTAACTGCTTTCTTTCTTCTCATGATCATTCTTCATCCACTCAACCTGCTTGATTTTTTTCCTAGCACTTGTCATTATGTGTCCTATCATTTTGCTGTGTTTATTGTCTCTTTCCTTCACTAGACCATAAGCTGTATGAGGACAGGGGCTTTTATTCTTCATGTAGTTTCTCCAGCACCCAGCAAAATACCCAGCACATACAACGTGCTCAATAAAAAATTGCTCGATGAACGAATGCTGATTCATAACCAAATGTTTCGAATTACCATATCCTCTTATTTTGCAAGCCTACTCATCAGTTATCAGATCTGAAACACTTATACTTGTCAGCCATTTGACCTTTGGCAGGTCATTTCACCATATAACTTCTCACAGTTTATGTCTCTGTCTACAGAATGGAGACACCATCAGGGCGCCTGGGTGGCTCAGTCGGTTAAGCATCTGACTTCAGCTCAGGTCATGATCTCACGGTCTGTGATTTTGAGCCCCGCGTCGGGCTCTGTGCTGACAACTCAGAGCCTGGAGCCTTGCTTCAGATTCTGGGTCTCCCTCTCTCTCTGACTCTCCCCAGCTCATGTTCTCGCTCTCTCAAAAATAAATAAAACTTGCAAAAAAAATTAAAAAAAAAAAAAAAGAATGTAGACACCATCAACTCATACGGCATTTATGAGAATAAAATGAGATAACATCCATGAAGTGTTGGCCTCTCTCTGTAAGCATCTGTATCCATCCACCTGTCCATATACGTATGAATGAAGCCCTCTGGCAGAGGATCTGACCCACAGTACATGAACCATAAACGTTTATGTTTAGTGTATTCACTTTTTATTCATCAATTTTACTACAGAATGGAATTATTTCTTTTCTGGTTGTTGGTGGCCCTGTCCAAAGCCAAGGACAAGTAATCAGTAGATGAAAGCATTGCCTTTACATACCTTAACTCTTGCTGTTCATGAATCTCTAATACAAAGAGGTTTAAAAACATAATGTTCTCTCCAGTCAAGTACATTTAGAGGGCAAAAATAGAACAGGGCATTGACAAGACGGATAAGCACAAAAGATGTCTTTTCTGTCTCTCCTGAAAGGTCAGTTTTGTGTTTCAGGTTCTTCTTACGTACAGCAAACAGGAGGAATTTGAGTTTTAGAAAGGTGATTTACAAGGCACTTTTTCTTTCGTTTTTAAGTCATACTGCCTGCCTTCCTTTTATCTTCCTCCTTCCCTCTTCCTTTCTTCTAAATGTCCTTGCTTATTAGCTAGAATTAAATTAAGTTTTTGGTTGTTTTCACATTAGATAAATATCTACAAAACCAGAGGCACCTGGGTGGCTCAGTTGGTTAAGCACCCGGCTCCTGGTTTTGGCTCAGGTCATGATCTCACAGTTTCCTGTGTTTAAGCCCTGCATCGGGCTCCATGCTGATAGCTGTGGAGCCTGCTTGGAATTCTGTCTCCCTCTCTCTCTGCTCCTCTCCCACTCTCACTGTCTCTGTCTCTCTCAAAATAAATAAATAAACTACAGGAATTTCTAGGGGCACCCGGGTGGCTCAGTTGGTTAAGCATCCGACTTTGGCTCAGGTCACGATCTTGCAGTCTGTGAGATCCAGCCCCGCATCAGACTCTATACTGACTGACAGCTCAGAGCCTGGAGCCTGCTTCAGATTCTGTGTCTCCCTCTTTCTCTGCCCCTCCCCTACTTGCACTCTCTCAGTCTCTCCCTCAAAAATAAAACATTAAAAATATTTTTCAAAAAATTCTAAAAAAAAAAAAAAAAAAAAAGTAAAAAACTAAGGCCAGAGGGAGGAAAAATGGTCACAGAATCAGAAGGAGGAAAAAAACGGTCACAGAGCTTTCTTAGAGGATTCATGTACATTAAGTCGTCTTCAAATTAGGATTTTGACCACAAAGGCAAAATGAGCTGGTTGAACTATGACAGAGTTGCCTGTTCAAACATGGTCAACCAGTGTGCTCTAAAAAGTCCCTGAATCATTACGATGTCTTTTCTAAATAAATACATTTTGAAAACATTAGAAAAATAATGGCCTATTTCCACAGGAAAACAATAAATGATGGAGTCTCAACTGACGAGTTAGAAGTATTCCTACAGAATATTATCTGAACAACTGACTCAGTCACTTCCCCATCAGTTTAAATGGCTCAGTAAGAGGTATTTAGAATTTTTTTTCATGTTTATTTCTGTCTGAGTGAGAGAGAGAGAGAGAGAGAGCACACCAGCTGGGGAGAGGTAGAGAAAGAGGGAGACATAGAAGCTGAAGCAGGCTCCAGGCTCTGAGCTGTCAGCACAGAGCCCGACACGGGGCTCGAGCTCACAAACCGTGAGATCATGATCTGAGCCGAAGTTGGACACTTAGACTGAGCCCCCCCAGGCGCCCCTAGAGGTATTTTATATGAGGGCAGGGCCACAAGTGTTTTATAGATTACATTTACCTAAGTATTTGTTCTCCTCAGCAACGGAGAATTTTCCTTCCACTTTCTATCTTCTTTAAGAACTGATTTGTTATTCGCAGGGGGAAAACAAAATATTTTTTCTAATACTCGTTCGGTCGAGGATTTACAATTTATTTTACTTATATTCACTGATAAAGAGAAGGCTACAGGAAAAGCAACGGGCTAAAGACTTTCTAAAGAATGCTGACCAAAGGAAAGAACTTTTGTAGACGAATATGCATCGTAGGTATGCATCAAGAGCTGAAAATGTGTAGACCAAGAAATGCATTTTAAATTGCACATAGTTTTTAATACCACTTTTGGTAATTTATCATAAAGGATTCAGATACGCACAAAGATATACCCTGCGAGGACAATGATACCAATGTTGATTATAGATAGGCAAGAAATGGCAAAGCTGTGTTTCCCACCATTTTCAGACAGGTGAGACTACCCTATGGAGACAGGGGGCTAAGTGTCAGAGGAAATTTAACCTAGGAGTCGTCGGAAGGACGCCAACCCCAACCGAGGGCCGGCAGGGGGTGCAGGGAGCCAATGGAGGACAAAAGAGAAGGCTGCCCTCGGTCCTTCACCAGGCTGATTTCCCTGTTCCTCCTCCATTAGCAATAGGACACTGGAGGGACCCTTCTGGAGAAAATGGATGACCTCAGAGAAGTTAAATTCGGGGGAAAGAAAAAGTCCGGTCAGACACTTAATTCATCCGGAGGCAGTGATTTTCAACCTGAGGGATTGGGGAGTGGTCGCCAGGGGACATTTAGAGATGTTTCTGATGGTCATAACTAGAGAGAGGCTTGTGGCACTACTCACATCTCGTGGGAGAGGCCAGGGAAATGAGATGGCACCCTCCAGCACACCTAACAGCCCCCCAACAATGACTTATCCAGCCTGAAAGGCCAGTGCGACCGCTGCTGAGGAATCTTGTCTTAAGACTGAAGCCCACGGTCACACCGGTCCCGTTCCCATCACTCACAGAGGACTTCAACCAGGTTTTTTGGACTTTATCCTTAAATATGAATGGCCGGCCCTTCACCACACGTTGGAGGAAGAGCCCCGCACGGAAGGTCAGAGATGAAAACAAACATCAACCTAACAAGAAAACAACCTAAAAAGAACAAAGACTTTGAGGAGACAGAGACTATGCAAAAACGCTTAAAAAGAAAAAACCTGTAATTGGTACAAGCAAGCCTGAAATGCAATTTGACCACATCCGGCAAACTTCAAGGTGAACCAACTGTGACCCAACAGTTCCTGCTGTAGGGATTTTTCTCAGAGGAACTCTTGCAAAGTCACTGGGAGAAGGTGCTCAGATTAGTCATGGCAGCATCATTCATTAAGTAGAAACAATCTCTTTGTTCGTCAAAAAGAGAATGAATAGATTAATTGTAGTCTAGTCATATAACCAAATACCCTAACTCACTTAAAATGAACGACATAGTATGTTTCAATATAGGTAAATTTCACAAATAAAACGTTGCCTTAAAAAAAGCAAGCTGCAGAAGACCATATCCATTAAGATACTATTTACATAAAGTTCGAAATGTGTAAAACTTTACTATGTATCCTTTAGGATTTGTACCTGTCTACGAAATCTGTAAGGCCATACATTTTAGCTATTTACCAGGTTCAGGATGGAGATCCCTTCAGAAGGTGGATGGAAGGAAAGTGGAACTGGGTGTGACAGGCGGAGAATCGCAACTTTGTAATGTTTTATTTCTTAAACGCTAGCAACTTTGTAATGTTTTATTTCTTAAACGCGTTTTGGGCTTAAGAATTGCTTATACTGTTCCTTTATTTTTTGGCATAATTTAAATTACATAAAAACTATTTTTAATATCTTCAGAAAGATAAAAGAAAATATTGCATCCAATAAAAAGAAATGTGTCTCATTCATGAAGTAGGAATTAAATTCTAAAAATAAAGTTGCTGTAATTTCGAAAATTCAATGTGTGTTCACCTTATCCCATGCCTTAAAAATATGAAATAAAAATGTATAGGTTTACTTTAAAAACCTCTGTAGTTTAATTTCAAATACATAAGTTAAATTTAGCCTCAGTGGCATCATTCTAGAATTAATTGAGTTTTTCTTTTCTAATAGCAGAGTATATAACTGAGTCATGCACTTGTTTGGAAAATTTTATAGATAAGTCCCAATAGGTCATCCTGCCATGTCTAGCTATTTTCTTCTAAATGCTTTCTATGCAGATATTGGGGAAAATTATTAATTGCTACAGAGGAGAAACTGATTACATTTTAAAGCAGTTAGCAGTCACAGTCCAAGATAGAAATGCTAAGAAATTAAAAAACATGTTTGCCAATGTTTAAAATCTCATCAATGAATTCAGTCCCTGAGATATGTGATTGCATCAAAGGCTTTTAAAATTGTAATAACAACTTCTGCAATTACATAACAAATGCCTTTTTCTTTGGCACTAATTTGCTCTAACTAGAGAACTCATTTGGGAATTGAGAAAAGCATAAAAGTCTGTCATTTTTAATTGTATAAATAAATGATGAAAGTTGTGAGTGGATTAGTTTTAATTTCCCCTTCCAGCTTAGCTAAAACTGTCATTTTAATTGTCATTTTAGAAACGTTGTCGATTTTGAAATATTGTATGCCAAGAAATGAAACATTTGGAAATAAATATACTTAGCAGGTTAAAATAAACATGTTTCATTATTTAGGAAGAAAAAAAAGATCCTCAAAGAAGATATAATTTGTACTTTCCAGTTTCCATTGGCTTCATACGAATTCATTTAAATTAGCTTTGGTGATGTGACTTTACCACTTTTGGATATGACTGCAAAGTTCATCTGAGAAATTAATTTGTAAGCTAATCATGTGCTTCCTCTAAAAGGGAAAACTTTATGCTTCTTCTTCTTTTTTTTTTTTAAGGTTATTTATTTTTGAGATAGCACCAGTGGGGAAAGGACAGAGAAAGAGGGACAGAGGACCAGAAGCAGGCTCTGTGCTGACAGCAGTGAGCCCGATGCGGTGCTCGAACTCACGAACCGAATTGTGAAATCATGACCTAGGCCAAAGTTGGACACTCAACTGACTGAGCCAGCCAGTCGCCCCATAAACTCCATACTTCTTGATTAGTGAATATACTATTAAGACCATGACCAGCCCATAACATAAGGCAAAACACAAAGGGACAAAAATGTTTGAATATGGAAAACTCGTATCCAATTTAATTTCTCCTGCTAGTGATTTAATTTTTTTTATGTTTATTTTTGAGAGAGAGAGAGAGAGAGAGAGCATGAGCGGGGGAGGGGCAGAGAGAGAGGGAGACACAGAATCTGAAACAGGCTCCAGGCTCTGAGCGGTCAGCACAGAGCCTGACGCGGGGCTCGAACTCACAGACTGTGAGATCATGACCTGAGCTGAGGTCGGACGCTCAACCGACTGAGCCACCCAGGCGCCCCTCCCCTGCTAGTGATTTAAATTTATTCCAGCAGTAGGTGAGGATGCTAGCATAGCTGTGTTTATAAAAATAAAACAGTGACCGAGAAGATGGCCTCTAAAATGAGATCTGTAAGATCTCCTCCAGCACCGACATTTCATTCCCTCATCCTCTCACCATTAAGGACCCCCTCCTTCCCAGCCTCCTTTCCTGATACTTCCTGTGTGCCATGCACTGTGCTCGACCCAGAACAGGAAGAGAAACAAAATGAAGTGGGCACTAGCCTCAGAACACCAGCATGAGAAGTGGGATGAACTATGAGCCTGAGTCTCTGATGCCAGTGGGCTTCTCCACACTGCAGGAGAAGGAAAGGCATCCTGCCCACGCGGCACGGTGCACACACAGAGACTCATTTTTCAGCTAAGTTCCTTTTTTTTTTTTTTTTTAAGTTCATTTATTTATTTTGAGAGAAAGAGAGCGAGAAAGCGTGGGGAAGGGGAGAGAGAGAGGGAAGAGAGAGAATCCCAAGCAGCCTCTGCACTATCAGCTCAGAGCCCGATGTGGGGCTTGATCCTGCACACTGTGAGATCCCGACCTGAGCTGAAACCAAAAGTCAGATGCTTAACTGACTGAGCCACCCAGGCGCCACCCGCCACCTCAACCCCGACCTGCAGCGTTACTCTGGCACTTAGTTCACACAGCATGCCACGTCAGGTTTCCATTCATTTGTAGTTGGAGACATGGAGGCACAGAGAGGTGACCTAAGTTGTTGAAAGTCACAGAGCAAGTCAGAACATGTGTTCTCTTGCAGTGTTTTCAACAAGTGTATCGAGAACCTGGCAAGTGTCTGGCTCAGAGCCAGGAACTGGCAACGAGAAAGATGAGTAAGACCCAGTCCCTGCCCAGAGGTGTTCATGCTCTCATGCAGGCACTGGTTTGACGTGGGAGTTCTGGAAATACGTTAACATTTGACCGTCTTCCTATCTACTGCTCGGTCTCTGAGGATTGCGGCAGCACAGAAACATCCCTGGAACTGCGTGTGGATCAGAACACCTGATAAAGTACACACGCGGAAGCAAGTTCAGCTTGGCTGTCGTCTGGATAGTGCAAATTAGAATCTTTCCCCCCATCAATCTTGCAAAGGTTTTAAAATAGCAACACGCAAGACGGAGAAATAGACTCTCTCATGCACTGCTACTGGAAATGTAAATTTTATGTTTAGATACTGAAACTGCAGGGTCATGTGTAACGGTTTACAACCAGGAATGATTTCTATGTTCAGCAGTAAGCAATGTTTAAATAAATTACGCTTATGTTCTTGCAATGCTATAGTACGTGAGGCAGTTACTTAAGATTAGTTAATGACCTGGGGAACTAGTCATCTAATGTTAATTAGAAAGCCTGGGTGTTAAACTATATATAACATGATCCTACTTAAAAAAACATATAGTATGCATACCTACCTGCATTACAATCACTGAAAGGAAATGTATCAAAATGATACTTTTGATTATTTCTGGGTGGTGATATTACAGGTGACTTTTCTTTTTTTCTGTATCGTCCAATTTTTCTGTAAGCAGACCCCACTGATTTAATAATTGAGAAAGCAATTAAGTCTCGGTTAATTTTTTTTCTGACTAGATTGATTTTCTGAAAGGAACTGCCCGCTGCTAGCTGATTTCAGGCCACCAGGACTCAGCCCCTTCTGGTTTGGACACGGGGAAGGACAGGAAAGACTGTGAGTCCCGAGCCCTACAACCCCGACCTGTTTCACTGCTCATTAGTTGGAGGTCTTTGGGAAGAGCAGTTCTGAACCTTTGTAATTTTATCCGTTAAATGTGGCAGTTCATATCTGCCCCACAGATGAAAGTTAAAGAGAGCATACAAAAATGCTTTTGAAAAACACGACAGGGATGCAAGTGGTCTTACGTGAGAGAAAGACAAGAGAGTACAGGTGCTAGAATCAGACTGAGACCCAAATCCCCAAGTGATCAACTTTTAGCATCATGACGTTAGTCAAATCACGTAACGTCTTTGACCCTTAGCCTCATCGTTTGTAAAAGCAGAGGTATCAATGCCTTCTGCAGAGGGTCAGCATGAACCAAACACCTGAGCAATGCTCAGTGAAGGTTCCGTGCCTTCCTTTCTCAGGCTCTGCCTTTTCACTGCCCCACCCTTACTCTGTAAACAAAAAACGAACCGAAACAAAACAAAACAAAACCTCTCCAGCATCAAGCACTTTCTAATTTTAAAGCATATTTACCTTTGGTATGCTAAAAATGTATGGATTCTTTTTTTCTTTTTTTTTTCCCCCTCTCATTTCTCTACCCTTTAATGGTCTGGACCAATAGCTAGCACAAAGTCAGCATAGTTTGGGAAAATCAACGTGAAGACTGTGGACAAGATTTAAGGGAGTCAGGTGAGCCTGAAGTCTGCCACATAAAGGCTCTAAAATTTTCAGCACTTCCCATTAGGACAGGCAGATAAGGAAGGTGAACGTCCTTGCTTTCATGCACGGAAGTTATTTCAGCCTATTATGTCTCCTCAGATTCGCAATAGATGCGTGACATTCTGTAAATGTGCAGAACTCAGAATTTCTCAGGCTTGGTTTCTCTAGTGTCAATTGATAACTGCACATCTCAAATGTTTCCTTTAATTAACCTTCTCCATTTTCAAATCAATGTTCTCACTTCCTCATGGTGTTACTGCTATTCCAAGGAATGCAGACCTAAGCGATCCACATCTCAGGGCTCCAGAGGTTCATGTGCCAAGTGTGGAACTCTGTGCACCAACAGCACATCCAAGCACATCCTCTGTCTCTTCTGCACACCCAGATTTAAAAGTTTAAGGGCCGAAATTAAAGTAGCAGGGGATCCAGCCCTAAGTTTTATTTTTTGATCTCTGGGCTTCCTTTTGTAAGAATATTTCCTTAATAGGAACACTGAAGATTTTTGAGAAAGGGAGCCACCCACTTAAAGCCCTCCCTGTTCTGGGAAGATTCATCTATACGGTGCTGGGGACTGCCCGGAAGGGCTGATCCAAAGTGGGGGGGTCACCCTGGAAGTAGATGAGACAGGAAGAGCCGACGACGGGCACATTATGGCAGAAGCTGGTACCCTGTCCATTTCCCTGGAGTCTTAGCAGGCCGTTGTGCTCTGGCTGACTTTGGACTGCTAGTCCCTACTTTCCTTTACCAGAAAGCTGAGGAATTCACACTCCCATGCCCAGCAGACTCAGCCAAGGAGTCAACAGGGGTCAGCTCCCTTGCCCTCTCGGTAGAAGAATTCCAAGGTGTATTGTATTTGTTTCTTATTGCTGCTACAAAAAAAAAGTTACTGCAACATACAGCCTTAAAGCAACACAAACTTATTATCTAACAGTTCTGGTGGTCAGAACTCCAAAATAAGTCTTAGTCCAAAGTGGGCTAAAGATCAAGGTGTCGGTAGAGCTGGGTTACTTCTGGAGACCCCAGGGGAGAATCTATTTCCTTGCTTTCCAGCTTCTAGATGCTCTTGGCACCTTCCTCCATCTTCAAAGCCAGCAGCTTAGCACCTTCAAATCTCCTTCTGACTCTGGACCCTGCTGCTTCCCTCTTATAAGGACCCCTGAGATTACTTTGGGCCTACTTGGATTGTCCAGGATAATCTTCCCATCACAAGATCCTTAATTTAGTCAGATCTGCAAAATCTTTTATCATATAAGGCAACATATTCACAGGTTCTGGGCACTAGGGCATGGCCATTGGGGTTGGGGGTATTAAATGGGCTACCACAGGTGTGTTTTATACAACCCCCTGAGGTTTCCTCCTGAGGAACAAGCTCTAATCACCTCCAGTGATGGTGGCTTTGTGACTCACCGTATTTGTCGGCTCTCCCTTCCTAGCTTCTGTCCTAGCTTCCCTATCACTCTCCCTGCTCTTGGTGTTTTCTGGACCTCCCAAGTAAACTACTTGCACTCAAAGCCTTGCCTTGGGGTCTGCTTCTGGGGGAACCCAAACTTAAACAAAAATTATGAAGGGAGAAGCCTATGGCAGATAGAAGGAGGAGTCAAGAAAGATGAATTGCACCATTATGGAAGAAAAATAACTATGGGGAGTCAGAAGGGCATCTGAGTTTGAGGAGGAGATACTGAGGTCTGTTTTAGTTGAGATGCCATCAGGAGGACAAAGTGGGAATATTAAAGGGGTAGAATGTGTCCTATGAGGCAAAGGCTTTGGAAAGTTGGAAAATGTGCTTAGAACTTTTTTGATAACAATTTGTTAATGCAACAAATAAGAGACTCAAACAAATAAGAGATTCATTATCTGAAGTAAGGAGAGAATAATTTCCACTCCAGAGGCAAGACTGTAAACCCCAGAGGCGCCTGAAATGTCTAAAACATTGGCTCACACTTTCTTTTTTAGAAATATTTTTAACCTTCTTCATACTTTCTATACCAGAGACAGGCACTGTTCTGAACACGTATGAAAAATAATCACATTATATGGGGCTCCTGGCTGGCTTAGTCAGTGGAATGTACGACTCTTGATCTAAGAGGATTGTGAGTTCAGGCCCCATGTTGGATGTAGAGGTTACTTAAAAATAAAATCTTAAAAAAAAACCCACCCTGAATCCTTGTTATAAGGATATGAGGTAAGTACTATTATTCTTCCCATTTTATAGCTGAACTAAAAATCAAGAGACATTAAGTAACTTGTCCAAGATCCTATGGGTAATAGTAAAAGCAGGATTTGAAACTCAATGGGTTCAGTTCCAGAGCCTGAGATTTTGATCACTGTATTCTGCACTGTTTTAGTTATGAAGAGAAGAGGAATTCAAGTAGGTGCCTTCAGGTCTTCATTCAGGTCTTATGAAAATAAACTGTCCATGATTTGGTCTACTTGCATCACGAGCTTGGTCAGCATCCTTCACACTGAAGACTCCTTCCTGGCTGCTCTCCTCAAACCAATCACATTGGTCGTCGTCTTAATCCCACTTAATTTAATTTAACCCCACTACTGCACAATCCAAGTCTAGAATGACTGGGTTGAATCATCTACTCCCACCCCACACCAAAAGGAAGGTGCAGCATCCCAGAAGCCTGCCCTGGATGTAAATCAGTCATGAAATTACAAGGTCTACAGAGTCAGAATCTCTTATTTATTAATTTTTTTTAAAGTTTATTTTTGAGACACAGACAGACAGACAGATAGACAGGAGGAGAGAGAAAGAAACCCAAGCAGACTCCACACTGTCAGTGTGGAGCCTGACATGGGGCTTGATCC
This sequence comes from Leopardus geoffroyi, assembly GCF_018350155.1. NCBI lineage: Eukaryota > Metazoa > Chordata > Mammalia > Carnivora > Felidae > Leopardus > Leopardus geoffroyi. Next base: position 44,504,005 of record NC_059342.1, read on the forward strand.
CATGAACCATGAGAACATGACCTGAGCCGAAACTGAGAATCAGACGCTTAACCGACTGAGCCACCCAGGTGCCCAGAATCTCTTATCTTTCCATTCTGGTTATAAATAACTTCATGATCTTAGTCTAATCACTTGTAATCTCTCTCTGACTGAGTTCATTTCTTCAGGTAGAGGTAGAATTAGTTAAGGCCTGCCCTTTCTTTGGGAGAAAATTACTTAGTGTTACCTAGAAAATTCTAAGGGAACTTGTTTTGAGTTCTAAAACAATAGCAGTAATCACGTTAATTCAGAGCATAGTAAATCTTTTGCTTTTTTTCCGTGAATACAGGTTTTAGTCAAATCTTTCCCGGTAAAGTTTCCTTTGTACAATTGGTATTCCTCAAGTATTTATTCTTTTTGATAATGAAAAGAAATGTGTCATTGCGAAGCAGCACACTCTTCCGGTTTCTCCTGGCTGTAACTGATATTTGTCTGATATGTGTGTGCTGAGCCATCCCCGTTACTTTGATCAGATACTTTAACTACATTTATATCTGACTTTTCTGGATTGGAAACTAACTAGTTTTTCTATGCTCTTTGGATACTTCTGCAAGTTAAAACAATGGCTGGTCATTGTCTAACAGAACATTTGACTTTTTGGTCTATCTCTAATCACACCTGGGTAATTTTTATTGAGAATCTATTCTGTCTAGAGCTCTGTTGGAGAACAACCCACAGAACTGATCTTCCGGCAGTTTTCAAATTAACATCCACATATTGTTTTCTAGTTGGAAGGTGGCATCTGACAGTTAGATGTTTCTCAAACTTCAGTCATTTTTATAACATCAACATGAGCGTTTGCCATATTTTCATAATTTATGGCCTACTATTTACCAACCCTTTTACTTTAAACTTTCTTCCCTTTTGAAAACTTAAATAAGCTCAATTAAAAATTGAACTTCTTACAAACATGCTGATTCAAAAATGCACCCTAATGTTTACAGCAGCACTATCGACAACAGCCAAAGTATGGAAAGAGCCCAAATGTCCATCAACTGATAAAGGGATAAAGAAGATGTGGTGTGTGTGTGTGTGTGTGTGTACATATATACATATATATATATATGTGTGTGTGTGTGTGTGTGTGTATTTACATATATGTATGTGTATACACACACACACAATGGAATATTGCTTGGTGATCAAAAAGAATGAAGTCTTAGCATTTGCAATAATGTGGATGGAACTAGAGTGTATTATGCTAAGCGAAATAAGTCAGTCAGAGAAAGACAAACATCATATGATTTCACTCACATGTGGAATTTAAGATACAAAACAGATGAACATAAGGGAAGGGAAGCAAAAATAATATAAAAACAGGGAAGGGGCAAAACATAAGAGACTCTTAAATACAGAGAACAAACTGAGGGTTGTGGTAGGGTGTTGGGTGGGGAGATGTGCTAAATGGGTGACGGGCATTAAGGAGGGCACTTGTTGGGATGAGCAGTGGGTGTTATATGTAAGCAATGAATCACTAAATTCTATTCCTGAAATCATTATTACGCTCTATGTTAACTAACTCGGATTTAAATTTTTAAAAAAATAAGAAAAGGAAAAAAATTGAACTTGATATCACTACCATAACTAGAAAACCAACATTGCTTGCTATATATAGAAAGGAAATGCAATCAAAACAAAGCAATGCTGCTTAATTCCTGTTAGATACTGTGTCAGGTAAAGGTCCCAGAGCTTGAGATATGCTCTTTTTTTGTGGGGAGTGGGGGAATGGGAGAAAGCATTGCATATTTGAGTTCAGAGATAAATAAACTCCAAGTTGAGACTCTTCAGCGAATTACTTAGATTTTTGGGAAATGATATAATGGATTATAATCTTACTCTGCAGAACCACCTTGTTATTTGTTAAGCAGGCAGCACGGATATTATTCCCATTTTACAGATGACAAAACCAGGGCTCAGAGGTTATGTGACTTGTTCCTTGATTACCCAGATGGTAAATCCGGAGCTGGGCCTCAAACACGGGCCTCCGCATTTCAAACGGTGTGCTCTTATTACCGTACCCAAACCTTCGTGGAGTAAACCCCTAAGGAGAGGTGATGCAGAGGACTTGGATGAAGCACCCAGAAGATCCATTCCTTCAAGCATTTGATAAGCCAGTTACAGAGATGAGATGCCACGTGATATATTCAAATGACCTCGGGAGAAAGTAAATAAGTGTGCTTCCAGATAACTGCCTCAGAGAATGGTGACAATATTTAGCAAATGAGTTCACTGTAAGTGGGACTGAAAGGGAAGACTTTCTGGAGGAAGTGAGATTAAAATGGTGTATTAAAGGGGTGGATAAAATTAGATGAACAGAAGACAAAGGAAAGGCATGTCAATAAAAACAACACAGTGATCACAATTACCAAAACCATAAAGAACGCTCTGTCTTGGGTCACTGAAGCTAGGGGAAAATGCAGACGTGACGGGAAGTGCCATGACTACATTTCAGTCTTACATGCTATGAGGTAGAATTCATTACGGTTTCAAACTCTTTAAAAATACATGATTTCTCTTACAAAGATGTATGATCCCATACACTACTCACAGGGTTTTTTTTCCTAAAGAAAGAATGATAGGTATGTACTAATATTTATAACGCTATGACTCATCTTACAAGGAAATTGGAAACAATTCTGATCTTTGACAATATGAGGCTCAGTTACATAAACTGTGACACACTGACGCTGGGGACACAACTGTTTTCAGAGAGAATGTTCACCATTCCTACTGTCATGTGGTCCCTGGACCAACACCATCAGCTTCATCTGAAACTTCTTAAAATGCAGTGTTTGATTTAGTAGGTCTGGAGCCGAATCTGAGGTTCTGTATTTCTATCAAGCGCCCAGGGATTCAGACATGCATTGCAGTGTGAGAAGCACTGGGGTAGATGGTTAGTGGCATGGAAAGATATCCACAATTAAATGGCCAATGAAACAGGCCTATTTCATACAAATTATGAATACTACACTGGTACGTTTTTTGTATGTTTATTTATTTTGAGAGAGAGAATGCGAGCACAGGAGGGACAGAGAGAGAGAGAGAGAGAGAGAGAGAAAGAACCACAAGCAGACTCCTCACACTGTCAGTGCAGAGCCCAACATGGGGCTCGATCCCACGAACCATGAGATAAGGACCTAAACTGAAATGAGAAGTCAGATGCTTAACAGACTGAGCCACCCAGGCATCCCTAGAAAAATAACCCACAGGGATTTCATCAGTGTAACAAGATGCTGTCAGAAGAAAGACTTATCAGGTAGGAATTTCCCAATACGTGTGAAATAAGGCTGTGTAACCTCTACATTATAGTCCCTGGAGCTCTTGGGACACATTAAAAACAAACAAACAAACAAACAAATTAAAAAAAAAAAGGCTATGAAGCTATAGCAGTATAGACATTTTCAAGACTGTCAACCGAGAAAGTATTTTTATGGTGAAACAGGGAAATTTTTAAGATCAATCTCCCTGGGGCGCCTAGGTGGCTCAGTCAGTTGAGCGACCGACTTCGGCTCAGGTCATGATCTCACGGCTCATGAGTTCGAGCCCTGCATCGGACTCTGTGCTGACAGCTGGGAGCCTGGAGCCTGCTTCGGTTTCTGTGTCTCCCTCTCTCTCTGCCCCTAACCCACTCGCATTCTGTCTCTGTCTCTCTCAAAAATAAATAAGCTTTAGAAAAAAAAGATCAATCTCCCCTAACAAGTATTTTCAGTGGCTTTATTCTGAGTTCTGTTTGGGAAGACAGATTCAAACAGCGATGGCTGGAAGCTGAAAGAACACCTAGATGTCAGAATGACTCTTTGCCAGAATTCTCTCTTGAAAAATTTACCTTCAACTTCATTCATTTCTGCCAGTTGTTTACCATTTTGGTGATCCCTTTATTTCAGCATATTGTGGTGGGAAAAAGGTTCAAATCCCAGCTTCACTATTTCCTGGCTGCTGGGACACTTAGGCAATAGAAGTAAAGGGCTCTGTTTCCTTTACACAAAATTGGGGGATATAGTACCTATTTCAGTCAAGAGAATTAAATTAAGTAACATACATAAAGCATTTATGGTAGAGCATTAGGACATACTTTAAAAATTGACTGATTGATTCATCATCAACAACTACGTATTATGTGTCCATCGTGCGCCTGAAAATGCTCCAGAGGTCAGAGAATGTACGGGACGCCAGACATGCTTTCTTGCCTTAGAATACTTTCAAGCTCAGGGGATATAATCAAGGAAACAATTACTCTGCAGTGTAACAAGTGTTCAACAGGGAGAGGGCCATCTCTCATGGGAAAAAAAATGAGAGACACAGCTAACCCAACTATAAGGGTGGGGGTGGTGAGGAAGTCTTCCTGGAAGAAGTGACATTTCACTTAGAGCTGACAGACCAGTGGGTCTTAGCCAAGAAAGGCTGGGAGGTTTCAGACAATGGGAATACCACATTTAAAGGCTAAAACGTGAGAAAGACCACGTGTGTTCAGGCACCCAGCAGACTAAAATGGTTAGAATCTGGGGTAGAAGGTGGAGGCAGTGGAAAGAAGGGAAGTGATACTGGAGGGGTCAGCAGAGCCCAGTTATGAAGGGGCAGAGGAAGTTTAACTTCACGCAAAGGACAATGAGCACAGTTAGGGTCAGTCCTGGTCCGTCTGGGGTTTTAGGTTTAACTCAGCAGTAGTCGAAAAAATATTTCCAGGCCACATAAAACCTGGGTCTCCTTAAAAAAAAAAATTGTTTCAAATTTATACAACAGGCTACCAGTTCTCAAAGTGAGGTCCGGGGATCCTTGAGGGTCACCGTGTTACCATTTAGGGAGGCTGTGAAGTCAAAACTATTTCATATTAATACTAAGACACTGTTTGCCTTTTCTGCTTTCATTCTTCCGAAGCATACAGTGGAATTTTCCAGAGCCTACTGTTTGTCATGATGCAATTACTGTCATGGCTAACATTATATGTGCTAAGACTGTCTTGGGCTTTAAATTTTTCTGTTTAAATTTTGAATATAGTAAATACGGAAAAAACCAACGAAACTGTTTTGGGTCCTCCATACGTTTTAAGAGTGTAGAGGGGAACCTGAGGTCAAAATTTGAGAGCCAGTGCTATTAGCATTTAAAGCACATCTTAAAACTATCCACTCCCCAGAGGTCAGCAAATTTATGAGTGAGGGTAGACTCTACTGACGGAAGAGCCTAATCCTTATCTGAGGGTTAGTGTCCTTTCAAATCAGAGCTACTTCCTGTACAACCTAAGGATAATACCTGGGATTTAAGGATGACATCTAACTAAAGACATCTAAGCACATGACATACGGTGCACTAAGAGAAATACGAAATCTGTATCTGTGATTCTGAAGATACTTTGTCCTCAAAACTTTTTAAAGTTAGAAAACAGAGTCACTGAGTAATACTCCTAGCTGAGAACAAGATCTCTGGTGTGTGGGCAGAAAAGCAAAATAGAAGCTGCAATGTGGGCAAGTGGAAAATAACAGTGAGAAGAAAGGATGCACAACTAGACTCAGAGAACCAGGAGCTCCACACTCAAGTTTCCATTCCTGAAAAAACTTCAGGATCCCTTATGGACCTTTCCTTTAAAAAATTCATGGAAATGGGCTTATCAAACCCAAACCTGGCAGTCACCTACTCACCACCTGAAGAGGTCTGGAGACAGCAAAGGAAGCTTTATCACGTCTCTGAACAATACTGGGGTGTTGACCTTCTAAGAGGTCACTGGATGTCTCAGCATGAAGAGCTTGGGGAAGCTCAGGATAAGAGCAATGTAGGAAATGGTCGAGGAAAGAGAGGGCAGTTAAAGCTCAAGACATAGGACCAGGGATCCATACGGCTTTTAGGAAGGAGTGATGCATAAGTGCTAATAGGGAATCATCTCCCAAATAAATAAACTAGAAAAAAAAAAACCAAGGTAGAGAACAGAATGTATAGTATGGTTTCATTTGTGAATAAAGAAGTAGGAGTCTATGCATATAAAAATGCTCGTACAATCCTAGACTGCTGATAGAAGAATATAAGAAAAGTGAAATGAACAGTGCCCTGGTGGGAAGGGATACTGGAAGACCAGCACTCACTATGCCCATTTTTGTACTGTTTGATTTTTTTCTAACCAGGTAGAAAAGTTTTCAAGTAATAAAAAAAGTTACAATGAAAGTCAAACATCTGAATGTAAAATAGGATTCATTAGTGGGTAAATCTAAGAAGGCTAAGAAGTGCTCATAACTGAAATATACGAAACCCCAAAAAGGGTGAGGGTGAGTATCTTCTAGCTTTGATTTATAAAACAAACGGCTGTCCCAGAAGTTCCTGAAAGAGGCTGATTTAACATATCTTTTGCTTAAAAAAATTTAAATAGAGGTCTATTTAGCAAATAAAGCATCTTGTCAACTTATCACCCTTAACAGGTACTGCAGGAAGGATTTATTTATTTTTAATTTTTTAATGTTTATTTATTTTTAAGAAAGAGAGCATGAGTGGGGGTGGGGTGGTGGTGGTGGTGGGGAGAGCGGGATTCACAGAATCTGAAGCAGGTTCCAGACTCTGAGCTGTCAGCACAGAGTCTGACTCGGGGCTCAAACTCATGAGCCATGAGATCATGAGATCATGGCCTGAGCCAAAGTCGGATTCTCAACCTACTGAGCCACCCAAGCACCCCTGCAGGAAGGATTTAGATAAATTCATGAATTACTTTGGATTTATTTATTCCTCTGTAAGTTTTTGGCCTTTTGCCTAAAGACAATAGCATTTGAATCTAATTCTGCTCAGAAGTGAATGGTTTCCAAATGTTTTATATTATAGGAAATAAATGTTAAAAATCTTTTTTTTCCTGACTGTAAAAATAATTCATGTTTGACTGTAGAAAATAAAGAAAACAAAAAATAGTCTTTAAAAGTTAGGATAAAATGTATTCTTTGACCTTGTAGCCTAAAGATTTTGCTATTTAATGAAAAAACTATATTAAAAACTTAATTTGTAATCATTAGCATAACTGATTTACTGATTGCTTTGTGGTTGCTCAATTAGATTACGACTAATTTTTCACATTAATAACCATCACCGCAATTAACATTCATGGACATTCCTTGTGGAGAGTATATCTGAGCACTTGAGGTTAGATAAACTCCTTGAAATGGAAATTCTGAGAAAATTGTAGCAACACTTTGAAGTCTTTTAATGCATTCTGCCAACCTACTTGCAAGAAAGGTTGTTCAGATTTTCATAGAAGAACTTTCAATATAATTTTTAAAGGATTAATAGCACAAGAAAGCAATGACTATAGCCATGTTGAATGAGTCCACTTAATACCTGCATTGGATACCTGGGCTTATTACCTTTTACAATCTTCTTCCACCTACCCCAGCAGCACTGACCCTATGTTCTTATTTCTGTCCCCACTCTGAGACTCCTCTGTGCTCTAGCTTCTTATCCTGATTGCCCTCGGTGTAGCTCCACTTCCAAAATTAGGCTACCTTTAAAGATCATTACTTTTTTGGCTACCACTTACATCCAAGCGATGAAAGAAACTAAAAATTCTTCCTGTAAAAAATTTTTTCCTGTATATTTTATAAAATAAATTCTTTAATTACTTAAAGCTATCTGTAACTTTCCTGCAGAGGGTAATATGAGAGAATGAGTTGAATACTAACTGAGTATACCATTTGCTAGAATCCATGGCTCCTGTTTTGTTTTTTTAAATTTCTAAATGTATGGGAAATCAAAACCATGAGTTCTAATGGAACAGGACATGGAAGGTGTCAGAGAAAGTGGACAGGAAAACCTTGAAGAATTTAGAGTAACGCCACTAGACATACTGGACTTGAGTCTGAGCTCCAACTTTCAACTTATGACCTGGGGGATGGTAGTATATTTTTAAAAATGGCCACAATTCTTCGCCGCTCCTTCTATCAAGAGTCAATTTCTCTACCCTTTGACTGTGGACTTGGGTTGTGATTTGCTCTAGCTGCTATAATGAAGCAGAAGTAATGATGTGAGAGTTGCAAACCTGGGCTGTTGCCTTGTTCTTATGATCCCTGCCACCACCACTATGTGAACCAGACCAAAGTTGTCTGCTAGAAATGACAGACATGTAGAGAATAGTAAGCATCATGGCTGAGGCTATCCTAGACCAACCACTCCCAGCTAACTTAATAGCTGACCCAGCAGTCATGAGTGAACCCAGCCAAAATTAGAACTGCCATGCCAAGTCTAGACCAAATTGCTGACCCACAGAACTGTAAACTAAATAAATGATTTCTGTTTTAAGATGTGAAGTTTTGGGGTCGTTTTTTTATGGGGCAAAAATTAACTGAGACAGCTACTATAGGCATATCAGTTAAACTTTCTTGGTTTTAGTTTCCTTATCTCTCTCTCTCTCTCACACACACACACACACACACAAAACCCTGCTCAGTTAAAAGGTTCCTTACAAGATTAATATTTGATTATTTGAGAACAGTATTGCCCAATATAACAATGATGAAATGCTCCATATCTGAGCTGTGCAATATGGTAGTCATAACCACATGAGGCTGTTGAGTGCCTATAATGTGGCTAGCACCTCTGAAGAACTGAATTTCTAATTATATTTCATTTCTATTAATTTAAATTCAAATAGCCACACGTGACTAGTAACTACCATATTGTAGAGCTCCATTCTGGAACGTCAGCAGACTGATCTTCCAGATCTTTGGAGAGCCAACTTGAAGATCCCCTCACTAGGCAACATAGCTGGGGAGAACCCACTCTTTAGGTAAAAGAGTAGGTAAAACGGTTTCATTTTTTTTTTTTTTTTCACAAAAACCCGGAGTTAGCTTCCTAGGGCATCTGCTAGCAAAGTTGGCTAGTTCTCCTAGGAGAGTTGTAGGAGTTCAGTAGAGTGGGAAGTAGTGACGGAGAACACAGAAGCAGAGGTCTTAACTATTACTCCACATGACCTGGCTGTGAGCTCTCTTTCAAATTAATTTCCTGGTAAATATGCTTTGTTATTGGGTTCCAGCCAAACAATCCCCTAGGTTTTCCCCCAGACCAGGTTGTGACAACCAAAAACATCTCCAGATGCCAAACGTCCCTTGAGAGGACAAATCGCCCCCAGTTAGGAATCACTGTCCTAGATATTTGCATGATTCACTCTCTCACTTAATTGAGACCTGTACTCAAATGTTACCTCTGGGGAACCTTTTTTAAAACCCAGGTTGGAACAGAAACCCCATCTCTCTCTGTCCCCTTTCTGTTTTTGACTTTTTTCAGTGTTTATCACTAGCTAATGTTATATCAGATAGTTTTTTATTGTCTTCCTTCAATGTTTTGTACACTGCTGTAGTTCTAACACCCAGTACCTAGACAGTGGTAGATGTTTTATAAAAATCTGTTGAATGAAGGAAGGAGGCAGGTTCCCTTTAAATAGCTGGAAGAGAAACAGAAAGTTCGTATTTTACGGGAATGGAGACCTGCCACCAACAAGAAGGCTTCAACTCTCTTTAGCTATTGAAATTTGTATCGATTGTTACATATAACAATCACAAGGTTTTAGGAAAGTTTCTAATAATGGGCACACTCTTACCTACCTTCTCTAAAATGATGCTTTAAATGCAGAAATAAAACATTTTAAATGTATTTGTCAGTCACATTTATGAATAATATGGACTTTAGAGACCTAAGATTAGTCATTTCATATCAAGAAACTATGTTCTCACCCATTATAAATATCAATATCTGCTTGCCATTGAGCAAAAAGCATTCTCATAATTACAAAAGTATCTGATCAAAGACCTGCATTTGTCTTTCACCCTTATAAATGGAAAATGTATTTCTAAGACATTTTTATGAGCATCACTGTAATGTTAGGCCTATCAATTGAGTGGGTATTACCTAGTTTCTAGCCCTAGTAAATTTATTCATGTACTGAAGTCCTTACTTAATTGTAAGATTGTATGTATATTTTTTGAAAGTTGTTGTGTTCTTTTTGAATTCCTTCAGGCATATAAGACAGATTTCTACAATGCTTTCTCCTGGAAAAACTGGAAGTATTCAAGAGAAATTACAAGTGCCAAAATAATTATACATTTTGGAGAAGGAGGTAAACTTATCTCCTGACAGCTAGTAGAGCTTTATGAATGACCAGAATATTCTCATAGAACTTGATTCTAGCCAGTTATTAAATGAAGTTCTGTACCACTCTATCTCCTGAAAATCTCTAGGGAATAACTTCTGAATACATTAAATAGAACTTTAAAAAATTAAGTAATTCTTTCATATTTTCCAAGTCTTCACTAATTAAAATCTTTCCGAAACACACAATATTTCCCTCTCTTTTATAACAGAACATCTGTAACTGTGTGTGTGTGTGTGTGTGTGTGTGTGTGTGTGTGTGTGTTAATGATCTATGGTCATTCTTTTTATTTTTAAAATATTTTTATGCTTATTGTATTTTTGAGAAATATGAGAGAGACAGATCATGAGTGGGGGAGAGGCAGAGAGAAAGGGAGACACAGAATCTAAAAAAGGCTCCAGGCTCTGAGCTGTCAGCACAGAGCTTGCTTGACGCGGGGCCCGAACTCGTGAACCATGAGATCATGACCTCAGCAGAAGTTGGACGCTCAACCAACTGAGCCACCCAGGCATCCCGGCCTATGGTCATTCTTATGAACAGGAGTTCTTTCATGAAACTGTGCATAAGCATAAGCAAAAGCAAGGTTAAGTGCAGGTCAGGGTTGCAGGGTTAGAACCCCAAGAGTAACCCCTAGTACCTCTCTCACAGGTAAAGTGCGGCATGGGCAGAACCATGATGGCAATGTCAAAAGCCTGTCTTTTTCAAAATTGCTGAATCCAAGACTGAAAGTAGCCTTTCCTTTCTGGGGTTCCCTTGATTAAAACAAACAAACAAGCAAGCAAGCAAGCAAGCAAACAAACAAACAAACACTTCTTTGCTCTTTTCCTAGAATCCTATTAGCTTCTCATTAACCTTCCAAATCTTCTTTGTGATCTCTTCAATCACCCCTCTTTGCAACTCACACCACTCAGCTATTTCCCTTTGTATGGAGGAGGAGAATTCCTCATTCTTAGCCCAAGAATGTATGTGAAAAGTGGGGTAAACCAACTCATCAAGTGCCTCATTTTCTCTTTCTAACTCCATTAGTATCATCAGAAAATAAACATGTCCAGAGATTTAATACTGGACTATATTTTTCTTGAAGCATTCCCCAATGTTGACTTTGAAAAGAATTCTAGATGCCTACAAAATGCATTTAATGGACAATAGGTTTGGGTGTTTTGTGTAGTATTTGTAGAACATATCAGATGCTTCTTGTGTTTTCTTTCTAAATAATACTCCAGTGGAAACATGGGCAGGCAGAGAAATGATCTAAGATAGTAATCCTGCCTCTTCAAGGTTAGAGCCATAATTGCCTAGCTGGAGAGCAGCTGAAGTATCCTCAAGTAAGACTCAAACTTGAAATAATCTTTCCCTGAAGGTACTAAAAAATGATGAAACCTCTTGGGAAGTAGTCTTCATCCACCTATGCATTAGCTTGTCTTTTGGAATCAACACCATGACTCCTCTGAAAGCTCTGTACTTAAGATTTTTTTCCTACAAGGTAAAGGTTTTATTTTTTATGAGTCTATAAGACTAGTCCCTGCAGTCTTGGTCAACCTGTCCTCATTGTGTTTAAAACCAGGCACAAGCCAGAGCAAATCTGGAAAATGTGGCCAGGGAGCACTATTATATGTTACTCTTGAGGGTGGGGGACTATTTACAAAGGAATTACATGAAAGGAGTAAATAACTGACAATTCTTACATAGCTGCATTATACGCTAGTTATTTATGAAAGTTAAAACCAAAGTACCTAGCAGAAAATACCGGATGCCTTAGTCAACTAAGAATCTGTTGTTTTCTAATTTGTTCTTTAAAATGTGTCTTTTCACATTGTTTTGAATTGTAAGTCATTGTGAGGAGAGAAGAGAAAGGCAGTCTCTCTTTTCGCTGAGAAATATTCAAATCGAAGAGGTACCCCCATTCGGCCAAACATAGTGCCTTGTACAACACATCAACAGAATGTACAACAGAAAATCAGAAGACTTATGAAGAGCATCTCTTTGTAACCAAGTTACACAACAGTGAAAAATGAATAACATGTCAGGCTTGGTTTCCCAGTCTTGCTCCTTTCAAGTGTCTTTGGGTTCCATTTGCTACTCCTATTTCCCTTTGCCTTTCCTGGTCCACACTGCAGGATTCTATCTACAACATCACTCCCAATCCAAATGCACATTTGCACTATTCTACAGCCAAAGACTCTACCAGATGACAGTGATGATGGCTCATCATTTCGTTCGGCATACATATTATAGGCCTACCATTTGCCAGGCAGGGTGTGAGTCCCAGTGATAGAACAAGGTCTCTTGCCTCATGGTCATTAGCTAGCATTGAACTACATGCCTGACAGCTTTCAATAAACTTTACATGCAGTAACACCCCTGTGAGATCCCTGGGATGATCCAGTTTATCATCATCTGAAATACGACCCTCTCCACCCTAGACAGCAGTGTTATCCAAGGGCTGATGTCTGATGGCTGCTTTTGGACCAATCATGTCTTGTGGCACTGCTGAGATCTATAGGGATTTTCGGATAAGCCTTCTGCTGGTCTCCTCTACTTGATCCTTTGTCACAGGCTCCCGTGTTTACATCTTACATCCACCATCATCCCTCTCATCCAAACAGCCTCTTCCTTGTCCCACCCCTCTGTTGTTTGTCATCTATTCTCTGCTTCCATTATCTTTTTTTTTTTTCTTCAGTCATGTCTTTATGCTTGTGTGTTCATGTTTTCAGTCTGGCCAGTCCATGGTACTATATAATCTAGAGGTTTCTAAGTCTTCTTCGTTACCACTGTCACTTTTATCTGCTCAAAGTCTGCACAAAGAATCCTTTAAAACACAAATTTATCTGTCCCCAGAACTTCCCCTCTCTCTCATCCAACCTGGTTTGGTGCTATTCCGGATGCTTGAAGTTGTTTGTAATCTGACATCTGAGTTCTGCATAATGGATGAACTACTGCAGTTCACTTTGCCAGAAACAGTGAGAGCTTTTCTGGAGACACCAGGTACACTCACATCATTTGACAAAATGTAGAGGCAGAATTAGAAAGTAAGACCTAATGAATAGCACCCTGGAAATAGACCAAAGGGCACTAAGCTTTGCCATATATTTCTCTGCAACCTTGAACATACTGTGCTAACTCACTGGTTCTCATTTTCAGGAAAAAAAAAATGCGAATGTTAGATCAGAAAGAGACCTACACTAAAGTTCCGTGGGAGAAAGGTGCTTCATGAATAGGCCAGCACACTCCAGTTTATTTGGAAATGGTGGTATAATTAAATGGTTAGGTCAATTTAATTCTTTGATTAACCAAGAATTGCCATATGAATTGTATTTGGATTTCTAAGTTTCAAAGAATGAGGATGTATGCACTTAATAAAAAGATCCTGCCAAAATATTTGCCTCAGAGGTCATTATGAACATTATAACAGCAACAACAACAACTACAGCAACAACATATGCCTATTTAATTTGGGGGGGGGGGAGGATTCTGGAAAAAGCTATACAAATCCATCTAAATTGGAAAGTTAAACTGATAAACAGTAAAGTTACATAATACCCACTTCACCTGATCAGGGCTCAATCTATGGCTTGAGATTCTGAATTTTTTACCTGTTTTTGAGTTATTTTCTTAGTTGTTCTTTACAGCTTCTCCTCTTTTTCTAGGGCTAAAATAATCTGAAGTCTCTTGCAGTGATTTTACTGGATTAGGCTTTCCCATAAAAAGGTGTAAGCATTAGTTTTTCAATGTTTCAACTACCTGAAAATTCAAAACTTTACAGAAAGACAATGCATGCATGTGTAAGACTGGGATATATGAAGACGACGATAGCAACTGTGATGGCATCACTGGGCTACTTAGACTGGCACTTCTGGCCCTTACTGATAGCTAGGCTTATGGTCACCGTATCATGGACATCGAATGCCTCAAACTGGAGACGAATCTTATGCCCGTTCAAATACTTGAATCAACAGATCCCCCTGTGGGAATGTGTATTATCTCATTAAAAGATGACCCATTTTCACTCCTCTTCAACTTACGGAACTTTAACGTGTGGTGTCAACCTATTTCCCTCAAGACTCTCTCTGAATTTATACTGGAGTCTTGCCTTTTGAAATTTCAGAGCTGGTCTGAGAAAAGTGGGACACATTTCCCTTGACACATTTCACTTGTATGAGAAAGAAGAACCCATCTGCAATAAGCTGTCAAACAGAATATTGGCAGAAAGCAGCAAGTCCTCTGCAAAGTGAGTCTCACCAGCTCCCTTCCACCTCCACTTCATATAATATCCCAAATGCCAGGGTTCCTGATGACTCTTTCTTCTGGGCATGTACTGCTAAGACTTTATTGTTTGACATTTTCTGAGGCATAGTTTCTTATTGTGGTGCTCACAGTCACAAGACTTTCTTTTCCTTGGTTACCAGCATCGTGCTCAGGGTCAGGAGAGTCTCACTATTCTGCAAGGGACCTATCACAACACTCGTCACCAAATTAGTGGGAGAGGAAGCATGGCTAACATCTTAAAGCCTGGTAGATGATTTGTTACCCAGTTCTAATCTCTTTAAGCACTACTGTCCTGTTTCATATCTGACCTAGACTATTCTAAATCACTTTTTTCTGTTGTTTTATCTGAGTTCTTAACAATGCTCTCAGATGATGCTCAGTGCTCTCAAGATGCCTTCACCATCTTGATCCCTACACCTTTGGTGTACAGGGTGAGAACTGATGCTGAGAAATGAGAAGAATCAAGCATTTGCATTTAAAACCCCCCACTAATGACAGAAGAAAGAGGGTCCAGAAAGTGAAAAGCAGAGAAGAAAATGACAGAATCAGCCTGGGTTGAATTTTTTTCTGAGAGAGTACATGTGAGTGCAAGTGGGGGAGGGAGAGAGAAAATCCCAAGCAGGCTCCATGCCCAGTATGGAGCCCGACGTGGGGCTTGATCCCATGGCCACGAGGCCATGACCTGAGCCAAAATCAAGAGTCAGACATTTAATCGACAAAACCACCCAATTACCCTGAGGTTTCATTTTCAACTAAGGTAAAATCTTAAGTATTTACAAGAAGTAAGCAATTTCACTGACCAAGTAAAATGGATTTCAAACCTAAACAAAGTTCATGTAACTATCTCAATGACTCAGAATGTTTTATCTCATGCTATTATCTACCCTTCTGGACTATTCTCTGAGTTTCCATTAATGTACATCATAGAGTCGATCACGTCTAGAAATAATGTTTAGCAATACGTACATATACACATACAATGTTATGTGACTTTAAGCAAGCCACACAATCCTTAAGGGTCTTAGTCTTTATTTGAGACAACTCTGGAGTCCCTTAAAATTCTATTGGAGCTCTATGATATGTTTCACACAATAATATTCCTACAGGGGACAGGAAGCTAACATAAATGAAGGAAACAGGGTGGAGATAGATGGGTAGATGCTATGCTATTAGTATTGTGACCAACCAATACAAGATATCCTTGCCGTGCTATTTTGTATCCCTGTGTGTGCCAAACAAAACTGAAGGAGACTAAGTTTAACTTCTGGGACATCAATTTGACTCTAAGAATCTACAATAATTTACCAGAAACTACAAAAGGACTTACAGAAGATGGTTCACAAACTGTTCAACAATTGAGTGGGAAGGGCCCCTTTGCAAATGGAAGTGCTCACCTGAGACTTGTTACCTTGTTTGAAAACGCAAGGTGAAATTTCACAGTAAACATGTGGATTACAAGCCCTGAATTTGTTCTTCACTGGTCCCTGTGTGTTATTAAACTACAGACCTGCAAGAAGAAAGTTGCAGCTGTCCATGGTGCTTAAGAATTCTCCATAAAGCTGGAGCCTCTCCTCAAAAATCTGTGATATGGGAATACTTTACACTGAACATATTCTATGTTAATACACCAAACAAAATAAACCAAAAAAAAAAAAAAAAACCCACCAAACCACCTCAGTGTGGCCAAGAGGATCTGATGTAGTCTTAACTCAATAGCAAACATTTAAATGGAAATTCAGGTCCTTAATTTCCTTTCTGTAGTTCTGAAAAAAAAATATAAACTAATGTATATACAGTAGTTGGTGCATGTGTGCATGCATGTGTGCTTGTGTGATTCCTCTGAAAGCTTCTACATATATCCTTGATGTTAACATTATCTCTAAGTTTCCAAAGTATAGTGCTTGATACAAGTGACAATTTACACAAGGTCCCAGTAATTTTGCTCTGGAGTATGTAGCTCTGTGGTACAGAAATGTCGATTTCTGACCCTTCTTCTTACAAGTTTAACTCATTGGTAACTATTTCCTTGTATGAATTTAAGAAAAATCACTGTTGTCACAAAATGATGTGAATTGAAAAATTTTCACAACACACACACACACACACACACACACACACGCGTTGAAAATGGAAAATGGCATCTAATCTAGAAATTTCCACTCTGAAAACCTCACTTTTAAAATACAACTCACTTGGTTCATTTTTAAATCAAAACATCAATTCTGCATGTTCATAAAGACCCAGAGAAAGATGATATCTGCTGGATTTCAGCTACAGTCATCCTTTTCCATTATAAATATTCTTAAATGTTGACCCTATGTTAATACTGGCTAGAAGAGTCCATGTGCAAATCTGGATTATTTCGTTATTTTGGAGCTAGTGATTTGCCTTGATTGGAGTGACAACAATAAAAGAAGAAAAATAAAGGAAGAAAAAGGGACAAAAATATGTATTCCAATAAAATAACTGAACACTGAAGTGTTCTCTCTTCTTTTGTAATGAAGGTTTAAAAACCTTTAATCATGAGATGATGATAAATCTGATGGAATCAGGTAAGTTAATAAAGAAATTAAATAATAAATGGAAAGGAATCTTAAAAACCATTAAAATAGGAGGCTCTTTAAAGTATCATTTAGTCTCCATCATTTCAGACACTTTTGTGTCTGCCTCGTTCTTATGACCTCCTAATGAAACAATTCCACAGTCCTTATAAATAAATCATTCTAACACATAACAGCCTTCATTTGGGGGAATATTTTCATCCTATCTAACCTTAATCTTTGCCATCCAAAGCTATTTCCTTTAAAAAAAAAAAAACTCTATCTGTCCATGCATGGAGAAAACAGTGATCATTATTTTTTTATGTAAATGAACAGTCACCAAATTAGTGAGTTTTATCGCCCTTTTTCAGATAAATAGATCTCATTTCTTCAACCTCCCTTTACATAACTTTTACTCTCCGTTTTCTAATATAAAGTTATTTTCCATGTTGCTTTTCCAAATCTCTCATATTCCATTAGTTATACAATCCCTCCTGAGAGGAGAAAGAATTCTAGAAACTACCTATTAACTGCTATTATATTTTTATATATGCTATTTTCATGGTCTTGCTTAATTTTAAGTGGAAATTATAGAGAACGGTATTTAAGTAGTTTCATACAGAGTAGGAGGTGGGTGCAAATAGATTTATTTAGGTGGAAAAAAACTGGATTAAGGAATCCTGGAGCAGATAAATCAGATACCATCTTCAAGAATGTTGCCTCGGAAAGTTTATGAGATTAGAAATTGTACTGAAGCAATTAAAAAATATGACTCCTTCTAGAAGCTAATTGGACTGAGCTGAGAATATTGTGTTGGATACATACGTTGATATCACTTTAAAATAAAAAAATTACTTCTTATGTAGTAAAATGAATAAAGGTTCTAGTTTCTTTATCACTAGTACATCTTCAATAGGGAAGCTGAGAATAGCTGATTAATACTTGCTTTGTGGTTCTTATGGATAAGAAAAAAAATGCATGATAAATCAAGGCAGTCTTTAAAGGAATAATGGGATATTTCATCAGAAAGAACCAGCTAATAATATCAGATTAATATCTGAATTAAGCACTCTCGGCAGTTATAAAGGAAGAGGATATTCAATTCCTATATTCAAAGTACTAACTTTCAAACTGAAGGGCTGAGGCAACAAAAATGCAAGGCGCAGAGTCATACAAAAAGTGATAAGGAAGACTTCCAAACAACCTTAACACATATCTATTACTGACTCGAGGTAGGAAGGACAGAAGGAAGGAGAAATGTCAAAGAAGGAGTTTCTAGAGTATGTGAAGGTGCTAGAATGAGGTGAAGCCAGTAGAGAAAGATAGGTTTTGAGTGACATTGTTAAAGGCTATTTTCTTGTCCTAATAGAATCTGGAAGGTCACCTCTGAAAGTAATGAAATCCTCTCTGCACAGCAATAAGATTGTTCAATTTTTAATTCAAGGAAAATCCCAAAGCAAACGGCACATAAAATACTGGGGCTTGGGGGTGGTAGTGATAAAATTATCATCCAAACTTTAAAAACCTGTCAATCTAAGCAGCATGCATGGATCCATTTTAAAATAAATTACTATATTGTTTTAAAGTGACAGATGCCACTTTCATCATGCACATTCCTGCAATTTAATTCACAATAAATCTCCAAGTAGCTTATGGCAATTATTTTAGGTGCTGCTTCATCTAGCAGTCATATGTCATTTGTTCTCTTTTTCTATTTCTGCTGCATAGATGTGAAGGAGCTTTCATTTATTTCAGATTTTTGCTAACAACAAAGAAAAATAAGATGCAGCAAAAAAGAATGAGCCCACAGAACATCTGGCACTCCTCCCCCATTAAATATGATATTGAATACAGGTGTTTCCATTTCAACCATTCTAACACTTTCTCCCCTCAAACTCTATCTAAAGCCATAAACGGAATCTTTCATCTTGTTACAGTGACTTTAACATAGACTCTCTGAAGTAAGCAATTTTTGCCATATGACTTTAGGATTGATTATAGCACTAGAAGGGATCCTAAAAAATATCAGGGCTATCACCTTGCCTTCCAGTATAGCTGAATAAGAGACCAATCATTTACCGTCCTATTCACAGAATTGTGCTTGCAAGATAATTTCAAGAGAATGTCTGTTAATAATTAATAACAGAAGTCCAGAGCGAGAGTCAAAGTGAGAAAAACCATTGAAGCAAAATTCACAATTGAGAAAGTCTTCGATCCGTCATATTTCAGGAGAACTATTAGCATAAAGAGTTTATTTCAAACGCTTTTTTGAGAACTTAGGTACTGGGTCCTGTACAAGGTATGTCTCTTGTAATATGAGCATTTTGCCATATTGAGTATTTGCGATTCATAAATTTACATTGGTTGAATGCATTAAACTACTCAGAGGTCTTTAATTTATGAAGATATCTAGCTCATGGCATAATATGCTTTGTGGTACATCCATAGTAGCATTTCTAGCCAAACACAACTTCTGCCATAATCCTATAATTTAATTTGTTATGTGGTGATATTGATAGTGACACAGTTATTATACCTAGAAAAGAATGTTAATTTGTCTGAAGTAGAATTTAAGATCACATCATCCTAGAAGACTTCTTTTCTGGATAATACAGAGCTACAAAGTTTGGTGAACATAGGCTCATGATTAATCTCACACATTTGGCTAAGTGCATGGCTGATTATTGCTCAATCAGACTTAATGAGGGATGTTACCAGGAAAAGAATGGCATCTCAATACAGCAGAAGGCGTTAACATTTGCTTTACAAACATGACATAACTTTAGCAAGTTGTTTCCTTTGATAAAGGCGATGTCTTCAAAGTTAAAGCTACAGTCAACCGTGCACATTTTTGATCTGGACAAGATGCACTGGATACAGGGTAAAATGTCTAAATGACTTGACATGCATTTTGCTTTTTCTTGGGAGGGGAGTTCTGAGGAGGTCCTGCCAAAAGGGAACATTATTGATACAAGGTCGGTTATATTATTTCCCCTTCAGTAAAATAATGCCAAGTGGCATTTTTTTTTGGTGGCATTTATAAATGGAGAACAGCAAGTTAATACACAATCCAATCACCCCCAGATGCTCTAATTCCAGAAAAGCCACATTATTAAGTTCAGAAATAATTCAGTGTTAGTTTTAAAAAGGAAATAAAAATTACTTACATTCTCTCAACTTTAAATCCATGCACAAATGATAATTTTGGCATGTTTAGAAATTTAAACAGCTTTGAAACCAATAGGGCATATTTCAAATATAAACACCAGTTGGGAAAGATACCATTAAAAGTAAACCAATAAGCAAGCAACAGTTTAATACCAAATCCTATACAAACTTCAAGAGCCAGGCAAATCGCACCTCTTCCTCTAGCCTCCCCATCTTCCTCACTGGAAACCACCTCCCACCCCTTCACATGTCTTGAAGGCATGGTCTGCACCATTTAAAAAACCTCTGTCTTATACTGTAGCTATTTTTACCCACTATAGTATATGCCAGTGGGTGATTTTGCACTCTAGGAGCATTTTTGCAATGTCTGGAGACATATTTGTCCCAACTGGCAGGTGGCTGGGGCGCTATTGGCATTAGGGGGCAGAGGCCAGGGATGCTGTTAAGCCTCCTTCTGTGCCCAGCACAGTACCTTACAGCAAAGAATGTCAAGAGTGCCCAGGCTGAGAAACCCTGGAGTATACCCTGCACCTTGTATACCTGGTAAGTGGTTAATTTCATATTGCATGTTATAATTACATATAACTCAGCCAGTTGTTTCTTTAGTAGCTAAAGAAGTTAATGGCAATCGAGGCATGCCTCCTTCAGCGTAATCAAATAGTTTAGGTAAGAGAATTTGGCTCAATACTTTATTTTTACTGTTTTGGCTTAGGATGAAACGTGAACAAACTCTGTCGAATGTTTTTTTTTTTATTTTTTTTAAACCTTTATTTATTTTTGAGACAGAGAGAGACAGAGCATGAACAGGGGAGGGGCAGAGGGAGAGGGAGACACAGAATCCGAAACAGGTTCCGGGCTCTGAGCTGTCAGCACAGAGCCCGACGCGGGGCTCGAACTCACGGACTGCGAGATCATGACCTGAGCCGAAGTCGGCCGCTTAACTGACTGAGCCACCCAGGCGCCCCACTCTGTTGAATGTTTTGATAAAAGCTCTCAGATTTGGAGGCAAACAGTCTACAAAATAAGCTATCTTCCCAGGGCTTCATTTATACGTATCACAGAATTTGGTTTTATTATTATTAAAAAAATTTTTTAATGTTTATTTTTGACAGAGAGAGAGAGAGACAGACAGACAGACAGAGACAGAGCATGAGCGGGGGAGGGGCAGAGAGAGAGGGAGACCCAGAATCCGAAGCCGGCTCCAGGCTCTGAACTGTCAGCACAGAGCCTGACACGGGGTTTGAACTCAGGGACTGCGAGATCATGACCTGAGCTGAAGTCGGACGCTCAATCGACTGAGCCACCCAGGCGCCCCTGTTTTATTATTTTTATAGCATTTTATGTTATGGGCACATTAATTTTATTTATTTTAAAGGAAATATGCACAAGAATATGAGATAGTGTGTGAGTAAAGATTAGAGCATTAAAAACATGAAACACTCTTACTGTGGTATTTGAGGGGTGAGAGTTCGGGAAAACAGCTTATATGTACTCCTCCTTCATGTTCCAAAAGACATAGAACTAAACAGATATGGGTCCACAGTTCAGCATTAGATGCAGCATTTCATTCAGAGGTTTTCCCTTATTCCCATGATACCCAACAGCTGCTCACATCCCCCTCTGGGACAGAGGTACGTCAGATTTGAAAGAAAAGCCCAATGCTTGCTATGACTTGGCCCCATATATTTAGACTTACATGGTATTGGGGGGAAAAAGTTATGCTCCATGCCTATATGGGCTTCTGCTCAGCGAGGATTATTTACGAATTCCGTGATCTCTTGATTCTTGAAGCAAAGTCATCTCTAGGGAGGCCACATCCTCATCGAGGAAAGAAGGCACAGTCAAAGCCTATGTGCCCTGATTAAGGTTTCTGCCTCCAGCTTTATAGGACTTCAAAAACCAATCTTCCCAGAGTCACCTTTTGGCAAGACCTTCCATGATGCAGACAAGAACTGCACACTAAACATGGCGTAGGATTACACTTCCTCTCAACTGGCAGCCTCCTTTGCTGCAACAACAATATTCTAATTGCCTGGAAGAAAATAAAGTTCAAAAGCATCTTCTACTCACCCAAAAAGGTAAAAGGAGAGGGCAAAATCTAGTTCCGTAAACCATAGCACCAGCTGCCTCTGTGATTAATATATTATTCTCACTTCCATTGATTCTGTTTATCCATCTTATTTTGTTTTGCTATGGAAGCAAATAAATTGCAGTGTGGTTATTGCTTCCAAACAGCAGTCAGAAGGCAGGGCGCTCCCCCTGAAACGGGAAGGGAGATGGAAGAGAAGGCTGTGGAACTCAGAGACCTCGGCTGCCTTCTTCAAAGTGAACAGAGTGGGAAATGTGATTTTGCTCTCTTCGTAACAATCACCCAATTACTGTTGGCTAATAAAACCACTGGCATTAAGTATCCTGTAGCTGTCACGCAGATGACTCACTTGAAATCACTGGATAGCGTTATTCACATATGGTTAACTTAGTTAAATTCGTCTGTGGTTTACCAACTGTTCTGCAGAATATTTTCTATCCAGAATATTTTCTATCCTGTAGGATTGACCTCTTTACCCCAAGGCAAATTTAACCTGATCTATAGAGCCTTTCTTTTCTTTTAAACCAAGGAAAGCTTTTCAGTTAACTTTAAACTTACAATAAATGCTCTGGGTACCCTTGGATTTTTTTCCCTTCACATCAGAAAGACTGTTTTGTATCTACTGCTTGGTTGGACATGTTTTCACCACTAAAGACGCGAAGATTATGTCACCTTATTTGTAAGGAAAGTTAAAAACAGCTGTACCATACTTGGGTTCTCCTTACCAAGTAAGTCTGCTGAGATTTCATGCTCTCCCCTCCTAACTTGAGTTGGCATAAACACTAGACATTTTTATGTCGATAGACTCAAAGAAGGGGGGGGGGTCTTTGCACAGTGACACTTTTGTTATCTCCTCAAGAAACAAAAGAGAATGCTTCAGATACAATCCAGATTATGAAAAGTGGCCTTAAATAACTTGTATCACGTGCTTACCTCATAATCAGCATTTCTTTTCTGCGTTAGAGTGTGACATTAGAATTCCCCCACCTTTGTCCCTAATTATTTCTTTCTCCATAGCACCTTGCGTCCACCCTCACACTACATCATTTCCTTATTCATTTTGTATTGTCTGTCCCTCCTTTGAGAATGTCAGGTCCAAGAGGGCAGGGATTTGGGCCAACTTTGTTCCCTGCCAGTGCCTAAGCATGTGGAACAATGACTAGCATGTAGTGGGCACCTGTACCTATTTGCTGGATGAATGGATACTACGCCTTTCATTCTTTTCCTAACTATTTTTAAGGTATTCAAGTAATCTCATTGTAAACCCTTTTCTAGAAGAAGCATTTAAAAAAATTTCATTTATCCTAAAAAAAAATCATTTATCCTAAGTATTGAAAAGAGGACTTTATCCCAAAAACTACCCTATAAGAATGTACCTTATATCTCTCTCTCTAAGCCATGATCAGGTCAGTTTTATATTTATTTGAAAACACAGTCATTTACTACGGAGACCAGACATCATAAGCTAAGATTATTCTCAATTCTTTCTCAGTGGGTAAAGGGGTTGCTTCCATTATTCACCACACACCTCTGGAAGTTCATAAAAGAGAAAGAAAGGTTGATCCTAAGGGGCTAAATGGCCATGGAAGGTCAAGCTCATTAGCCAAGGTTCCCAAGGGTTCAACTGCTGGCCAGGTAAGGACGTAAGGACTTGGAATGGGGTTAGGTGTGTTGGGTTTGGAAGCTGTGCCTTTTCCAAGTGCATCAGCCCCCGTTCACAGGTCCAAAGAATATAGTCCCATTTGCTCTTTGGGTATTTACAGTTTTCTGAAAGGCAGATGGTCTCACTTGAGTTGCTGGGTATGACTGGCATTTTTAATGAATTAGTGACAAAAAAAAAAAAAAAAAAAAAAAACAAACCACCTGACTCACTCCCTGCTGGATAATTTTAAAAATACCCAACTGAAAAGAATGATATCTCATAAATTCAGGCAAATGGGCATTAAGAAGGCTAAGCTGGCTGTCGTTTTAATATACAGAGTATTAGCATTTTCCAGAGCTTCAGGTTGGTAATGGAGTTTTCGCTCAAAAGACTACACCTTTTATTCATTCTGCCTTGTTATAATGAAAAAAAGCCTTAAATTGTCACGTGTAATGATTATAGAAAGTTCTCAACTCTGGGGGGTGTGGGAGAGGGGAAAGGTTCAGAAAAGGCAGGCATAAAATTCAAAGGCTACATAATGCTTACACCAGACAAAACAAAACAGAAACAGCTGTCCAACATTTTATATAAAAATAAGTTCAACTGAACAGTCTTCTGATTTAGGAAACTCTGCATATTGGAAGACTCAATTTTTGTATAGTCAGAGGCCCTAAGAACTTGACTAGTTGATTTTACTCACTGACAAGATAAAGGATGTCTTGGTCCATCTGGGCTGATGTAACAAAATGCTTCAGCCGGGGGGCTTATAAACAACAATTTATTTCTCACAGTTTTGGAGGTTAGAAGTTGAAATCAGGGTGCCAGCACCATCAGGTGAGGGGCTCCTTCTAGGTCATAGATTTCTCCTTGTGTCCTCACTCGGTGGAAGGGGCTAGGGGACTCTGTGGGGTCTCTTTTATAAGAGCACTAATCCCGTTCACGAGGGTTCCACCCTCATGGTTTAGGTACCCCCCAAAAGGCCACACCTCTTAACATCATCACCTTGGGCATTAGGATTTCAACAAATGAATTAGGGGGAAACACAAACATTCAAATCCTAGCAAAGGGCATATTCGATAGCAACAATTTGTTGTTTTTATTTGTTTGAGTTGAGGTTTGAATTAAAAAGCAATGCAGTACACCAAAAGGAGTGAATTTTGCTGCATGTAAAATAAAAACATAAATCAAAATAACTGCCTCCCCCAAAAAAAAGGCCGAAGCACACACGAATCTGGGGAGGGCCATATTTGTCCTATTCAACTCCGAACAACATTAGTAGTGTCCATCGCCTTGCCTTCCACAATAGATGTTTGTGGAATGAACTGGAAGAATGAAAAGGACAAAGGAACTACCATTTCCGTGAATGAATGTCAGTTCACCTCCCCCTAGTCCACAGGTACATTCAGTGGACGGTTGTTTTCGCTAGCACATTCCACAGCAGCATGGCTATCTCCCTCAGTTCCTTTAAGCCTCAGATCAAATGTCACCAAAGGACAGGTATGCGGTGCAGTGAGAACAGTGGCATTATTTCATCATGCTCAATGTAGAAAGCACCATTGGAAATGTTAAATGTGAAAATTTATCTTGAATTTAATTTGGCAATATCTGTCAACATCCTGATTATGCATGATTTTGATGCAGTAACTGCATTTATCCTAGAGAAATCACATAAATTATCTGCCCATGTGTCTAAAGAGAGAAGTGCAAAAATGCTCAGTGCTGTTTTTGTGATTGTGGGAAACAACCTAAGTGGCCACCAATAAGGAAATGGTGAAATGAATGATGGTACCACCTTACTCTGTATGTAGCAACATGAGAATATATCCAACTTATATATTAAATGAAAAAAGCAAGCACATAACGTGACAACTAGGAGTCATTTTTGTTTACAAAACGCCATATGTATATGTTTTTATATATTTTCTATTTCTTGAATCGCTTCAAGTGTGGATATATTATTTTTGCGATAAAGTCCTAAACATCTAACATAGTTAATACATACCTTTCCCAAGCATATATGACTGTATTTAAATTCATATTTAATAGTATTTTAAACCAATACTCCTCCTTTCTACACTTTAATCCTATAGCTCTCAGGTTATGTTTTACCTTTGGTAATAAAATTTTCTGACAATGGAAAAAAAAAAAAGATACTCATCTTTCTAGTCCTTGACCATACTTAAAACTGCATACTTTCCGTTCCATTTTGCTTTATAATCTATTTGTTCAAAAGCTAAGTGATACTGATTTGTTTTGAGGTACATCTTTTAACTGAGCCAGCACAAAACAAAGTAGCTTAGTGCATAACACAATTGATAAATCAAGTTTGGCTATTCTTGTCATTTATATATTGTCTTGATATTGAGCCACAGAATAAAGTTTAGGAAGCAGTGTAGCGGGTGGAAAAGGTGTGGATTTTATTATTTTTTAATTTTTTAAGGTTTATTTGCTTATTTGAGAAAGAGAGACAGAGAAAGGGAGAAGCAGAGAGAGAGAGAGAGGGAGAGAGAGAATCCCAAGCAGGCTCCATGCTGTCAGCAGGGAACCCGACACTGGGCTCGATCTCACAAACCCCAAGATCATGACCTCAGCCTAAATCATGAGTCAGACGCTGAGCCATCCAGGTGCCCCAAAAGTGTGGAGTTTTAGAATTAAGTATTGGTTTGAGCTCTTTCTCTACCATGGTTATGACTTACTTTCTTTGAGCCTCAGTCTCTCCATCTGTAAAATGTGTTTCTTGTGAGGACTACATACATAGAGCTATGGACAAAATGTTTGTGTCCCCTTACCTCCAATTCGTTTGCTAAAGACCTAACCCCCAATGTGTCTGTCTGGTCTTAAGATAGGGCCTATAAGGAAATAATTCAGGTTAAATGAGGTCGTAAGGGTGGGACCCTGATCTGATAGAATTGGATTCCTTTACAAAAAGACATCGCAGAGAGCTCGCTTTCCCTCTTTTTCCGTCATGTGAGGACACAGCAAGAAGTCTTCACCAGAAAGCGAATTGACTAGAATCTTGCTTTGGGACTTCCAGCCTCCGGAACTTTGAGAAAATAATTCTCCGTTGTTTAAGACACCCAGTCTGTGCTCTTTTGCTACGGCAGCTCAAACTAATACACAGAGCCTAGGTAAAACATCAAATACACTACCAAGTACACAGCTGACGCTGAATAAATGGCGACCACAGGCAGTTCTCACTTTGTACAGTAACCTGTTAGAGGAACCTCATGCATATTGGAACTGTGTCCTCATTTTGCGTGGCAGCTACCCCCCAACATGTGAAAAGTAAGGACCGCCTGGATACTTGATATTTATCATGATAATCGTTTATTGCAATTACATTTCTGTGTATTTAAGATATGCTAATAAAAATATACACAATTATATTGCTAATAGAATTGTGGCAAATAATAATAATGGTGATGCCAATAAATCATCAAAGAGACATGTTGATTATTGTCATCAGGCGATTCAAATGAAACCACCTTTGGCTTTGATATAAGTGGATGCCACAATACCTAACCACTGTGTATATTCAAGAGGGCAATGAAAAGATTGAAAATTCATCCCTTAGCTGAAGCGATTATCTTTAAAAAAATTTTTTTTTCAATGTTTTATTTTATTTTTTGGGGGGGGACAGAGAGAGACAGAGCATGAACGGGGGAGGGGCAGAGAGAGAGGGAGACACAGAATCGGAAACAGGCTCCAGGCTCTGAGCCATCAGCCCAGAGCCCGACGCGGGGCTCGAACTCACGGACCGCGAGATCGTGACCTGGCTGAAGTCGGACGCTTAACCGACTGCGCCACCCAGGCGCCCCTGAAGCGATTATCTTAGTATTTTATGTCTCTTGCCTTGAAGAGAAGGGGAGTATAACAGAGAAGAAAACAGACCGTCACCTCGACATTGCTCGAGTGATGACTTACAAAGAAGGCACAAGTTCTGACCGTGGTGTAATCCCTTTACAAAGGTTGCAGCCTAAACTAAACCAGAGATATGGATGTCTTGATGGTACAATGGCTCGTGGGGAGAAAGAGGAGCAGTTCAAACATCCCTCTTAATACTTACGGGGCTTAAACTGTCACGTAAATTGTCACCAACACAGGCAGTTTCTAAGATGCACAGTGTTGTCAAATGGAACTCGGTGTGAACCCTAGCTGTGCAGCCTACTCATTGTGAGTCCATTTCTTTAACCACTTGAACATTATCTTCCTGCTCTGTGACATGGGTGTAGCGATATCGACCTTGCAGGGTTGTAAGGACTTGAGGAAATGAAGGGAAAGCGCTGAGATAATGTTGGCACGTTGCAGGGGCTCTAAAACAATACCTATTGCCATGGTTTTCTTGAATGTCCAGTATAAAACCTTAAAGAGTTGCTTGCAGGGATATATACATACATATATATATATATATATATATATATATATATATACACACACACACACACACACACATATACATACATACATACATGTATGTATATATATATACATATATATATGTATGTATATATATGTACGTATATATATATATGAATAAAATAATTAAGACTTGGATGAAGACTTGTGGTGAAGTCTTGGTGAAGACTTGGATGTATTGGAAAAAGGGCAGGTGCAGACACCTGTCCAGTTATGTTGAGCCCAGTGCCTGATCCCCAGTGGGCACCTAGTTATGTCTGCTGTACAAACAAACATTCCAGGTGGCTTCACGTCAATGGCTGGCCTTGAAGAGGCAGAGGTTGTGGATTAATCTCCACATAGTTTAAAGGGCTTCCAGGAAAAAAAAATCCTGATTAGTGGCTTGGACCAACAGGGCACACAATACCAGCACTGGCATAAATACTAGAAATACTGGCTGTTTAATGGCATGTAGACATCCATCCATGACTCCTTCAGGGCTGGCAGTGTGTAAAGAGGCTTGGGCAATGCTGAGTATGTGCCAGGATGTGATCCTAACGTCCCACCTGAGACCTACCACTTCTCCATAGCTGGTTCTTCCTCCGCAGGTACTCTGCCGGCAAATGCCAACCGAGTTCCAGATGCAGAACCCAGGGCTGACAGTGAAACAGAGGGACTGGCTGCTAGGGTCACTTTTGATTGTAGGCCCTGCTGCTTTCCCATCTGGAGAAAAGGCTCCCAGGCCAGAGAAAAGGCCGGGAGCTGAAATGTGAAAACAATATACTCCCAACTATTTAAAAATGTGCTGATGTTTTTTTCCATTTGCCATTCTGCAAGCATAACCTAGGAATTAACCTGTGACTGTTTTTTTTTAGTTTCAGAAGTAGGCAAAAGCCAGAGACAAGTATCCCTTACACCAGGTCAGGCCCAATTGTTACAAGGGAAGAAAACGGTGACTATAAAATCACATAAGGATAGAAAATACTAGAAGTCTTAAGATGTGACCAGTGGATAAACAAATAAAAATTTAAAAAAAGGCTAATATGGCTCCAGCCCCACATCAGGCTCTGGGTTGATGGCTCAGAGCCTGGAGCCTGCTTCAGATTCTATGTCTCCCTCTCTCTCTGCCCCTCTGCCTGTGCTCTCTCTCTCTCTCTCTCTTGAAAATAAACATTAAAAAAAATTTTTTTTAAAGGCTAATATGGCTAAAGCTAACACCGGACATCTAAGCTGCTCTCTGGATAGTACCCTGGTCCCAGTTTCCATACCTAATGGTTTTTGGTTCTTGAGTCTCAGCAATGAGGAAAGCAGGGCACTATAAATCCAGGGACTCTGGATTTTGAATTTTCTTGGATCAGTTCTCAGTACCTTTATGTGTGACTCCCCTTTTGCATCCTGTCTCAACACAGCTGACTTAAGGGTGTCAGGATCAAAGTTCTTGATTTCCTTCTGCCCGAGAATGTCTCATCAGCAGAACAATCTCTATTTCTTTGTGTTACAACATTCTCTTTAGCCAGGTCTTGTTTCCCAGGATAATCTATGAAGGAATTTTGTAGAGAATACTGCTTACCACACACAGCATGGAGTCTAGCACGGTACTCAGCACCTAGCTTGGCATCCAGACTTGAACAGGTGTTGAGGAAATGTTGAATGAATGAAAAACATGAATAGAGGAAATCTGCTCACTGTGTTATTTATGGAGTGATCTTAGTATCCCACCCAAATTCTCCTGATATAAAGTTTCTGACTTGTGGTTTGTAGCAGTTCTCCGATGCCATATGGGTCTCTGCTTTCCTCATTGTTGAGACTTAGTGGCTGTGGTCTCCACTGGGCACCTTTGACCTACAGTGGTGAGTCAACATACATTTATTGGACCAAGTCCTGGCGAAGAAGATAGAGAGCCCCTGCCTTTATGAAGTTTACCTTCTAATGAGAAAGACAGAAAACAAACAAATAAATGGTTCATTCCCTGTGACACATCCATGAAGAAAAACAAAAGAAAATAAGTGAATAGAGAAGAAAGCCGTGAGATGAGATTATTTTAATTAGAATGATGCAGGCAAGGCTCTCTGAGGAAGTAACATCTGAGCAAAGACTGGACAGGATGCTTTGAGCCATGCAAAGATATCTTTAGAAATAAAAAATACATGACAACAGTAACAAAAAGAGTGGGAGGGGATTAAACAGAATTAACAGATTCTAAGATTCTTAATACACGTTGTCCAAAAAGTGGTAAGAGTACTCACTGATATCGGACTTCAGTAAGTAAAGCATGCATGATGCATTTACAGTTATAATAAAATAATAAAAAACAGGGGAAGGTAACAAAATGCAATACTAATACTTACTCCAAAAAGTAGCAAAATAACAAGAGAAAAAGAGAACACAGAATATTGGTAAGACATAAAGAAAATAAGTAAGATGATGGCTTTAAGCCCAAATATATCCATAGTTACATCAAATATGAACTGACTAATTAGGAGACAAAGATTGTAAAATAGATGAGCGCAAATAAAATTGCATTGCATGCGGCTTACAAGAGACACACTTTGAATGTAAGTGTATGGGAAGATAGGAAGTAAAGAACAAAAAATTCCAGGCAAAAGTTAGCCAAAAGAAGGGTAATATGGCTATATTAAAATTAGACAAAATAGGCCTTAAAGCCGGAAGAATTACTGGAAATCAAGAGGGCCATTTCACAAGAATGAAAGGGTTATCTCAGCATAATGACATAACAATGCTCAATTTATGTGTTTGATAACCTAGCTTCAAAATATTCAAAGCAAATTTAATAGAGAAGTAGACAAATCTACAGACATAGTGAGAAATTTTAATGTATTTCTCCCCGAAATTGATAGAGCAGACCAAAAAAAAAAAAAAATCGGTATTGAACTAACTGAACATTTGAAGAATGTGATAAACAAGGATGCTGGCTATCTTTTCCTCTACACTGCATTGTACCCAAGGTCCTAGCCAGAGTCACCCAAGCTCATTTGCAAGGACAAAGGTAAGAAGACAAATGGAGGCCACATTTGCCATATCCAAATAGGTAAAAATTACAAATCAAGTAAAGAAACTGTCCATATGTTCTATCCTATGACCTCAACAAGAATATTTTTACAAGGACAAAATTAAAAAGTATTAAGTTAATATTTTTATATGACTTAAAATTGGCAAAGTATCAAAGATGGTTAAATTTAATTATTATATGGTACATATCCGGGTGTTCTGTCGATGGGCCAGCCATGTTTGCATAAGTCATACAAGGAATACATGAATAATCCATCAACTAGTACGTATTTATTCATAAAATTATTTTTTATACCTTCATGTTAGCAAATTTATCATGTTGTTATAGTGAGTATTTTCATGTAATCGGTAATATTGAAAGTAATGATGTAAAGGATTAAAAAAATAAAATGTGATTGCATTCAAAGTGGATACATTTTAATATATTTTTATTAAAAACTAAAGAAAATATAATACAGAAAATATAAAATAAAGAAAATATAAATAAATATATAAAGAAAATATAAAATATCAAAAGATTTTTGTTTTCAAAAATGCCACTTTTCTTTTAGAATACTTGAAACTATATATTAAAACTAAAGGCAGAATACAAACAAATTAGTGTATCTCAAAATTTTAAATAAAATTTAAAGAAACCTGCGGTTTTACATTTAATTTTTGAAGATGTAATAAATTTGATTAAATATTGTTATAAATGTAAAACATTTTCAATTCTAGCATTCAATGTTCTCCTATATGCTAATGAAAAGAGTCAGTAGGAAGCATCACATACATTAGATGTAGAGTTAAATACAGATTGCAGAATAATATAAATTGCTTTCTCCTGAAAAATGTTCCTCAACTGGGATGTGCAACTACTGCAAAAATGTTGATTTATGCATAACCTGTCAGTCCCCAGAACCACGAATAAGAGCACAAACAGAAAACAGAAGCCAAAACTAGTGGGAAACAATACCTCATTATTCAAGGAATCTATGCATTCATGCTAGCTGGGAGGACAGATGTTTCAGGCTAATTAATGTGCCTTTTACATAACTGCTTCTGCCACCCCAACCTCTCTTCACTGCAAAGCAGTGTTTGTCCCCACTACCAACACAAGACAAGTCACAAATTGTCATGGAATCTGGACATCAATACCTTTTGTTTCAGAGACACTGCAAGAGATGTGGAGAACCATTTTTCAGGGGGCTGGATGGTGTTAGGGTTCAAGTGGATATTTAGGGTAAGAGATCCCATGTGAAAGAGGAATCCATGCGTTTAAAAAAAAAATTCTTATGTTCAGTGTGTATTTGTGACATGCTGGTGTACAAGTGGTATTGGTCTTAACCAGTGCAATAAAGCAAAAAAAAAAAAAAAAAAAAAAAATAGATATAAAGATTAGAAAGGAAAAAATAGTGTCTGTTGGCATTATTTGCAGACAACATGATTGTATATAGAAAAAATTAAATTATTTTCAAATAAACTATTTGGATCATTGAATTCAGCAGACCAATTACATTTCCATATACAAGCAAAACACAAAATAAAAATATAAAAATTATCCATTTCAAATAGCGTAAATCTACAAAAATGACACATCTAGGAATGAATCCTAGAATGAAGACCTCTACAAAGAAAACTACATTATTTAGAGAAATTTAAAAACTCCAAATCAATGTAAAGTTACAAAATATTTATGGGTAGAAGATCTTATATTGCAAAGAAGACATTTCTATTCAAGTTACATTATAGACTGAATGCAATTCTAGCCAAAATTCTATCAAGTAGTTTAGAAATTGATAAGCTAATTTAAAATTTACATGGAAATAAAAAAAGGTAAGAAGAGCCAAAAAGTTCTGAAGAACTCAAGAGTGTATACCATTAGATGTCTCAATCCTTATTACAATCAAAATTACATGATATCTGCACAAGGATATACAAACAGAGAAACCATAAACAGACTCATACTTGATTTATGACAGGTAAAACTTTAGTGTAGTAAGGAAATAATAATCTTTTCAAGAAGTGATGCTAGATCAATTGTACATCCATATGAGGGGGAAAAAAGAACCCTGTTCTATACCTTACATCATAAATTTCAATTGCAGTGGATTATAGACCTCAATATGAAAGGTTTAAAAAAAAAGCTTCTAGAATATAACATAAGAGAATATCTCCATCACACTGGGATAGGTAAAAGCTTCCTCAACAAGACACAAGAATCACTAACTATAGAGAAAGAGTCAGATAAACTGGACTACAACAAAATTAAGAACTTTTATTATCAAAGACGGCATTAAGAGAATGAAAAGGCAAGCTACAGTGGGAGAAGATGTGTGCAAGGTTTATGTCCAACAAAGGACTCCTATCTAGAATATAGAAAGAACTCCTACAAATCAACAACAAAAAAGGCATACAACCCAACAAAAGCATGCAAAATACTTGAACAGACCCTTTATCAAATATATCCAAATAGTCAAGCATTATAAAATGTGCTCGTCAAGGAAACACAACTTAAAATTACAACGAGATACCATGAAACACCTATCAGAATGTTTAAAGTGAAAAATACAGACAATGCCAAGTGCTGACAAGGATATGGAGCAAGAGGAAGTAGTGGGAAGTAAACTAATATAACCACTTTGAAAAACTGTTAGTATTTACTAAAGCTGGGCATGTGCATATTCTAAGACCCAACAATTGCTTTCTTGATACATATCCAAAGGACATGCATACAAGTGTGTACTGAAAAGCATGCACAAGAATGTTCACAGCAACTTTTTTGTAATAGCCAAGACCTGGAAACAATTACATACCAATGGCGGAATGAATGAACCCATTGTGGTATAGTCCCACAATGAAATACTACAGCACAATGAACGTAAATGAACTATGGCTACATCCAACATGTTTAAATCTCACCAACAACATTGAACAAAAGAAGCCAAACTCAAAATACACATACTCTACAACGCCATGTACACAAAATTTGAAACAGGTGATAGCGGTCACTCACTTGGGAAACAGTGGGGAGAGGACCTGCAGAAGAACTGTAAAAGGGATCTAGGCGGAGTTTACATGAGCATGTTTGATGTGTGGAAACTCACAAAGCTGTAGTTAAACATACAGAATTGTTTAGGAATGAAGCTATATAGCTCAATGGGAAGCTGGAGGAATACAGGAGTATGTGGGGATAAATAAAACATGAGTAGCCGAATGCTTATGACTGTTATAATTGGATGATGGGTACATGGGGGTTCATTATATTATTCTTTGTACATCGGGTACATTTGAAATTTTCCATTATATAAAAACAACCTATTTATAGAGACCTACAATAGCCTCATGATGGTTCACTGCCCTTTATGACTGAATCACAGTTTTACTGGCTTTATCTGAAGGTTAATAGACACTGTTAAAGCCGACTGTCATTTGAGGACCATCATTAAGATGATGCTACATTTTGTATGCCTCTCCTGGCATCTCAAGGCCTGACTCTTCCTAAGAGCTCACAGGTTTAATTTCTGCTGTTGCCATCAGCTAGCCTTCTTGTCTGAGAACTTCTGTGCCAGTGATGAAGTTACTGTCTCTTAGGGGGCGCCCGGGTGGCTCCGTTAAGTGTCTGAATCTTAATATCAGTTCAAGTCATGATCTCACAGTTGGTGAGATCAAGCCCCACTTTGAGCTCTGTGCTGACAACGCAGAGCTTGCTTGGGATTCTCTTTCTTCCTCGCTCTCTGTCCCGCCCCTGTGCACATGTGCTTGTGCGCTGTCTCTCAAAATAAATAAACGTAAAAAAAAAAGTTATCGCCTCTTCCATCCAAACCCACCCTTCTATATTCTGGCTTTCTGAGACTGGGGATGCCAGGCTGCAAATGAGGTTTCTGATTTGCCAGCTGACCCTGTGGTTCTGTGGAAAGGGGCACTCCAAGACCGGAAGTGTCTAGGAGGAGGAAGGAAGAAGGGATTTCCTCCTTCCCTTTTACTTCCTGTGCACTTCCTGTCTGTTTCCTGCTCCTGTGGAGTTTCACCCCAGGGGTGGTAGTCCTTTCCCTTCCCAACGCTAAACCCAGCATGCTGTTGCTTGCAGAAACAGGTTCATCGCCCTCTGCTCAAGTACAGGGGCATCAGTGAGCAGCCTCCTCCTCCCAAGTTTCTAGCTTTTAGAAAGTCTAGCTTCTTCCCTGTTTCTCCAGTCCTTGGAGTGGAAGCTGCTTCCTGCAATTCTGCCTCCCTGGTCCCTTACAGTTCTCTTACATGGGTAATTAACTTTATACCTAGGTGACTGTTCTTTACGTTAAGCCCGTCGTGTTCAAGTAACAAGTAACATTCCTGCCTCCTCACCAGATCCTGATTGATAGATACAACCTTCAAGAGTGATACTCTGTGCTTGACCTAAAGGTATTGATTATTTTCTCTTATTGAGCACACGTTGTGTAACATCTCAAATGCCTCTTCTTCCCACTCTCACTCCAGGTAAACAGAACAACAACAATTTCAGCTATTTGAATATTCAGCTATCTCAATCAACTTTTGTTTTTTAAAAAAGGACTATTGAAAATTAAATAAGTTTGCCTTAACAATACTGTGGTTAGCCCAGTGTCTAATGGAACAATTTTTGACAAAGTGGATCCGAGCTATCAGTCACACATTTCTCACATGTTTACATTATTTCTCCTAGAGGCTCCCATTATGAATGAAATTGATACGGCAATACTGAGGCAAAAAAAAAAAAAAAAAAAAAGCGCCAAATTCCATCTCAGAAGCACCTGCCATCAAAGCATTCATGTCATAAACATAGGAGAGCTACAAGGTAGGTGCTTATTTAAAAGCGGATGAGAGAAAAGTTGCATGTTACATGAATATGTATCGCCAAAACCAGAGAACAACTCATTGAAAATTTAGTCAAAATGTGCTGTGGGAAGATGGACAGGTATTATCTTAAGGAAAACAATCCAGGCCCACTAATGAATTCACCTGGACTAGACTAAAAATAAAAGACAAAAAAACCTGACAGCTCATCTGTTTCCTTCCTATTAGCAGCCTGTTCTTAATTGCCCATCTTTTCAGAAGGTGTGAATGCAGGAAATAAAGCCCTCGATGGTATAGAAATTTTAGCGCCTTCTTAAATCAACAGATGGATATTCCCCCTAAGTTAGTAACTTTTCAGTTTTCTATTTTTATTAGACCGAAGCATAGTTGTATGTAATCAGTATTTGTGTGGAAAGCAATCTCCGGTGAACAAACTTCTGAGACGTATCCTGAACACAGCCATCTTTGGTATTCTGTATTCATGCAATATTTGTATATAAACAAGATCCATCCCCAAAGAATTTTCATTGGCATGTCTGCACTGAATTCTTATATTTGTCTTATGGAATAGAGCTGGTATTATTCCTCTCGGTGCCCCTCCCCGATATCCACTCTAAAATTTTTTTTATGTACAGGGAGGTTGGAAACTCACCTAAGTTCAAGTGTATGACAAGTGGCTAAAGAGGGACTAGATCCTGCTCTGTGATTGGTAGCCTGGTCCTCCTTTCCTAAAACCACTCTGACCAGCATTAGAACATGTCTCCTTTCAAAAATAAGGCAAACTAAGAACTGAGCCATGAAAGGGATCAAAAGAGCTGAAACTCTCACCCCTTTGGACACACACACCTGTCCTCAGGAATGTGGCCTCATAGGACAGTAGGTCAGTTGGTCTCTTTGGCTACAAATGTACTCCTAGTAGCGAGAAAGCATAGCTTCATGGAACCATATTGTAGCATTTGGAGGGAAACTACCAGGACCCTTTATCAACAGATGGAAATCCCAATGGGACTTGGGAATTTCTAAGGAAAACCGGAGAACTCTTTTGGGTTTCAATGAAAGACTTAAAAAAAATTTTAATGTCTCTGAGTTTTTTCCTAAGTCTGAAAAAAAAAAAAAAACCTGTTATTTCAAAAAGGAGAGAATTTCAATGCTTGACATCTCTTACAAAACAGCAGCATGTGAAGATTAAAAGACAAAATCAGTATTGGCCTAAGAAAGCTGTTAGAGCTGAGTTGGATAATTATGTCTGAGATTACGTCATGGGGTCAATCAGTTTTTCATTTCTGTTCTTGAGAAGCTAGCTGATCACACACTGATTTGTAATTCACCTCATAAATTATACAGAATTTTAATGAGCTGCTTTTTAGGGAAACGGTATTTGAAACACAGGTGACACTGATTTTCTACATTTTTGTAAACAATGATCATTTACTGTACTAGAAGTCTAACTTGGGAGAATGAAGTGTTTCCCCTCAGTGACATTTCGTTTCTCAGACTTTGCTGTTGTCCCAGAGTTGAGGACAGGGTGGGTGGGGGTGGGGGCTGGGCAGAGGCATGTCGCCCAAAGTGGTTGCTGTGAAGCCGAGTTTCTTGGAAATCTGTGTCATATCCAACAAAGATAGAGACGTTTTGCATTCCACAATCTGTTCTTGTTTGTGTAATACGAAAATGTTCTAAATTACTTGCTAGGTAAATTATTTAAGTTCTGCCCCCTTCTAAAATAGCTAGCAGTACAATTACGCTAAGATTCTAAGGCTCTGTTTATCCTGAGGCATGCTACTGCCTTTCCTGATTCAAAAAGCATGGAGATTTAGGGGCGCCTGGGTGGCTCAGTCCGTTAAGCGTCCGACTTCGGCTCAGGTTACGATCTCATGGTTCGTGGATTCAAGGCCCGTGTCGGGCTCTGGGCTGACAGCTCGGAGCCTGGAGCCTGCTTCTGACTCTGTGTCTCCCTCTCTCTCTGCCCCTCCCTTGCTCATGTTCTGTCTGTCTCTCTCTCTCTCTCTCTCAAGAAAAATAAATAAAAATTTTTTAAAAAGCGTGGAGATTTAGATGCAGTTCTTGGTGCTGTAGAAACTTCACAGAGCACATCAGACACCTGCATGAATGGATTGATATCTTGTTTTGGTGGGGTTGCAGGTGAGGAGGATACTTCTTAACTTTATTAACTCAAGTCTAAACTGTAGAGTTGTGCTTATTTGATAATTAAGTCATTTAAAATGAACAATGGCAGGGCACCTGGGTGGCTCTGTCAGTTAAGCGTCCGATGCTTGCTTTCAGCTCAGGTCATGATCTTATGGTTTCGTGAGTTCGAGCCCTGTGTCTGTGCTGTCAGTGCACAGCCTGCTTGGGATTCTCTGTCTCCCTCTCTCTCTCTGCCCCTCCCCCACTGGCACGCGTTCTCTCTCTCTCTCTCTCAAAATAAATAACATAACATAAAATAAAATAAAACAGTGACTTTGCCCCTTTCAGTTCTGGATCCCTGTCCTGGGTTACAACCTTCACCACCGTGCTACACAGTGTTTCTGGAGGGGAAGATCCAGTCTATTTCATTTCAAATGGGCTTGCAGAGCTGCGCTGTGACGTTTTCCTACCTCATGTCAACTCTCTAGCACATTCTGCACCCAAACCTCTCTTTTCCCAAGGATAAGCTCCCTTCCCTCAGATTCAGAAGAGGATCCTGTCTATGTTACTGAGAAGGTCAAAACCATCGTCTTCAATTCAAAATACCACTTTCTTGTTGAGAGTAGATCCTAAGAGTTCTCATCACGAGAACCATTTTCTTTTCTTTCTATTGTAGTTATATGAAATGATGGGTGTTACTTTAATCATTTCACAGCACATGTAAATCAAACCATCATGCCGTATACTTAAACTCATACAGTAATGTATGTCGATTATTTCTCAATAAAACTGGAAAACAAATGCCATTTCTTCACTCCCATCTTATCTCTTTACTTCCCTACCACATCGGGGGATAGATGTTCCTACTCCTTCCCCAAACCAACTCTCCCACTTGTGTCCTTGATTCTGTCTCCTCCTTCCTCTTGCTGGTACTCCTGGTACAGCTGGGTTAGAGTAGGGTTTCTTTTGTTGTCCTCCCGGAGACTGGCTCGAGCTTCCAGAAACTTCCCTGAGACTAGTTCTCCTGCCAGTGGACTCTGACCTTGGAAAGGGATGGGCTGGTGCCCTCAATTTCCAATTGAACCACATTGCCTCTTAGCAAGGAAATAAGCATGTTTGGGAACGTTCTGAATTAACTCCCTCAAACCACATGTGCAGTCAAGTCACCCACTGACACCTGGCTACACAGGCAAGTTCTGGAGGTCAGATATCTAAAATGGGTTGGCAGAACCACATTCCTTCTGGAGGCTCTTGGGGAGAACTCCTTTCCTTACCTTTTCTGGCTTCTAAAGGCTACCCATGTCTTTTGGCTCCTGGTTTTAGATCACTCCCACCTCTGCTTCCATCTTTGCGGCTCCTTTCAGTGTGTATTTTCTTTGTCTCTTTTTTCTTTCTTTTTTAAATGCATGAGGGCACACACAGGCAAGTGTAATCCTCTTTTCAACCGCACCGTACTGTCAGGAGACAAGCAGCATCCTTGTGTTCAGAGCCGATGGCAAAGTTCTAGCGAGCTCATCAATGAAAAAAATTCAAGTATTTTATTTATTTTTTGTTCATCAAAGTTATAAGTAACTCCAAAAGTATATGCAGAATCTAAATGAGATGAAATCAGCAGTGCTGATTTTTCCAGCAGCCATGACAGACAGGGGAAATTGCTCATCCTGATACGAAAATATTCAAGATCTCTATGCCATTAGAGGGGTGCCCGAGGCAACTCCAACCACAGACAGTGTGTGTAGGCTCACGGTGACTAACTGTAATAGAATTCAATAATAAAAAACCTCCATTATCATAACAGTCTAGGGTCAATAAAATTGATACTGCTTCTGCAATCACTCAAAAATTATAAAATATGCCCAAGGGCATGCACTGAGAAGCTTTTAATTCTCGACTGACCCAGAGAATTATTTTTCCCCTGATTCTGCTATTACTCTAAAATTAGTACTCCCTGCCTTATTTCTTTAACTCATACATTAAAAAAAATGAAGGCCAGAAAGCCTAAAGAGGATCCACGGGGAGGCCAGGCTAAGAGCTATTTCTGACAAGGAACATTTATTCAGTGCACTAGTCACACTTATTTATAGTGTTGGTCTATGTGACCGCTCCAAGAACAGCTGCCAAGGTGTTCCGAGTGCCTTCTGGGGGTTCGCATTAAGAGCCCCCAACTGCCGCATCTTCACTACAGAATGTAATTCCAATGGTGAAATCGACAGCGTCATTTCAAAGCAGTACGAATAGGGGGAGAAAGCCAACCCAACAAGAACCATCCTGTATCCCCCCTGTTGAGTGTCCGTTGTGTGCCAGTGCCACACTGGCACTCTCCGGATCACTATGGTGTAATCTCTTTCTAAAATTAGGAAATCCTGGGGCACCTGGGTGGCTCAGTCGGTTGCGCATCCAACTGCAGCTCAGGTCATGATCTCGCAGCTCGTGGGTTCGAGCCCCACGTCGGGCCCTCTGTTGTTAGTGGAGCCAGCTTCGGATCCTCTGTCTCCCTCCCTCTCTCTGCCCCTCCCCTGCTCGCTGTCTCTCTCAAAAATAAATAAACGTTAAAAGAATAAAATTATGAAATACTGTAAACATTCAAAAAGGTACAGAGAGTATAATAATCACCTGTGAATCCACTGCCTAACTTATTCAGATTTTAACATATTGCCATATTGACACTTACTGGAAAGAAAGAAAGTTTCACAGATAAAGTCGAAGATCCTGTGTATTCTTGTCCTATCCTAGTCCTCCTCTCCCTTTTCTCACCCCCTGACCTGCTACTTCTCATTCCCATGCACTATTTATACCTTTGCTTTCTCACTCTTATTATACACATATGCACATATGTATAGATCTCCAAAACACTTCTATAACTGGTTTCATAATATACATATGCAACTTGCTTTTTTTTTGCCCCATGTTATGTAACTTGATACACATATACTTAACCTCTGTAAGTCTCAATTTCCTCATCTGTCAAACAGGGATAATAACCCTACCTACAAGAAGACTAAGTGAGTCCGTAAAGTGCTTATTAGCATGGTGTCCAGCCTATAACAGGTATCTGACAGAAGTTAATTACAAAAAGTTTATACTATCTGACATATCAAGCTGTCTTCCCTGAGATTAGCCAAGGCAAGTTCTTCTTGCCTTATCTGGAAATTAACTTTTACAGCAAATGTCTTCCATAAACTCATGTATTTCTACCTGCTTCACATGACCCAAGGGCAGATCAGGTGAAGAGAGCGTTACAGACTGCCTGAACACACTTACGAAGGCACAGACACACATGCATGCATGCACCACACACACACACACACACAATGCACAAGAACCGACTACAGCTGCTCTATAGTAAGCCATTTCACCCACACAACTTTGTGTGTTTTACAGGTGAGGAAACAGAGGCACACGGGGGCTGCTAAATTGACGGATATCACAGAGCTCAGGAATGCGGCCACAGCATGGATGCTAACGTAAGCGGTCTTGCTCCTGAACCTGGGTTCAGGGCTGACACTTGGCTGCATCTCGACCTCTCGGCCCACACAGATCTCTCCACTTTCTGGTTTTGCAAAAGGTGCACGTTCACAAAAGAGATATGCAATAGTGGACGGCATATGAGCTTCCCAGGGCATTTATTGAATTATTTACTAAACACAAATACCCAAAGCCATTAGCATCTGACAGTGGCTCACAGCCAGCGCAGCTGAAACAGATATAAACATGTTGTGCAGGAGAGCAGATCCGAGGTTTCAGTTCCCCGGCTCCCACCAGTACTCATAAACAAGCAGACAGATTTCCCCCTTTACCATGAGACACTGGTTTCTCTATGCTGGACAAAAATAACAAAACATTATTCTCTTCCCTCTAACATGACACCAAGGATGACACAGGAATCTTTAAGACTGGACTTCTACCAGTGTATCGGGAGAAGTGGTAGAAAAGGTTTATTGAGGCACCTTGTTAAGCAGGTTTCATTAAACGTGTGGTCGCAGCTGAAGAGTAAAGGATTTGGCAGGATGGATACCGGGTGTGGCTGGTTGGTGTCCAAATTACA
Source organism: Leopardus geoffroyi (assembly GCF_018350155.1). Taxonomy (NCBI): domain Eukaryota; kingdom Metazoa; phylum Chordata; class Mammalia; order Carnivora; family Felidae; genus Leopardus; species Leopardus geoffroyi. Next base: position 44,546,239 of record NC_059342.1, read on the forward strand.
ATCTTTATAGCCTGCCCTGACCAGTTTTCAGCAATATTGGTCAGCCCGTTTATCTAGGGAGCCGACACCCAATTGTTTCTGTTGTTTCTTTTCTGTTGTGAGTTTTTAAACAACACAGCTCAAACATCTTCTTGGCTTCCTGATAGCACTGGCCTTACAGAAGGAGTAAAGCATCTCTAGGTGCAGAAGGAGGGAAGAATCGCAGGATACAGTCCAACCTCAGGGGAGAATGAGAAGCAACCCTTCATTTCAAATGCAGAGAGTGTGAGAGGAAGTGGCTTTGTGTTAAATTAGAAACAAGAACCTCCTCCTATCTTGAACAGGTTGCTGCACCAGATTGTGCAATCTCTCCCTCTCTCTCGGGACCTTGTGGCACAGGATAGAACACATCTGATCGGCACAACCAGCTTCCAGAGTTACTTCCAGATGCCATCAAGAGTCTCACAAATCAGCAAGACCAATGTGTGCATTCCAGATGCTGACCCAAGTCACCTCTCTTCTTGCCCTCAGCTCAGGTTACTTAGATGAGAGAAGTAAAAATAAATAACGAAAGGGCACCCAATACCAATCCCCAGAATCCTCAGCGAAATGCAGGTATTTGCTAATTCTGTTTAAAGGAGAGAGGGGAAATAGCATATATTTCATTTCTTTTGGCTGATCTCCCTGTCTGAATTTTATTAAACCAACCAGGATCTTTTTTGATTGCATTTTTATATTTGATTGGGTACCTATTGGGTGTGTGTTCAAACAATAAAACAAAGACCCCCAGGAGTGCCTGGGTGGCTCAGTTGAACATCCGACTTAGGCTCAGGTAAGGATCTCGCAGTTGACAAGTTCCAGCCCCATGTCGGGCTCTGTGCTGACAGCCTGGACCCTGATTCAGATTCTCTCTCTCTGCCCCTCCTCCACTCATGTTCTGTCTGTCTCAAAAATAAACATTAAAAAAAATTTTTAATGAAAAAAAAAAAAAAACAAAGACCCACCCCCCAGGGATTTAAAAAAAAAAAACCACCAAAAAAAAAAATAAATAAAGCTAAATTTACTGCGTGTGAGGTAAGAGAGAACTAGAGCCATGTTCATTCAAGAATTGAGTTCAGCTGGTCTCCTTGTGCTAAGGGCAAAAAGGGACCATTTATTTCTTATTAGAAGAGTTCTAGGAAGAGTCTAGTAGAAGAGTTCTGTAAGAAATGTCAGAGGCAGACTGGGTTTAGGGGTGGGCAGATTTAGCAAATAAAAATCCAAGATGCCCAGTTAAATTTGTAGTGCAGACAAACAATCACTTTTAGTATAAGTTTATCCTGTGCAATATTCGGGACATATTTACACTAAGAAATGCTTCCTTATTTACCTAAAATTCAAACATCATCAGTTGTCCTATATTTTATCTAGCAATCCTAATTAGGAGAGGCTTTGTGGGGTTCAGGATCATGCAGTAAGTAGTTCACATGCCAAAACTTGGGATTAGTAACATTTTAATATCACGGTGTAAAGTCATTGTCGCCCCGCGGTGCATTCTGCTACGGGGACTATGAACCAAATTCTTCCATCTGGAATAACCCTATGTGATTGAGCCTAGTGAAATCTACCGAACTGGGGAGCAATGCATGCGGCGGCTAGACACTCTGAAACTCAAGCCAAGACAAAAGGAATCGCAGTTACCAGTGCGTCCTGGACAAGGAGAGTTGATTGGATGCTGCCGGTGTAGACTGGCGTTCGTGTTGTGGTTCAAGGACGGCAAGTCTTTAAAGAGGATTCTGACTTCTGGCTTGTGAAGCTGGTTGGAGGATGAAGTTTTCACAGAGATCCAGAGTACAGAGATTTACTGGGAACACTGGAAGGGCCTAGGGGTGCAACAATCTCTTTCTTCGCAGCTGCCTAATGAACACCTCTACCTAAACGTCCTCCACCTGGATATCCCAGAAAGCTCTCGCGCTCAACATGCCCAATACTTAATTCATTCTCTTCTCCTCCAAACCCGCACGTCAACACTGCAACAGCCCCGGGCTGGCAGCCTCCCTGTCCTTCCCATGCCACTACCTCCTCACACCTCAGTCACCTGTCAAGGTGACACCACCAGGTGTCCAGGTGAGGCCACTCAGAGTCACCTCTCAAGTCCCGCCCTCTGCCTCTCCTTAGTTCAAGCTGTCAGCGTCTCTCACCTCAACTTCAGCAAGAGGGTCTTAATGGAGCCCTCTCCCCATCAGCCGTTTCTTCTTTTCATTGCTATGAGATAGCTTTCTAATTTTTTTAATGTTTATTATTTATTTTTGAGAGGGAGAGAGAGAGAGAGAGAGAGAGAATGAGCAGGGGAGTTTCAGAGAGAGAGAGAGGGAGACACAGAATCAGAAGCAGGCTCCAGGCTCCGAGCTGTCAGCACAGAGCCTGATGCGGGGCTCGAACCCACGAACCATGAGGTCATGACCCGAGCCAAAGTTGGAAGCTTAACCGACTGAGCCACCCAGGTGCCCCAGACAGCTTTCTAAAATGTGATTTCGAGGACTGCCTGAGTGGCTCAGTCAGTTAGGCATCTGACTCTTGATTTCGGCTCAGGTCATGATCTCATGGCTTGTGAGTTCAAGCCCTGTGTTGGGCTCTGTGCTGATAGTGAGGGGCCTGCGTGGGATTCTCTCTCTGCCCCACCCCCCTTGCACACGTTCTCTGTCTCTAAATAAACATTTAAAAAGTAGTGATTTTGAGGATGTTTCTCCATTTCTTAAAAACCCATGGGGCTTTTCATGCCCGTAGGGTAAAATCGAACTGCCTCCGGATAGGCACAAGGGGGCACACGGGTCCTTAAAGGCTTGGCATTAATTGGTCTTTGTCTCCGGCCTCTCAACCATCACTTTCCCCCAACAACAGATGGTGTCAACTACAGCCAGTTGTCTGCTATCTGCTGCTGTTTCATGGTAAGATGACTTTTCAAAGACTGTCCCTTTACCTGGAGCGTCCTCAACCTACTCTGCTTGTGTCTGGCAAACTTGTCCTTCTAGAACCTGCTGCAGGTGCTAGGCCTGCTTCTGGTAAGCCGCTTCCCTCTCTAGAGAGATTTAGCTTGTTTCCCAGTCTGCAGCCACCAGGCACGTCGCGCCTGCCTTCACTGTGGGGCTTGCCACTTTGTGCTGAGTGTGGCAGTGATGTGTTTGTCTTACCCAGAGGATTATGAGTTGGGGGCAAGGACTTACTTTACTCACCTTTGAATTCCTAGGACTTTGCATAAGCACTGAGTATGATAATTATAGTAATTCTTATGGCTAACATTGGCCGAGAGCTTACATGCCAGGCAATGTTCTAGGCTCTTTATTATTTTAACTCTTTAATCCGGACAACAGCCCGATGGGATCAGTACTATTATCTTCATTTGATAGAAGAAGAGGCAAAGATGGGAAGGGCAGGCCCAAGTGCCATGGCTCGTCAACTGGCAGCTTCCATTCAGCTGCAGAGTAGAAGCACAAGAAGCTTTCCAAAAATACTGCTGCTCAGGCCCACTCAAGGACCACTGAATCAGGATCTCTGACGGCCTAGGACCTGGAGGAGCTTATTAAAACTCCCCAGGTGGGGCACCTGGGTGGCTCAGTTGGTTAAGTGTCTGACTTTGGCTCCGGTCATGAACTTACGGTTTTTGTGAGTTCGAGCCCCACGTTGGGCTCTGTGCTGACAGCTCAGAGCCTGGAGCCTGCTTCAGATTCTGTGTCTCCTTCTCTCTACCCACCCCCTCCCCACCCTCCCCACTCGCACTGTGTCTGTCTCTCAAAAACAAACATAAAAAAAAAAAAAACAAAAAAACACCTCCCTAGGTGATTCTAAAGTGCAGCCAGTTTTGAGAATCACTGATCTACTCCCTGCATCCGAAGAAAATGCAAACCAATGTGGGGGAGAGCAGGGAGGAGTCAGAGAATTTCTAAGCGGGGAAAGGGGCCCAGACCCAGCCAGACCCTGGCAGAGAATTCCAGAGCCCTGCTGTCATGCCCCTAAGTCTCCCGTCGAGCATTAGACTCACACAGGTGAGCAAAGTGCCCAGCGTACCTGACATGTTCTGCCTCCTGCCCCAGCATTGCAGATGAAATCACAGTTCTCTCCTTCGCTATACGCACGGCCTGAGATCGGCAGTGGGAAGGTGGCGGAGACCGCTCTTTGCTAACCCGAGGGTGCACTTTACTAGGCCACGAGGGAAGGTTGTGACTGAATTAGACATTTCTGAGCACATGCACGATGAGGCCACCTAATCTTCTCCAAAGACAGGACTGGTCCCGTTCCTCTCTGTGCACCAGCTGCTTCTCTGCAAAGAAATCATTCCTTTGCCAAAATTAGAACATGCAATGCAGTAACCACTTTCTATGCAGTCGAAAAGCTGTCAAAAGGCAGAATCTGACCTTAAAAATGTTCATTTGATGCGTGCCTGTCAGGTATTTGGTTAGGTGACATCAGTGCTAGCTGCTTGCCAGGGAAGGAATAAGAAAGAACAAAACCTAGAGATGCTTGGTGCACAAAGAAAGAGGACTTGGGGCGCCTGGGTGGCGCAGTCGGTTAAGCATCCGACTTCAGCCAGGTCACGATCTCGCGGTCCGTGAGTTCGAGCCCCGCGTCGGGCTCTGGGCTGATGGCTCAGAGCCTGGAGCCTGTTTCCGATTCTGTGTCTCCCTCTCTCTCTGCCCCTCCCCCGTTCATGCTCTGTCTCTCTCTGTCCCAAAAATAAATACACGTTGAAAAAAAAAATTAAAAAAAAAGAAAGAGGACTTGATCCAGGGTGGGACTACGACGGCAGGCAATTTTTCTTGGCGGGTAGAAAAGACCTAGATGAGATGCATGGCTTCAGAAGTATTAGCGGGAATAAAACACAGGACAAAGACGGGGTTCATAAAGTGAAGGACAGATCAGACTGACTCCACAACTGAGGGAGGTTACAGCTGCCTTCTAGTGAGCAAAGACAAGGATTCCCTATGGCTGAAAAAAAGAACATCTTGTCTCTTCAAGAGTTAAACACCATCAGCATGGTGAATGAAGATGCCTCTTACCACAGGCTGTGCAGTCATGCGGTCTTGGGCATTTGGACCCCGGCTCAGCCCCTTGTAAGTTGTCACTTTGAGCAAACTCCTTAAACTCACAGAGCCTCAGTTTCTACATATGTTTAATAGTCTTAATAAAGATCTACCCCATATGGTTGTGGGGGGGAAGAAATGAAGAATCTACATCAACAATGATAGCTAACTTTTATAAAGTGTGTGTGTGTATGTCTGTGTGTGCATAATCTATTCACTTAATCCTCACGACAGCCCTAGGAAACAGGTACCATTATCATGCCCATTTCACAGATGAGGAAACTGAGGAACAGAGAAGTGACTTCCTCAAGGTCATACAGATAGTATGTGGCCAAGCCAGATTTTGTCCCAAGGCAATCTGGCACCAGAGTCTAAGCTCCTAACTGCTACACTATGCTCAAAATTCACTATATGTATTGGCAACCAAAATAAGGACACCTGTCAGACACATGACAAATGGAAATGCCAGGGTCCCCAAGTGACAGCTTCCAACGAGGGAGTCCTCTGATCCCTCAGGTGCCAGGGATGGGTTTTAGTTCTAGACTCACTTTTTATCACATCCTTTCCTTTCCTTTGCACACTCTGGCCAGAGGGAGAAGAGCCTTGTATGGGGACACAAAAGGCCCCTTTTGATGTCCTCAGCCCATCAGCTCCCCTGACTCAGCAGATAGAGAGGACAGGAACACACAGCTGAATCATTTCTCCTCTAACCACATCTTTCACCTCAACTGGCGCACCCCGCCGAAGTCCCAGTGTTTTTGAAACCCTGAATTTTATCTGGGTTGACAATCGATAAAGCTTTTAAGAACAGAGATAGATGCCTCTTATTCTGGAGATTTCTAAGTGCTGATGAGCAGAGCTAAGAATGTGGGGAAAAAGTTAATGACCCTCAACTGTTAACATCCCCAAATAGTTTGTCCATTTCCTGTGCAATTGGGTGCTTATCAGTCAGGCACAAAACCAAAATCCTTATTTTTAAACTGCCATCTTCCTATAACGTCGTGTTCACCTCTAACTTGTAAGGAATGAATTAAATTACATTTCTATGAACAGTAATCCCTGAACCTCCAAGTTTCAAAGATTCTTTAGGACCTTTCTGTTTTAGTGTGTCCTCATTTTTCCCACCAAAGTACGTGGCTACTCAGTCACGTACTTCAACAAAGACATTCCTTTAGAACGACTGTCCTGCCAAAGGTATGCACCAGTAGAAAACCCAGCTGGGGACTGGCCTCTGGCTGTGGAGTAGATGGGGACAGCGAATCAATCTCCCCTGACTTCTGTCACTGCAGGGGCGGGAGATGCTCCCCACGAGCCTCTTCGGATTCTAACAATCACCATCTGCCAGAATCTCCCACCTCCATCAACCACCAAGCTTCTTCAAGAGAACCAAGCTGTCCTTCTAGCAGCAAAGGTATGCAAATTATTAAGTCATGTATTTGAACGTGTATGCAAGAGATACACACTTCAAACAAACTAAACACGGGAATAACTATAGCACCCTCCCCCCAACCTTTCCCACAACATCAACAATTTAAACTACATTGTGGAGGGGAGAAAGCTCACTACTTGGCCTTCGTTGATGTAAGCCCATCGATTCCTCAGAGATTCTGAAAAAGGGGTCACTACCTCTGTGCCAGAGTAAGACAAAGGATCCACCTGTCCCCTCAGGCCCTACCCCACTCACTGCCTTCTCAGGACCACAGTCCACCCCTTGTTCAAGATCTAGTTCTCCATGAGGCTGTCTCTAGAAACACCCCTTTCCTGGCTAGGCAGCATCAGGCGATGGAGAGGACCGGGAACATAGAGGTCGGGGTGTGACCAGTGCTTTGAGAGCTGGGCCCACCTGTCCCTCACTCCATGACCTCAGGCACATCAACCTCTGAGCACGGGACTCCTCCTCGGCGACACAGGTTCTGGCGCTCAGCATTTGTCCCACCTTCCTTCTGGGGCACCTCCCTGAACTGCAGAGGGCTGGAAAATCTGCCAGTGCCATTTCCCGGCCTCCCTCGCAGCCGTGGGATAGGGCGTCACGTAGGTTTAGCCAACCAGACACTCTCAGACTAGATTGAGGACGGGGAAATAAGGTACACGTGCTGTTTCTGCTACTTGTGCTTTTTCTGCTGGCAATCACAGAGAGGATTTTACTGATTAACCTGTGGTGCTTAGTGACGAAGATCATAGTGCTGAGAGGCAGGGCATCGGTTGCTTGTTCCAGGAACAACAGTCCCAGGGGCAGCTTCCTGATTCTTCACCTTCCTGCCTGCGGCAGAAGCGGCAGCAATCTGGGCGGGCCAGGCTTAGAGTGTGGTGCTGGAGTCACTCCTGGAGACCCAGCCCTCCTAGTGATTTTGCAAGCATCCAGTTCCTACGTTAAAACCGTCACTCTTTTTAAAACAACAAAGGGGTTTTTCAATTTCTGCAAGTGAGCCCAGACTGACATACCTCTCCATCCTTCAGAGTGAGTGTGAGGACTAAGGGACCAACGGAAGGCAGTAGAGCAGTGGAGAACATGAGCTTTAGGCTCAGATGGCCTGGTCTTTAACCTTGGTCCTGCCTCTTACTCACTTTGTAAATTACAGGCAAGTTTCTTCATCTCCAGTTCCTACACGAAAGGGTTACAATGAATTACAGGAGTCATACATGTGGCATGCTGGCCACAGTACTTGGACCCTAGAAGGATTCAATAAATGTTAGTTTCTTTTTGTCCCCAGTTCCCATGGGGCCCTCTGCACAATTTTATTACAGAACTTATCATATGGTATTGATTAGCCCTCTGTGAACACAAACCCAGAGGGCTGTCTGTAATATGAGAGTAAAGAGCATAGGAATATCCCAATTTCCAATCAAGGAGTAACCTTAAAGAAGGAGAACTGAAAGGTAATTGTAACTGATTACCTAGAAACATAACTGTCTATATTATACCGTTATGTACGGTGTTAGGAACAGGTAGTCAGGTGTCAAAGCACAGCAAAGAGCGGGAAGTATCACAATGAGACAGAGTTGGCCAGGCCTGTCCAAGGGCTCTCAAGGGTAGAGGAAATCTTGGCTGAGCAAGTGTAAGGTCATCCCTACTGTGGTGAGAGTCTGTCAAGCATTTTAGCAAAGCAACACTTCTTCAATCCATCACGATGCCATAATCTGGCTTCACATTTTGTTATCTACACAGAGCCAATGTACTGGTCAGATCAGTCAACTTGACAGTTTAATTCCTCATTGCAAATTAATAGATTGTCACCCTGATTATTATAATTTTGTTTTCCATGTACTTGCCTACTGGGGGATAATAAGGCACTGATTTTCTGATTTGAGCTTTCCATTCGGTTTTAGAGATGTAACTCTCATTGTATTTTAATGGGCTCTAATTGGATTTGTATTAATAGACAGCAGTCATAATGAGCTTGGGCGATACACGTCTACCTCTGAGAGACAATCCCTTTGCAATGCACCAGCACAATCAAGTTTAGGAGTCCACTGGGCTAAGAGCCAGGCTCCTGACCGTGGCAAATTCACCAAGGTAAATGCCACCTGCTTCCAATGCCCTGTGTAACCAGCTATAATCTTCAAACTTGAGCATCCAAACTGTATGCAACGATCTACTTTCTTATCTGAGCTCCTGATGCACAATGACCATGCATTAGTCAGATTTTACTTTCAAATGCCCAACTGAGCACCAGGCACATACATAGTTGATATGTAATAAATATTTGATGCACGAATCCATAAACAAATTAATGTGTCCTTCTGTAGAGGAGGTTTTTTTTTTTTTTTCAACTATAGAAACCAAGAGAAAAAGAAAACAATTCCAGAGGGACTCCAAGAAAAGGACAATTGTGGGCTTAAATATTCTATGGTGGTTCTTTGAAAATACTCAAAGCTTAGCTATTGATATTCCAACATTTTTGGACAGCTTCTTATACAATCTTGCTAGCATGGGCGTACTACATCTCTCTTGCTATCTAACAAGTTACCACAAATTCTGAAGCTTATAACAGCATGCATTTATTGTCTCACTGTTTCTGTTGGTCAGAAGTCTGGGTACAGCATGACTCTACTTTGGCAATCATGTTATTATGTGACAATTCATTCACCTTTGGGAAGCACTAAAGATTATATTAGCGCTCCAAAAGCATTCCAGATTATTCTGAAACTAGAAAACCAGATTTTATCTGGTTCTATTTCAGACTAGGTTCTTTGAAAGAAGTCTTTATTTTTTTATGTTTATTTAGGGGAGAGGGGAGAGAGGGAGGGAGGGAGGGAGGGAGGGAGAGAGAGAGAGAGAAAGAGAGAACACAAGCAGGCAAGGGGCAGAAAGGACAGACAGAATCCCAAGCAGGCTTCGCACTATCAGCGTGGAGCCTGATACAGGGCTCGAACCCACGAACTGGGAGGTCATGATCTGAGCTGAGATCAAGAGTCAGATGCTTAACCAACTGAGCCACCCAGGTGCCCCAAAAGAAGTCTTGACTTAAGTCTATCCACTTTACTCAGAAAAATTCCATGTTTCTGTAGTCCTTCCAGCAAAGTCCTTCTAGCTTGGGTTTAGAGAAGATTTTGTGGGAAGAAGTCTATGGCACTGGAAATGTATAAAACTAGAGGTTGGAATCCATGCCCCAGGCTTCTACTGAAGCCTCTTCACAACAGGAAAACTTACCTCAAAATTCCGGAGTCAAGCTATGCAATTTGCCAACTCACAATTGAAACAAACGACTGGCCAAGTGATGGACAGTATAAATTCCTTGAAGGCAAGTCTCCGTCTTTTGTAGCTCTGTACCCAAAGTGCCCTACGTTTAGCACACCTTGCATCTGATAAATCTGAGCGTTTTGGACAAAGCTAAACACAGCACCAAAGTACACTGCTGCATTTTTTAAAATGACCGATCCCTGGAAGACTTCATGGATTCATAAACTTGGTGGCAAGGAAGAATGGAAAAAAATTTTTTAAATTTTTTTTCATGTTTATTCATTTTTGAGAGACAGAGAGAGTCAGAGCATGAGTGGGGAAGGGGCAGAGAGAGAAGGAGACACAGAATCTGAAGCAGGCTCCAGGCTCTGAGCTGACAGCCCAGAGCCTGACACGGGGCTCGAACTCACAAACTGCGAGATCATGACCTGAGCCGAAGTTGGACGCTCAACCGACTGAGCCACCCAGGAGCCCCAGAATGGAAAAATTTCTAGAACAATTTCTTTTGTTTCTTTTCCTTCTCCTCTTCCTTCTTCTTGCTTTAAGGACTACTCACTTAAAAATCGAAAAGGTTATTTTTTCCTTTGTTGGCAAAGATGTAAACAGAAATATCCCCTTGGCAGTTCAAAAATGGCATGAGGAGAAGGTGAAGCTCAGAATTCAAATTAAAAAAAAAAAAAAACCACCCAAAATATCCCAGTAAGTCAATGGGATTTCCCATTGCATGCAACCCAGTAAAGATCTTAACAAAGATCTAGGTATACCAACATGGAAACTTTAGAAATTCTACTACTGAGTCCCGTTGGTATAAATTCAACATCAAACAGGAAGAGCCGGTTTACAGAGCATGAAAGAAAAATAGCCTATGACCCGCCTGCAGACACCAAGTCCAGCCTTCTGCCTGAATTAAGTTGGCGAAGGAGACAGACACAGGAAAGGCCCATGAGCTCCAGTTCCCATCATCATTTGCTCTGTCCACATAAATACTACCTGAGCCCTCCTTTGGAAGAGAGGACCAACCTGGGATGCCTGGGTGGCGAAGTTGGTTAAGTATCCAACTCTTGATCTCAGCTCGGGAGTTTGAGCCCTGCGTCGGGCTCTGCGTTGATGGTGCAAGAGCCTGCTTGGGATTCTGTCTCTCCTCTCTGCCCCTCACCCATCTGCGTGCTCTCTCTCTCACTCTCTCAAAATAAATAAATGAACTTAAAAAAAAAAAAAAAACAAAGAAACAACCTAAGAATTAGAATATAACATTTGGAAAATACGTTCCACTTGCTAAAAAAGGAACGAGAGAGCGTGGTTTCCTTCTGTTGGCCCTGGGAACCAGAAAGTCCCACAGGAGTAATGCACATCTAAAAGGTCATTCCATGGGGTTGGTTTGTGCACGTGAGCAGACCCAAGGGGAGGGGAGACCTTTGTGAGATTTGGTTTGTTTTTTAATAAGGAAGATGATTCCCCTTAAAAGCATGATGATCCAATACCTCAAGAAGGTTGTTTTACTCCCTACTAATCACTAGTGTGATTAGTGTCAATAATTCCTGCTAACCAGACAAGCTGGAGCTAAAAGATATCCTCCTCTTCTGCTAAGGTAAAACTCATCTGTTCTCCTTGACCCAGTAGCTTACCCCATACTGCACTGCACCTTTCTTCGGAGGCTTCTGGGACAATCTGCACAAAATGCCTGCACAGCTATTTTGTGGCAAGACTGCTCAGCCACCAGCATGCAGCCTATTGATTTTTGTGAAGACATGCATCTTGCCAAGCAAAGGGAAATAAAGAACAATTAGCTTACTTTGAGATCCCACTGTTTACAAAGAAGATCAAACAAAAGACGACAGGCACCTAGGCCTAGAATACAAAGTGTAGCGCTATTTAACTTCTGATTCTTCTCATGCCTGCCACATGATAGCAAATCAGCATAAGTTAAATACCAGAGGACCTGGTTCTGAAATTCCACAACCATCGCTGGGTTCCCAGTGTAGGCGTCCAACTCACCAACAGATGGTGTCCAGCATTTTACCCATTAAACTCTATGGTCTTCACGACCATTTCATAATGAGATTGGACCAGAGAAGATCAGGGAGCAGATTTTCATTCTGCACAGAGATGCTGCCAGCTTTTTGCCTGCAAAGTGACTTTACGGATTAAAAGCCTTTGAAATTATCCCACAAAAACAGAGCTATCAGCAGTATTCTTCAGCCAGTTCTAAAGAATAAAGTGTTTGGAGGAAAAAGGCAGTGATGTAGCCATATGGACACTCTCACTTGAATGATGAAAAATTGAGCACGCAGAAACAGATCACTTAAAATAATTGGTAACCATCTTGTTCGGTAAAAAATACTCTGGTTGCCCTTGGTTTGGCATCAATCATTCACTCAATAATTGTTTACTGAGCACCTGTTATTTGCTGGGCACTCTTCTTTTTAATTTTTTTTCAAATTTTTTAGAGGGAGAGACAGAGAGAGAGCAAGCAGGAAAAGGGACAGAGAGGGAAAGAGAGAATCTTAAGCAGGTTCCACGCTCAGAGTGGATCCTGATGCAGAGCTCGATCCCATGACCATGAGATCATGACCTGAGCCAAAATCAAGAGTTGGACGCTCAACCGAGTGAGCCACCCAGGCGCCCCTGCCAAACACTCTTCTAAAGATTCACGTGTGAACAAAAGAAAATCCTGCCCTCATGAAGCTTGTATTTCACTGATTTCTATAAAACATAGACCATAAAACATGTACTGGCCATAAAACATGTACCATAAAACATGTACTGGCCTGACTGGGCCTCTCAAGGGAGTGAGAAAGCCACCCTGTAGGCCCATTGAACTGCAAGTAAATGTCCCGCTATATCCTGTTGTCCAAGAAATACATATCGTGGTCTTTTAAAATAAGATGGGTTAATATTTATCACTCTGCAACCTTGGCTTCCCAAGGAGTACAGATTTTTATAATTCACTCTCAGCCACACATCTTTGTTTTATTGAATGTGGCTGTGATCGACAGATTTTGTTACTCATCAAAGCATTTTTCAATCAGATTTTGGAAATCTGTTGCTTCCTATTCTGCTGAGAAAACAGAAACAAAAAAGAGACCTCGTACAAGTCTTCCAACACATTCACCCGTTACCTGCAGCCTTGCAGTTACTGGGCTGACCCCTTAGTAAGAGATGTCCACCCAAGCAAGCTGTCTGTGTGGTTCAGGATCCCCCTCCCCTTCCCCAGTTACTCAAGGATGCACTGCTCCCGCAATTCTCCCCTCTTCACTTCCTTCAATCTTCCCCCTTTCCTGTGTCATTCCCATTACCACACACATGTGCTAGGATTTTCCCCACTTGAAAAAAATCGCTTGACCCTACATTTTCTCCCAGCTTGTTCCCCACCTGCCTGTCCCCCTTAACACTTATCTCCAATTCCCATTCTCCCGTTTCCCAAAGGCATGTTACCAGGGTTTGATCCCCATCCACTCCCCCCACAGTGGCAAAGTCACCAAAGACCTCTTCACTGCTCAATAGGATACCCCATTCTCTGTCCTCATTCTACTTGGTCACCACTTGACGTAGTCACTCTTTTTGAGGTCCTTTCTTCACCTGGCTTCCTCTTTCTCCAGGTGTCCTTCTTTCCTCCGTAGCTGCCACTTGTCCCGCTCCTCGGCTGGTTCCTCATTTCCCTCCCATTGCCATGCTGTAAACCGCAGGACTCGGGCCTTCCACCTCTTCGCTTCTTCATCTACGTCACTCCCGGGCGATTTTATTCAGTCCCATGGCTTTACATACTACCTAGAGTCTCAGGATTCCTGAACTTGTATTTTCTAGTCTGAACTCCAGATGCACCTCTAGTGGCCTACTCTTGCCATCCCCATTTAGATGTTAAATTTAACCACTGAGATCTCAAACTTAAGCTCCAAATTGAACTCCTATCTCCCACCTGAAATCTCCTCCTAAAGTCTTCCCCAGCTCAGTTAATGGCAATTCCACTCTTCTCTTTACTCAGGCCTAAAATCTTGGCATCACCCTACATTTCTCTCTTTCTATCACACCCTGTACCTAACTTATCAACAAATGCTATTGGCTCTACCTTGAAGACAGGTCCAGAATTTGGTCACTTCTCACTGCCTCTGCTGTTACCACCCTGGCCAGGCCACCATCATCACCCAACCAGATCAGGGCACCAGTTACACAAACATGTAGCTCACCGAGCTCCCACTCTATAGCCTGTCTCAACCGTTCCACTGCCCCTAGTAGAAAAGTACACTGAACATGATTCAGATTCTCTCAATGGGTCTGTGGCTATTATCAACCTTAACTATTACATGACTTTCATGCCCAGTGCCATAAAAAGGTGAAGTACTCTGTTTGGAATGTACGCTTACCCCAGACAGATATATTTTTACGTGGTCTTACAGTTCTTCAGATGCTTGTTGCCATCGGTTGTGATGTGATCTGTGTCTGCAGATCTGTATGACCCTGTATGTGTGCACTTCCTTGAGGCGTATGGCTGAGGGGTGAGCAGAGCCTGTGTTCCAGGCCAAGACACAAGTCCTGGTGGACACGATGTTTGCCCACCTCGAGGAGACGGCACCTTTCCCTTCGCACAAAGACGCCTTCAGCTCATCACGTCCCACACCTATAGAGCTGTCTGTACTTGGGGGAGGGAGCGAGGTTGTGCCTTTTCTAATTGGTCTACTTAGAGCAGCGAGCCTTTTACAATCTGCTTCAAGGCATGAATAGGCCAATCTGCTTCAAGGCATGAATAGGCCGTGGCAGGCCTGGCTATCTGTGTGTACGGACAGAGGAGTCTCCCCAACACAGAGCTCAACCTGCCGGAAATTACATTGGTTGCTTCCAATTTCTTTATGGGCTGGGAAGCCAGGCAACTTAACTTACTTGAATTTTGTATCTGAGAAAACATATAAACAGAATCCTATAAAGAGTCTTAAGGAGTTGTTGTAGGATTAAGTGCCTGAAATTTCGGGCATTGATTTTTCTGGCGTCCATTTGGCTCTCAAAAGTCCTCTCAACTTTGCATCTGGGTTCTGCTCTGGCCATCTGGATACAGGACTTCCAGAAAAATGGAAGTTTATGCGATTCCAATCATACACAAATATAGACGGTCAGAGTGGTTTATGAATCTCTCAGGATGACTATACGAATATTTTTTTCCGGACATGCACATTAGAATGATCCTTTCTACAAAGACAATGTATGTGAACCCTATACGAAAATGTGCTTGCAATCGTTCTGGTCCTAGGCCCTATTCTCGTTTAGTGCTCGTCATGGTCTCTTCACGTTTGTAGTGTCATTCACATGCAGGCTCAGAGAGTGATCCATTCCTACAACCTCGTTAACTATCACGCTATCCCAAGAGACAAGGGAAAAGCCATCTGTTCCCATTTCTTGATGTACAAACTGGGGACAGATAAACACATAGGTAACTCATGAAATGTTGGAGCATTTCATGAGGTAGTAGGAACACAAACATATTTAAAAATAGGTACACAGAAACTAAACCTTAAAGACAACCATTCAGTAAAATTCTTGAACAAGCATTTCCCCCCTTAGATGTGTGAGGTTAACGTTAAGAAGAGCAAAGAGCAGCTCAGAGCACATCACAACATACTTAATATTATTTTTGCAAAGATGGCTTCAAAAAAACCTCTTTAAACCTCTATAACCCAACTCTAGGACTTCAAGAATCTTCCTAAGAGGCCCCATGCTGATAATATTTTTAAAACAAGCTTTTCAACTACTGAAGTTGCTTCCTGGGATCCACATTTGCAAGAAACCGGGCCGAAACGGTGGTATGGTACTCTAAGCACCGTTTTACTACAAATAAATAATAAAAATCAGTACTGGGGCTGCTGAGAGCATCGCTCAGGAGTGGCACACAGCAGACCACACCGATCCAAGGTGATTATGTGCTGAATGTCACTGACATTACCACTCATTTGGGGCTTGTCTCCCAGAGCCACGGTGAAGTGAGCTAGAGTTGGATTAATTTTTAGCACAGTTTATGATTATCCACCAGTGAAGCATGTGGTGCCATTTCCCAGGGCATTTGAATTCTTCCTCTTAAAGCACAACATTATCTTGTCCTGTTCTATTTATTTTCCTTAAGTGGGTATAACTTGCAGAGCATTAACATGCCAAAACATATGCTTCCCAAGCCTGTTCTCACATCTCACCTTCACTGAGACTTTCAAGGTCAGAGCTATTTGTAGCTCTCCACTTAATTGGACTTAAAATAAAAGACAGCAGAAAACAGCAGATTTGTAACAGTCCTTCAAAATAGGCATCAAAAGCACAGCCTGGCACATCCAAACCTATTTAAATAAATCAGCCCTTGTTCAGGGCTCCAAAGCTCCATGCACCATGCCACCAGTCACTGTGCAGCTGGAGCAAGCTAGAATCAAGAAGGAAGATGTTTCCTGAGCCCCTTGGAAACTGCTGGAGCTTTGAAACAATTGCGCATTTTTGTACAAAGCATGATTGCCTGGATACGTTCTCTTTACTCTCAGAGCGTGCTCATTAATCAGGTTTGTGTAATTACCGTTCATGCTAGGCAATGATGGAGTAGATCGTTACTGTATTGTTATTATTTACTGTATGCTCTCCATACACTTAGAAAGCTTTGTTTAAGATGAAGGCAAATGTTCCTAGAGCCTGGAGTAGGAAGGTTTATACTGTGGTTAAATGGGCCGGTCTGGCCCGCAACCAAGACGCGTAAAGCTAAGCGCCAAAGTCCTGAGGACAAAATGAGCAAAGTTCACATCTGAAAGTGAAGACTTATGGCCCAACTGCTTTCTGACAGGGCTTGTGGATAAAACAAGATATAGGGAAGAGGAACTCATGACAAGAAGCTCTCTTAGATAACACAGAGAAGAGTCAGGAGTAGGTAAAGAGGGGTGATGCAGCTAGCAGACAACAAATAAAAATGTTCAAGTAGGTTCACACGTTCCCACGATCTCCATAATCAGGAAGTCTTGGACCCCAAACAAACCTGAATCCTCCTCCAGTCCTTAGCTTCAAGGGGATCAATTTTTTCTCAAGACCAACTCCAGGGAAGAGGCAGCTTTAGGGTCAGACCCAAGGGTCTCAAATCACTCTAGATATAAGCATGCCTAGAACAGCTTGGAAACCCACGGGACCCCAGTCAAGGAGCTGCCTCATATATGGAGCATATTCCTTAATAACCCACACAATAGGAGTATATATTTGCAAATCATATACATAGTAAGGGACTTGTATCCAGAATGTATAAAGAACTCTTAAACTCAACAATAAGGCAAACAACCCAGTTTTAAGATGGGCAAAATATTTGAATAGACATTTCTCCAGAAAAAAAAAATGTACAAACGGCCGATAAGCACATGAAAAGATGTTCAGCAGCACCATCTTTCAAGGAAATGCAAATCAAAATCAAAAGAAGGTACAATTTCACATCCACTAGGATGGGTATAATCAAAAAGACGTATAATAAATGTTAGCAATGACACGTCGGAACATACATTGCTGGCAGGAATGCAAAACGGTGTGGCCGCTTTGGCAAACAGTTTAGCAGTTCCTGAAAATGTTAAACATAGAGTGAACATATGACCCAGCAATCCCACTCCTACGTATATAGCAAAGAGAACTGGAAACATATATCCACACAAAATGTGTAAGCAAATGCTCATAGCAACATTATTCATAATGGTACCCAAAATGGAAATACTATCAATGTCCATAAGTTGACGGATAAGCAAAATGTAGTACAGCTATACAGGGGGAATATTTGGCCATAAAAAGGCTACAGCATGGGTGAACCCCAAAAACATTATGCTGAGTGAAAGAAATCAGACACAAAAGGCCACATATCGTATGATTCCACTTATATGAAACGTCCAGAACAGACAAATCTATGGCAACAGAAGTAGACTGGTGGCTCCCAGGGGCTGCGGGGAGAGATAAAAAGGGAGTCACTGCTAATAGGTGTAGGGTTTCTTTTTGGGGGTGATGAAGCTATTCTAAAATTAGATACTGGTGATGGTTTTACAATTCCGTGAATATACTGAAAACCACCAAATTGGACACTTAGGGCAAATTCTACGGTAAATAAATTGTATCTCAAAAAAGCTTAATAAAGTCATAGCTGGAGTGATCTGAGTTTTAGAACTGGGGGCCCTTACCTGCCCTGCCCTGATACCCACACTTGCAACCTGAAAGGACTGAAGAATTTCTAATGACGCTTATATTTTTAAGTTTGAAATTTGTTGTCTGCCACTGGACTTTCAAACATAAGCCATTACGTGTTAGGATTTTTTTCAGACCTGGACTTTTTCTCATAAACACTCACCACCACCATTATCAACATCTCAAAGGGCATCAAGTGCCCTTTGCACTTTTACCTATAAGCCAGACAATGAATACTGCAAATGAGATTGGTTAGTCCCTGAGCCCAGGGCAGTGACTGAATCGAAGACAGAAAACACAGATGCCGACAAAGCAATGTAAGGTAGAGCCATGACGGGATGGAGACATGACAAGCTAAGATTAAATATTGATGATGCACATAAGAAGAGAGTAAATGCATTTATAGGGCAGTGATGGGAGGGCTCAGGAGAATTTTACAGCTGAGTGAGGTTCTGTCTCATAGACAGGGAAACTGCTTCTCTCTTAATCCTCTGCAAGAACAGAGGGAAAGCAGGTTCAAGTCCGAACACTGAGGATTTGACTATTAGTTAGGGATTAGTTGGGGCAACTGCACCTTCATATGACGGCATGGGAGGTAGCAAAGAGAGCCTAGGAAGCAAGGCAAGGTCCTGAACTGACAGAAGGAAAACACCAGGAGGTTAGAGACACAGGACTTAGAGACAGCAAGCTAATAGAGCAGGGAAGGGACTCAAGAGGAAAGGAGACCAGGAGCGGACTGCATCTTTGGGTAGGCAGCTGGGACCGTATTCTGCTAAGCACTTTACCTGTGCAATGTCATCAAAATTCACAGCCTCTCTAGGATGAAAATTCTATTATTTTCCTGAATTTACAGATAAGAAATGTTAACTCCAGAGAGGTTAAGTAACTTGCCCAAGATCATACTGCTAGGAGGGACACACTCCATCCCTGGCTTAAATAATAATTCTATTGTGTTAAACCTTAACTATCGTACATCCTCTCAGAAAACAAAATCACAAGTTGCTGGAAAACACCAATACTCAGGGCCTACCACAGGTCTAAAATAACAGAAGTCGTTCAACATGTATTTAACTGTTATCAGGTGATATGGAAAAATAAAACCAACTTGAGCCTACTTGAGAGGTGAGGGCAACAGATGACAGGTTTAAGTGGGAGGAATAGGGCTGCTAAAGGTGAAACCTGTATTTCTACCAGCAACCTGTCTGCCCAGCTCAATGCCCATCAAACAGTAAAAGAGAAAGTTACAGTGCACCAGCAACTTGGCCCTTTCCAGGAAGGTCCTACGGAAGGGTAAAGAAGCCCTCATAACACCTCCAAAGGAACTAATCCCCTTTAATTGGGTTCCTTAATTGGAAAAACTTAAAAAAAAAAAAAAAAGGAAAAGCACTTCGAAGGAGGCAAGCTCAGGGCTTCATTATCTGACCACCTCTTCTATTGGCCAGTCCTTAATTACAGGCACATACTTGTTTCTTTCCCATTAACAGAGAAGCAGTTATGAGATGGTGGGGACCTGGGAGATAAGCTAGTCTCTTTACTGTCAAAAAGGTGATGCTTGGGGCAAAGTGCTGGGACCAGGGTTAGACCACCACTGTGTGGGATGAAAAGGACATCATCTCTCCAGGCTTGGTACCTGCCAATGCAGATTCTGGGTGCACCATTTGAAGCTGGAAGCATGGTATTACTATGGCCTGATGCCCACACCCTTTCCAACCCCACCAGTTTTTACCAGCACGAGAACCATGTCTGCATCATTTGGTTTACAAATCCAGCCTTTGAAAAAAAGGAAACCAACCTAATTGAAATGCAGCTTTGGTCTTCTCGCCAAGGTTCTGTTTTCCCCTGATTTCATCTCCCTGTTTCATCCGCATTTCTTTTCCACTCGATGACAAGCTCATTTGAGAAACAAGGATGAGTTGAGGCTCAGGGAGCCTCATATCATGCTTTGATCTGCACCTTCCTTACCCTGCAATCAGTCTATGTCAGAGCCCGAGAGCAAGACATAGCTTGGTATGTGCTCACATCTTAGGACTCCGCAGAAATCTGCATTGCTCAGAGGGTCAGTTACCCAACTGGACACGGACAGTGTGCGTGCTTGGGAGGAAGCTGAGACAACATATGGATCCAGCTCTAAATGGCTGAAACAGTCCCAATCATGAAAATCAACATGCATTGGGGCACCCGGGTGGCTCATTCCGTTAAGCATCTGACTCTTGGTTTCAGCTCAGGTCATTATCTCACACTTTGTGAGACCAACCCCTGTGGTGGACTCTGCACTGACAGCACAGAGCCTGCTTGGGATTTTTCTCTTCCTGTCTCTCTGCTCCTCCCCCACTTGCGTGTATGCTCTCTGTCTCTCTGAGAAAGAAAGAAAGAAAGAAAGAAAGAAAGAAAGAAAGAAAGAAAGAAAGAAAGAGAGAAAAAGAGAGAGAGAGGAGGGAGGGAGGGAGGGAGGAAGGAAGGAGGGAAGGAAGGAAGGAAGGAAGGAAGGAAGGAAGGAAGGAGAGAAAGAAAGAAAGAAGAAAGAAAGAAAGAAAGAAAGAAAGAAAGAAAGAAAGAAAGAAAGAAAGAAAGAAAGAAAGAAAGAAAAAGAGAGAGAGGAGGGAGGGAGGGAGGGAGGGAGGGAGGAAGGAAGGAAGGAAGGAGAAAGAAGAAAGAAGAAAAAGAAAGAAAATCAGCGTGGATTTACATGCACATAATGGTCCCTGTGGATCCATGACTCTGAAACTCTAAATAGTCAGTTATAAAAAGAAGAATTAGAGGATCACCACCAGCCAAAAGGGCACCTTGGTTGAATGGACAAAAGGCACCTCTTCCTCTGGGCAGCCACAGTCCCACACCAAAGCACACAGCTTGTCCAGGAGAGTGATATCTGAATTTCTGTCCCTATTCACCCCCTTGATCAGAAAGATGCCCTCGTGCAGTAAAATAGCACAGCTTTGCAGGGCAGCCCTGCTAAGAGGAAAAGGAGAAAAAAGAAATTTCTTAACATGATTCTATTTTTTAATCTCAGGTCACAACCCATTGGTGGGTTATGAAATTATTTTAGAGGGTTGCTATTTTTGACAGCATAGAAAACTCAAGAATAGGAAGTGCATCACACTTAGATTTTTATAAGTCTATATAAACACGCACAGGGGTGCCTGTGTGGCTCAGTCGGTTAAGCACCTGACTTCAGTTCGGGTCACGATCTCGTGGTTCAGAGTTTGAGCCCCATGTCGGGCTCTGTGCTGACAGCTCAGAGTCTGCAGCCTGCTTTGGATTCTGCATCTCCGTCTCTCTCTGTCCTCCCCACTTGTGCTCTGCCTCTCTCTGTCTCAAAAATAAATAAACATTAAAAAAATTTTAATAAAAAATAAACATGCACATATGTATGTGTGCATGCATGCATTGCATAACATAGTGGGTCAGAATGTAAAATATATTTCTTGGTGGGAGTCATGGTAAAAATATTTGAAAGTCACTGACTCAGGAGAGTCTAATACGAAATGTGAATCTAATTTGGAGGTTTGCTTTGTCTTTAATCCCAACTGTCCAGTGAAAAGCACTAGGAGGACAACCAGGCATTTAGGAGTCAGACCCAAGTTCAAATGCGGTTTAATACCACTAAATCGGGACCTCAGGCAATCACTTATGTTTTCTGACCCTCTGGTTCTTGACATGCAGGTAGAGATGATCTCAATTTCAGAGTGTTGATGTAGTAAGGACCTGGTATTAAGCACATGACCACTTTTCAGACCTCTCTCTTCTCTCGACTGTGGAGAGACCAGCATTCTAGGGATGCACATGTAGCTGCCAAGGTGGGTTTTCCCTGCCAGAAGCCACAAATGCTGAGCAGGTCGAGAATCCTGCAGTAAACTTCAAACAACTTTCTCCCATGCAAGTTATTCTCCTGTCTGGAAAGAGCTACCTCTCACAACATGCTCAAGCGAAAATTACTGCTTGGCCGAGCCAGTAAATCATTTGTGTGAAAATGCTGCAGCTAAGCCCATTTAGAAACACACTTTGGTGATACGGGTACGGTTAGAATCTGGTCTTCTGTTTTAGGTAAATGTACTAGGTTATTACTTTGACACAGTTAGAGTACTCCACATAGTATATACTAGAGCTTTCAAGGACAGAAATGACAAGCTGGAAGCAATCTTTTAGGTCATCTAGGTCAAGTCTCCCATTTTCCAGATGAAAAAATGGAGGTCTTAGGCGGTACAGGATCCCCCAAGGTCACATGGTCAGGGGCACATTCCAATCCTGGGAACCTCATCTCCCAACTCCTGAGCCCCAAGACCACCTTCTTCAAAATAATTCATTTTTTTTTTAAACAAAAAACACAAAAACCTCCTGGCTTTAGTTAGGTGTGGAAATTGTAGAGAGGGAGGAAATCTAATGTTAGTGATTCTCAACATATACTTGTAAGACCTTTGAGACATCACAGAAAACTAAAAATGACATGAAGGACACCAGCAAACTGGCAACTTACTAAAAAAAATTAATTTTGGGGGCTCCTGGGTGGCTCCATCCGTTAAGCGTCTGACTCTTGATTTGGGCTCAGGTCGTGATCTCATGGTTTGTGAGATAGAGTCCCTGCACTGGGCTGGCTCTGTGCTAACAGCATGGAGTTGGCCTCGGATTCTCTCTCCCTCTCTCTCTACTTCTCTCCTGCTCACATGTGCATGTGTGCGCGCGCTCTCTCAAAATAAGTATTTAAAAAAAAATTCTAGGGGCACCTGGGTGGCTCAGTCAGTTGAGCGTCTGACTTCAACTCAGGTCATGATCTCGCAGTTTGTGACTTCAAGCCCTGCGTCAGGTTCAGAGCCTGGATCCTGCTTCTGATTCTGTCTCCCTCTCTCGCTGCTCCTCTCCCACTCATGCTCTCTATTCCTCTCTCAAAAATAAGTAAACATTAAAAAGTTATTCTTTAAAAAAATTCTAAAGGTATTTTTGAAAATTAAAAAAAAATTAATTCTCAGTCTTTTCAAGACTCAACCTCCCAATTAATCAAAAAAACACAAATTAAAAACAACGCAATATTGTTTCACTGTGAAAACACTAAAAATTGTAATACCAAAACATTACCAAGTATGTTGCAATGTAGACAAAACTTTAAAAAGCTCGTAAACTTTGGGGTCTGACTTCAGCTCAGGTCATAACCTCATGGTCATGGGTTTGAATCCTGCATTGGGCTCTGTGCTGACAGCTTAGAGCCTAGAACCTGTTTCAAATTCTGTGTCACCCGCTCCTTCTGCCCTCCCTTGTTCATGCTCTGTCTCTCTCAAAAAATAAATAAGCATTAAAAAAACAAAAAGCTCATAAACTTTGATCCAGAATTTCTGCTTCTATGAAATCAGAAATTTGTAATACTATTTGTTGTAGCATTTTTTATAGCAGTGATATATTTGCAATAATTTAGATATGAAAACAACTTTCCATTTTACAATAATACTAAACAATCAATTACATTTAACGACATGAGGAAATGCACATAAAAAGTGAAGTTAAAAAAAACCCGTTATATGGGGCGCCTGGGTGGCGCAGTCGGTTAAGCGTCCGACTTCAGCCAGGTCACGATCTCGCGGTCCGTGAGTTCGAGCCCCGCGTCGGGCTCTGGGCTGATGGCTCAGAGCCTGGAGCCTGCTTCGGATTCTGTGTCTCCCTCTCTCTCTGCCCCTCCCCCATTCATGCTCTGTCTCTCTCTGTCTCAAAAATAAATAAAGGTTAAAAAAAAAAGTTTTTAATAAAAAAAAAAACCCGTTATATACCCAATGTAAGCTTAAAGTTATGTATATCGAATATCATTCCAATTTATTTTAGTACTTAAATATATGTGAATATGCATGTGTGTATATGTGTGCATGTGAGAAAAGTCTGGAAGAACACACGCAAACATGTGCAGAGTTATTTTTGGATGGTGCAATAGAGAGTTTATAGGCTATTTTAAATTTCTTATATTTTGATGTGTTTTTATAATCCTGTACAATAAATATATTACTTTCCATATTTAGTAAAAAATATTATTAAAAACAGGGAGGGGGACAGACAAAACATAAAAGACTCTTAAATACAGAGAACAAACAGAGGGTTTCTGCAGGGGTTGTGGGAGGGGGGGATGGGCTAAAAGGGTAAGGGGCATTAAGGAATCTACTCCTGAAATCATTGTTGCACTATATGCTAACTAACTTGGATGTAAATTTAAAAAATTAAATTAAATTTTAAAAAGAACATAAAAAATATATTATTTAAAAGGCAAATTTACTGTGGCCCCTTATAACTTTCTGTTAAAATTGCCTCCTAGATTTGACTCAAAATTTGCCAATGGTAGGATTTTTGTTGACGAAAATTATAGTAGTGATATATTTGCAATAATTTAGATATGAAAACATACTATTATAATGGTTAGGCTGCATGAAACACTCTGAGAGTACTCAATTAAAATTTTGTATCCATATCTCTTGTTACATGCATTATCTTTTGACAAATCCACCGTCTGAAACATATTTTTCGGGCAATACACTGGACTTAATATTCAGAGAAACCGTTCTCAGTATATCACACCCCAAAAGGTTGCACATTATATATTTTAATATATTTTTAAACTACCTACTTATCCTAGTGAGGAATCAGGGATTTCTTAGAACCAAGAACATCAAGTAAGCACAAATCCAGAGGAGTCTGCATTGCTTTGCTCTTAAAGTACCTGCCATTCCCCAGCGGCTAAAGACTAGATTTTTAGAAGCTACAAACAAAGGCCTAGTAAGGAGGAAGTAATTCAGAGACCTCACCTCCCAATAAGCTAGGAATGCTGAAGGGGTGGCATTCCTAGTGGCTGAATAAAAGGAAAGGAAGAAAAAAAAAAACCCTGCCTAGCAAGGGGAAAGAGTAGGATGTGCCTATTTTGGTCTTGGTTTTGAGTGATATTGAAAAAAGAGAAAGAGAGAAGAGTCTCCCTTAAGAATTTCTACCACTGGATCACTCACATGGGTTTGGAGTCTGAATTCACACTACCTGGGTAAGAGAAAGTCAAACACTTAGGTTAGAATGGTTCCAAGTTGGTTGTGCTATCAGGCATTTGTTTCTCTCTAGAGGAACAGACTTACAACCTAGGTCTCAATGACTTCCCAAGGGTAAAGCCCCAAGGAATAGGAGTTCACAGTTGTTTTTTTTTTTAACATGTATATTTATTTTTGAGAGACAGAGTACAAGTGGGGGAGGGGCAGAGAGAGAGGGAGAGAGAGAATCCCAAGCAGGCTCTACACTGACAGCAGTGAGCCCGATATGGGGCTCAAACTCACAAACCGGCAGATAATCACCTGTGCCAAAGTTAGATGCTCAACTAACTGAGCCACCCAGGCACCCCTCAAAGATTTTTTTTAAAAATCACTAAATATGTAAGAGAGCAACTCCACATGGTCAAGAATCAATAACACAGCAAAATCAAACCTACAAGGATATGGTCACTAGGAATATCAATTATGAAATATAAATGTATTTAACATTTCTAAAGAATAAAAGTCATTAAATGATTAAGTACTAGAAATAATGAAAGTCAACCTGACAGATATGAAAGAGCCACAGAAAACTTCTAGAAATAAAAAATATAATAATTGATATTAGAAACTCAATGGACGAGGGGTACTTGGGTGGCTTATTTGGTTAAATGTCTGACTCTTGATTTCTGCTCAGGTCATGATCTCACAGTCATTAGATTGAGCCCTGCATCAGGCTCTGTGCTAGTCATGGGACCTGCTTAGGATTCTCTCTCCCACTCTCTCTGCCCCTCATCAGCTCACATGTGTGCATGCACATGCACACACTCTGCCTCTCTCTCTCTCTCAAAAAAAAAAAAAAACCAAAAAAAAACAAAAACCCTTAATGGATGAGCTTTACAGCAGATTAGACAAAACTGAAGAGAAAACTAGAAACTAGGAGGTTGATGTAAAGAAATGAGCTGAATGAGGAACAGAGATAAAAAAGAGGAGTAGTTATAAGACATGGCAAACAGGTTGAGATGGTATATCTATTTAATCAGAATTCTAGAAGATTGTAGGAAGAATGAAGGAGGTAAAGTCGAAATTGGTGGAATGCACTAGTTCCCAAATTCAGGAAGTCTAGTGAATAACAAATAGGGGATAAATAAGTGAGAAAACAAGACCTGACATAGAATAAGGAAAAGGCTGAACATCAAAAACAAAGAGAAAACCTTAAACATGGTCAAAAAGAAAAGACAGATTTCTTAGAAAGAAGCAACATTTACACTGACAGCTTTTTGTTTCTTTTTCAACAACAAAAAATGGAAGTCAGATTGGCACCCAGGCGGCTTGGTTGGTTAAGTGTCTGACTCTTGGTATGAGCTCCAGTCATGGTCTCACCGTTCATGAGATTGAGCCCGAGTCAGGCTCTGTGTTGACAACTTAGAGACTGCTTGGGATTCTCTCTCTTCCCCTGGTCCCTACTCTTTCTCTCTGTTTCTCTCTCTCTCAAAATAAAGAAGTAAACATTTTTTTAAAAAATGGAAGTCAGAGACAGTAGAATATTATTTTCAAAGTAAGATGAGAAAATAATTTCCCATCCACACTATCTTTCAGGATTAAAAGTGAAATAAATCTGTAAGCAAATTTAAAAAAAGAGCATTTACTATTTAAGCAGATTCTTGCTAAAGGAACTTATAAAGAATGTAAGTCACTAGAGGAAAAAACTCATAGCAAAAAGGTCTGAACTGAGAAGAAGAATGAGGAGGGAAGGGGCACCTGGGTGGCTCAGTCAGTTGAGCGTCCACCTTCAGCTCAGGTCATGATCTCGCAGTTTGTGGGTTTGAGCCCTGCATCGGGTTCTGTGATGACAGCTCGGAGCCTGGAGCCTGCTTTGTTTTCTGTCTCTCTCTCTCTCTCTCTCTCTCTCTCTCTCTCTCTCTCTGTTCCTCTCCCACTTGCACTCTGTCTCTCTCTCTCTCAAAAATAAATAAAGATTAAAAAAAAAGAATAAGGAGGGAAAAAGCTGGTAAAAACATGGATAAACCTAAAAACATTGATGGTATAATGACAATGTCTAATTTGTAGGGGTTGAAAAGTGGTTATACCTCAATAAAGCTGTTAAAAAACATAAAGATAGATCTTATTAAATCATGGACTGTGAATCACATACACATTAAAATTCATAGGCAACACTAAAAAAATAGAAATGGAGTATATAAATTCCAAACAATTAAAGGGAAAAAATTTAGGAAAAAAAATTCAATGCCCCTTCTCCAAAAAGGGTGAGAAAAAATTATAAAAAGAAACAGATCAGAATAAATACAAAGTATAAAGTAACATAATAGAGAAGAATCCAAATGGTACAGTAATCACAATCTATGTAAATAAACTAAATTTTCCAGTTAAAAGATAATGATTGTCAAACTAATTAAATAAAATATAGCTATATTCAGTTTACTAGAGACTTATTTAAAACAAAAGAAGGTTGGAAATGAAAGAATGGAAAAACAAAAACAGTGAAATCCCCACTAAAGATGTACAGGCCTCCTCAACAACAAAAGAACAGCTTAACATAACAATCCCATTCCTTGTTAATGTTCAAATACAAATTATCTGGTTTTACCAAAAAGAGAGAGACAGGCAGAAAAGGAAAGAAAAGGGGAGGAGAGGTGGTGGGAGGTAGGAGGAGAAAGGGACAAAGGAGGAGGGGAGGAAGGAAAGGAAGTGGTGGTAAATCCTTGCTCTCAACACAAACTTTAGGTCTTCTCTTGCTGAAGAAATCACAGCAGCAAGGATGAAAAGCCAAAGGCAATCTGAATTCTATGCACTAAAATCTGCTGAGCTCTCTGGGTGTGTTGAAATGCCTGTTCACTCTCTGAATCACATGCAGTCACTGAAGGGTTTGCTTTTTATATAAGTAGAAGGAAACAAAACAAGGAAAAGAGCACCATGCTGTATCCCCAGATAAACATACTACATCCACAGACATCTAAGCCAGTTAAGAATTTTAATGCCTAAATTTTCTTTCTTGTGAGAAGAACAGAGAGTTTCCAAGTCTACCGTATTATTTATTATAAGGATGATCTTACCTTTCCTTCCTTAAAGTTTGCACATTAATTTTACTAACTTATTTAGGAGGTGTGGAGGGGAAACAAAGGTTGAATATATAACATCTTCTGTGCTGTAAGTAAGCTTGGACCTACACATTTGTATTGATAAAACTATCCATGGTTTAGCACCTTAAAAGAAATACTTCACCTTGTGAGGAAGATTTATAATATGGTTTCAATTCCCTTTTTCTCATGAACATTAATAACAATTGGAACCGTAAAAACTCTATTTACAAACCACTTTTCAGGATCAAAGCACACCTAAATTACTAAATAGCCTACTCTTCAACTATCCAGCTTTAAGCATCTTTATTTAGACCATTCCCTTCATTAGAACTGGGCTGAGTTGCTGTCAGATTATAATGCCAAGTCTAAGAAGAAGCTAAGTACCATGGACAGCTGCTTTCTAGGCCAATGACAGCCTAGCACCAGAACAGATCAAGGGACCTCAGCAGCCAGGCCAGGAGCACAGCAAAATGCTCTGGATGCCCTGAGACTCCACTGCTTTACATCTTGCAGGAATCAAAGTCATTCCTGACCAGCTATGGAGTGTTTTTTAGAAGAGAGTCCTAATCATTTATAAATAAGAGTACCTTTAAAACAAAAATCTCTGCTAAGCAGAGATAACCCCATAACGGCCTACTTATTTCAAGCAAAATCCCACAACAAAATTTCAGGACAATAAACAAATTTGGAGATTTTCTTGGAGTTTATGATAATGCCTGACCTGCATTGTTCACCATATGTAAGCTACGGCTTACAAATATCACACTATGACAAATATTATATGCCCCTAAGGGAGACAATGACCTGCGTGAATGCCAGTCTTCAAAAATGTCAAGTTCTTAAATTTAAAATAATTTATGGGGCTCAGTAGGTTAAGCATCCGACTCTTGATTTCGGCTCAGTTCATGATCTCATGGTTCCTGGGTTCAAGTCCCACATAGGGCTCTGCACTGGGATTCTGCTTGGGATTCTCTTTCTCCCTCTCTCTCTCTGCCCCCTCCCCCCCAAAAATAAATAAATAAACATTAAAAAGTACCTTATTTTGATTCACTTTTAAGAACAGAAAGCATGGGGCGCCTGGGTGGCGCAGTCGGTTAAGCGTCCGACTTCAGCCAGGTCACGATCTCGCGGTCCGTGAGTTCGAGCCCCGCGTCGGGCTCTGGGCTGATGGCTCAGAGCCTGGAGCCTATTTCCAATTCTGTGTCTCCCTCTCTCTCTGCCCCTCCCCCATTCATGCTCTGTCTCTCTCTGTCCCAAAAATAAATAAACTTAAAAAAAAAAAAAAAAGAACAGAAAGCAAAAGGAAAGGGACTAACACTTAATGAACAACCCACATCTGCCAAGGACTCTGTTAGCTGCTTAGCATTCATTTCTTCATTTAATAATTTTCCCAATTTCATGAAGTAGGCACTGTTATTTTCATGTCCAATTTAGGAAACTGAGGCTAAAAGAGTTAATGTAACTTCTCTAAATCACAGGGCTGATTACACACTGGGGTCAAAACCTTTTATTTTTTCTCTCTGTCAATGCCCCAGGTCTATTTACCCTGTCATAATACTACACAACTTTTTAAAAAAGGATAACATTATCCCTAAAAGAAATAATAGTAATAACAAATTTAAAAAAACACACACAGGGTGTAAAAATTAAATGAGATGAGAAACTATTACTGTCACTATGAAAAAATATGCCAGTTCACATTTTTCCATGCTTCACAGTTGCCTTCATGGCACACATTATCAATAATGGAACCAAATTAGGATTTGAACAACATTCCAATGGTAGGATATAAATCAAAACTTCAACTTGTCTATGAAACAAGTAGTTTCCAAAACAGTTTAACACAAAGAGCCCAGCAGAGTTGATTTTTTAGCAAGAAGCACTGATTATTTGTACAAGAATATCTAAAATATGTTTCCTCTAGTTTCTCAAACTCCCCTGCTCGATAATTGTACAAATAAGACCATGAACACATGCTCACTATTTTGCTTCCTAAATTCTTTTACATCACATTCCTTTCTATGAAGACCTCATTGGAATTGCGTTTGGTTTAGCGTCTCTTTTCTGAGTGTTCTGATGTTATCAGAAGCACTGACTTCTGTAGGATAGTTGGGATATGCAGTCAAAAAACAACTCTGCAAAAAGAAAACTAGATAACCACACTCAAGGACTCATCCTTCTTTGGGACACGTTATGTTCAATGCTTGGGCAGCAAAGCCTCCATAAGATTCTGAAATCAGGCACAGGACACAGACCAACTGCTGAAAAAAAAAAAAAATCCAACTTCCAAAGTGAAATTGGCAAAGTGAAATTTCCAGAAGGAAATCACACATCAATACACACTGTTCCACCTAAACATGTGTTCTAGCATTTTTGAGGAACACCAAACAAGACATAGCTATGTTTAAAGAAAAATCCTATTCCCATGATAATTTATAGTTCAATTTAGTTACTGAATGCCAAAAGAAGTAATAGTGATTAAAAGGAAGAAATTAAAGCTATATAGTGCAAAAAAGGGAAATAATACAATGAACACATTTTGGGGGGAAATCAGAAACAGGAGAAATAGACATGAACATAATCTGCTTTCTTTTAAAAAATGCACAAGATTAAGAATAGCACAAAATTACGGATTTGAATAACAACTGTTAAGGAATGTCAGCCTAAGTTGCTGAATTTTAAATATCATAAAGATGACAAGACAGTCACCTACGATAGTAGGTAAAGATACTGCCAGAGCTACTTTAATGAGTAGTTTACAATAGATTAAATACTGCCTGTAAGCTGTATTTAAAAAGTTATTCCCAAATGCAGAGAACCAGCTCCTCCTCCAATCAGAATACAAAATCCCCCTGCGATCTTAAATACACTACTGGATTGCTCTGCAAGTGCAAGTTCCTTTTTCATAAATGTTGTCAATATAACCTTCAGCAGAATCTGTGATTAAGTTAATGAAGTTCCACTGTTGTGTAACAAAACACAAATCTACCGAGCCCTCGAAAAGACTTTTTACCCTTGATGTGCCCAGGATATTTATAAGACATCAAATCATTTCCTTGCCTCTAAAAAATATGCCTTTCCCTTGGCAATTGTTCAGTACTCTAACTGGAATAAACACATAGATTATTAATGCAAACTGCTCAAATGAGCAGTCCGGCTTGAGAGATCATCCTTTGGCTACAAAATTAGAGCAGGGAGAGGGGTCCAATGATGCCCTCAAGGATATGTACTCAGTTCTCACATCTGAATGCTTACTTGCCATGTCTACTGCTAAATGTTTTTTTTTCTTTTACTACAGTTGCTAACAAACAACCATACACTGAGTGAAATGTCAGAAAAATACAGTAGAAAACATTTTTCTTTTACATGTAATACACAGGAACATGAATAGTGGTTTTTTTTGTTTGTTTGTTTTTGTTTTTGTTTTTTACTGCACTTTGCTTAAATGTCTGGCTGCTACAGAACATGATGGATGGTCATCCAACCTGAACATAAAGGAATTATATCAAATGAATATTTTTTTCATTTTGGACAAAATTATCTCACCCTCCAGTCAACATCTGTTTTTTGCATACACGAGAATTTCCCCAGATGCTAGTATGAAAAATCTGCATATGTATTTTGGTTTTCTGTTTAAAATCACATTCAGAGACAACATTCCAATGTTAGGATATAAATCAAAACTTCATTACTATACTTAACATAAAATTGTATTGATGTTGCTTACCCATTATTTTAAAAAATTAGTTCACATTTTTGTAGATCAATTTATTCTCAGCCCTATACCAGTTTGCTCACCACCCGCATGGAAGGATGGCCACTCTTATCATTAAAACTCCCTCAAACTCCACTGTAAAATTATTTTGGGTCATGTTTATCATAGCATGTAAAATGGGCCATCAAGCTATGGAGGCAGCAGGGCTTGGCAATGACTCTGTTTCATGGATCCTGACCAGCTTCTGGTCAAGTGATCTGAAGATTATTGTGTGGATCAAGAAAAATAGCTATGACCACGCTAATAACCAGTCCTTCTGGGCCCTGCTGTTGACCTAAAGGCACAGCACTGGTTACACAGACTTTCTTCCTTAAATGTCTTCAAAGAGATGGTTCTTGATCATTTTCATGTGCCTACTTGAAAAAAAAATACCTGCAATTTTCTAGGCTACATACACATACTTTCCCATGAAAATTAAATTACTCACAAAAATCATCGTGCCTACTTTCAGAGGTAAATAACTGCTGAGTCCACACTGGGACACTTACATAACCTATATTTAAAAATGTTTTACTCTGAAGCAAGTAGCTTGAGAATTTAGAAGGTATCTACAAAAATATCCCGAAAATACGTTTTCCCCCTGCCATCAGTCTGGCTACCACAGAACTGCAGAAAGCACTCTGCTATCGTCTATAGCCTAAAACATCATCACATTAAAAAAGTGGTAGATCTCCAAAACAATGGTTCAGAATATTAAATAAACAACCACCACCACCAACCTTTGCTTGGGCCTCTGGTGCTGTCACTTTGACGACTTTATTGCGATTTATCATTTGCTTCACCCATCTTTCTACTTGGACGTTGAATTTCATGAAAACCACATAGCCAAAATAAGCTGTTAAGAGAAGCAAGCTTTCCCACCACATGATCACATTATCCAGGAAAAATATGATCAGCATGATCAAGTCAACGATGTAGAAGGACACATCCCGAAAGAGCGGCCACCATGTCAGGTTTAAGATTTCTCTAGAAAACAGAGCACACATGCCAATAACAAAAAGGATATTGAACACTGCTGAGCCCACGATTGTGCCTATGCCAACATTGCTGTGAGCAATAAATACCCCTATGAGAGATGTAAAAAGTTCTGGGGCCGAGCCCCCAGCAGCCATAAAGGTGGCTCCAGCCACATCATCAGAGATGCCCAATTTCTCAGTGATGACAGTTAAAGAAGGAACAAAGAACTCATCACAGACGATGGCTAAAGCTATGAACATGTAGATCATTCCAATGACATGGAGAATGATGGCGCCTTTCCTTCGCTCCTCCAGGGAAAAGATGTCTCTTGGGTAGTCTCCTTG
Source organism: Leopardus geoffroyi (assembly GCF_018350155.1). Lineage (NCBI taxonomy): Eukaryota > Metazoa > Chordata > Mammalia > Carnivora > Felidae > Leopardus > Leopardus geoffroyi. Next base: position 44,579,270 of record NC_059342.1, read on the forward strand.
GGCATGATCTGTTGTATTCTCGGATTTGCCTTCCTGAGAAAGAGGTGGCTGTGGAGTATAATCCAGAATCTTGTCATTCAAATCTAAGAGAGTTCTTTGACGGTAACCGTGTGCTACCTTAGGGCCACTTGCGCCAACGGCCTCTTCCGTATTCTTGGTCTCTGTCTCAGAAAAGGCACTGATTGAAAACGAGACAGTGCTAATGGCTACTAGGCCCAGGAGAAGGCCTACGATTCGAATTAACTTCAGTTTTTTCCTGACACTATAATGTCTCCTGTAGCCAGACAGTGACTTATCCAAACACCATTTCTCAAGGAAAGTGATGGCAGTGCTTTGGTGCAGATCCATCCTGGGTCTTCTGGGGATGTGGTGGTCTTCAAAGTGGAGACTTAACCAGATGGCTCTCTCATACTTTTCTTCACTTTATAGTCAACGGTGCGTGTGGGGCACGTTCACAATCAGAGAATCTTACGCTTCGCAGGAAATATTTTCGACATTTATGCTTAAATAAAAATTAAAACAAGGATAAGTAAATCACAAAATCATAGGTCTCTTCTACAAAAAGAGCTCTGCAAGTACGATGAAGTCCTATCCTGTGTTTGACCTTGGGTAATTTACTTAACTTCTCTGTGCCTCGGTTTCCCTATCTCAGAAATAAGAACAATTATGGCACCTCCCACCAAGGATTGCTTTGAGGGGGAGGCACGTAGAATAAGACGTGGCACACAGTGAGCACTTACGATCATGTATTTATAAACTCAAACATTTTAGTAAATCCAGTGTTAACCTATGTGGATGTGTGTTAAATATAAAAAATTTATAGATGGAAATCTATCAGTTTATCCCACCTTTAATCATGTAACAAATAACCTCTCCGAGATATAACACTTCTTTTAGAACTAAGTACTCGACAACCAATAATTATTCATTATGTTTTCTTTTAGTCCAATTATATAATTCCAGTTAAAGGCACACTTTTCTGATTTAATCTATCATTTGAAAGCACTGAGTGTCGGAGGAGATAGTCCTTCTTTTCCTGTACACATAAGGATTTCAGCACCTTATTTTTCATGAAAAGCCTCTCCTAGGTCTGATGCAGAAAAATGACCCTTTAAAAATTTAAGTTTACAGAAGAATGTTCTGGTGACACAAACTGTCTTCCCTAAACGTCTTTATTATATTATTATCAGCTAAAGCTTATTTTTAAAAACAACCTTTAGTCATGTAAAAGAGACAACACAGTAAAACAAATAACTCCTAATAAGTAGGCTATTTTTAGAGACTGAATGTGTATTTCATAAACAATATGCAAGTTGCAGCAATGCCTCTGTCCACAAAATCTGCCAAAAATAGCCCCAACACTGAGTCTTCTAGTAGGTTAGATATCCAAGCAGTTTTCATTATCCCACAGAGATGGGTAAAATATCTAGACATGACAGAGGATATTCTGAAGGTTCCCATTTACATTTTTCTTTAACAACACTGTTGTTGCTGCTTTCTATACCAACGATTTCATTTTACAGGCTCGCTGAGATCATCTCAGGTGTAAAATAAGCTAATTAAACACACGCCAGTTAAACACTGAGATTAGCTGGAGCTCAGGTTTGCAGAGCAGAGCAAGAACACAAGTCAAACCAGGCTAAGATGCTGCTACCCATCACAGAGATTCTCGGCTGGCTGCAGATGTCGACGCTTAGCACCAAAGATTAAGCGACTCACAGCGCTCCGGGGATTGTCACAATGCCTGGCCAGGGCCACCGACAGGGCAGGGACAGACTCGACTCTCAGGGTGCAGGATCAGCTCCAGCGAGCCGGCTCCACCTGCAAGCCAGCCGCTTCGCCCCAAGGAAGCTGCCTCCGCCGGGGAAGTGCACCCCCAGCCGCGCCCCAACTTTGCCTTTTGTGGTCCCAAACTTTCCCTGGTGGGCTAACAGGAAAATAAAACTAAAGGACAGGCACCCCGCTAGCGAGCGGGGACAGAGCTTGGGAAGGCGCTTGGCCCGCATCTCCCCGAATCGTTAGTGGGTGGGTTGGGGAAGGGGAGCGTCCCTCTGCAAGTCTACCCCGACGGCAGGCCCTGCCCGCCGCGCCACCCACCTCCGAGGCGGAAGCGAGGGCAGTCGGCGTGGGGAAAGCAGGGGCTCGGAAACTGCGCCCCGGAGCGGAGAGAGTTAGCTAACTCCTTGCGGGGCCTGGGGCACCCACGTCCACCGCGGAGCCACCTGTGAGCCTGCGGTGCTGCAGCGGGATGCGCGCAACCGGATCCGGGGACAACGACCACTGCGGCCACCGAACCTGGACACTGGCGGGGACTCGGTCGCCCGCACTTACCGGGAACCGCCAGGAGAACGCGAACGCGGCGGGGGGGGGGGGGGGCCCGAGCGCGACCCTCCGCTCGGGTCCGCTGCCTTCTCTGGCCCTCCGCCTCCCTGGTCCGAGGCCCGGTCTCCGGCTCCGGCTCGCGCTCGCCTCCGCTCTCGCCGGCCAGGGCTGGGCTCGGGAGGAGACTGAGCCTCAGCGAGCGCCGCGCGCCGCCTCTGGTGCTGCCCGGCCCCCGCCGGCCCCTCCCTCTCGTCTCTGCGCGGGGAGCGTGGCCGCAGCGCGCTCAGCTCCCGCGCCCTCCGCCCCACGCCTCCCGGGCGCAGAGGCTACGCCGGCAGCCGTCTCTTAGGAGATTTCTCCGCAGTGGGGACGGGGGTCAGGATTTGCAGGCGAGCAAGGACAGAGAGGAGAAATCGCACAGGTCGGTGACGCGCCTGATTCCCAAAGCCTGAAAGTGCTGCCAACTTTGGGGTTATCTATGCCGGGCGCCTCCTCTCCCAATTATCTGCAAAAAGTGACAGCAGTCACATATTTCTTTAGGAGGCCATGTACTGTATAATGGTGGAAAAGACGGGCAGTGAAAAGGCATAAAGGCCTGCAGGGCTGTGTGTTCAGGCTCAGGGTTCCTGAAGTCTAGGGTTTGGAAGGTTGAGACCCTGAAGGGTCTTGGGTCTTACAGACTGACTTTTCATTTAATGGGTGATGAAATCGAGACCCACGACACAGTGTCATTTTGAGTCACGGGGTTGAAATGCTGGCATCTGGACTCCCTGCCCAGTGCTCTTTCCTGCCCTGTTTGGAAAGCAAGATTACCCGGACCACAAGTAATTGAGCCCGCCTTTTTGGGGATTAGAGGCAAGAATCTGGGCTACAGAGTGGAAGAAGGTGAGACGAACAGGTTACTGAGGGAAGCCCCTTTTTAGCCAGCCCTGTGACCACCACCAAAACTGTCCAGAGGTCCCCCAAGGAAAAACCTTTGGGGCTTTCACCTCACCGTTTGCTACTCCTCACCCTCCACGCTCCTCCTGTTTTCTTAGAGAAAGGTTTCATGCCTTCCTGAGACTGGGGGATGGTCCTCATATCTAGAAAGCTCACTACCTCTGATTTTGACTAAAATCCTATACTCAGGCCTGTACACTTACGCTTGATAAGTCAAGAGAAGCCTCGGGAACTTACAAATTCCTTTTTCTCCCATCAAAACCAGGCCTTTAAGACTACTGTCTTGCTAAGGATTTCAGGGTCCTATTTTGGAAGTCATAGGCTGAACTTTTAAAATCTTTACTTTTTATTTTGGAAATTTCAGACACGTGCAATTGTAAGAGAATAGTGTAATGAACCAACATGTGGCCATCACCCAGCTTAAACAGTGGGCAAGTCATGGCCAACCGTGTTTCATCTATCCCTCTTTTTCGTGTGCCATCATTTTACTTTATTTTTATTTTATTTTTCTAAGTAGGCTCCACATCCAGCGTGGAGCCCAACATGGGGCTTGAACTCACCACCCTGAGATCAAGACCTGAGCTGAGATCAAGAGGCCAACGATTAACTGACTGAGTAACCCAGCCATCCTCCTGTGCCATCATTTTAAAGCAAATCCCAGACATATTATTTTATCTATAAATATTTACAGAAAGCAAGGAAGCTATCAACCACTACTAGGGTTGTGTCGAAAAGACTGAAGAATCAGTTAAAATAGACTCCCACTGGGCAAGGATGGGTCATTTTGAGCATCAAAGCTGGTAATAATTGCAATTGTTTTAAACACATCAAATATGATTATAAGTTCCTAATGACTCTCAAGCAACTCGATTGGTCACTGTTGAGAGATAAAAGGGAATGAATTCATTATTTTGAAGCTGTTTTAGAAAAAAGAAAATAATCATGCATTTATTCCACCTTTTTTATTCAAAATAGACTTCAGGGTAACCAGTTAGGCTATACTTTTACCCTGCCTTTGTCTTTGTTTTTCTGGTCTAACATGTAACATTCTCTGATGCAGTGGGTGCCTCTGGCTACAATGGGGGAGGAGTGCAGGGGGCAGGGGTATCTTCTATGTAAGTTTCTGCATAAGAGAAAAAGATTGTGATATATTTTTAGAAATATTCCTATAATTGGGGCGCCTGGGTGAGTCAGTTGGTTAAGCCTCTGACTTTGGCTCAGGTCACAATCTCGTGGTTCCTGAGTTGGAGCCCCACATCCGGCTCTGTGATGACGGCTCAGAGCCTGGAGCCTGCTTCAGATTCTGTATCTCCCTCTCTCTGCCCCTCCCCTGCTTGCTCTTTGTCTCTCTCTCTCTGTCATAAATAAAAACATATAAAAAATGTAAAGAAATATTCCTCTGACCATAAAAAGCCAACTCTTTATTTTTAGAAACCTGCATAAGTACAAACCTGAGTTGGCATTCTATTTACCCTTTTATTAACTGCGATTTCTTTGAACATAAGCGTTTATAGGAATCCTTGGTAATTACTAGTTAAGAATGTTGAGCTCTTGTAATTCTGGAGGGGAGCCTTTCAAAACTCAACAACAAATTTTGAAAGGCGTGGGATCATCCTTACACTAAAATGGGATTTTTAATATAAAAATGCCAAAGGGAGAAAGGAACCAGGTTCTGGTTCAAGATGTCGACGACTCAAGAGGATGGTGAACTCACCTCCTCCCAGGAAATCGCTGAATCTACAGCTACATGGGGAACAATTTCTTCTGAAAAACCAAAACCAAAGCAAACCAAACAACCCAGAAACACTGGCCTAGCGACTATGTGTCAGCTAAGAGAGGCTGGGACGCAGTCTTGCCATGAACCCCACCCTCAGTGAATGGACCCACAGTCAGGAGGAAACACAAAATGCTGGACGTCTCCTTCAGGAGCTAAAGGTTTGAACCCCCTATCGGGCACCCCAACTTTAAACACCTGTACCTGGGAGACGAGCCCCCAAAATGCTTATCTTTGAACACCCATGGGGGGTCGCACTCATGAGCCCCACAAAGCTGTAATGATCTGAGAAACAGCTCTTAAAGGGCTCACTTGTTTCGGACTTAGCCGCTCCAGGGCCCAGAGCAGAAGCCCTGGGTAAGGGGTGCCTGGACTTCATGTGGGGGAGCCCCACGTGCATGTCTGGAACTTCTCCCTGAGGGGCAGGCATCCTGTCTGACACGCATGTGGGGGCTGCCCCCGATGCTCTCCAGGGTCAGAGACTACCCGGTGCCACTTTAGCCCCCTCCCTCTGCCTTGGGTCAGGCCGCGGTGGCGCCATCTTTTTTGGGTTTATGTGTTTGTTTTTAAATGTTTATTTTTAAGAGAGACAGGGAGAGAGAGAGTGCGCGCAAGCGGGGTAGGGGCGGAGAGAGGGGGGCAGAGGATCCAAAGCAGGCTCTGTGCTGACAAGTAGAGAGGCCTATGTGGGTATCGAACTCACTAACCCCGGAGATCCAGGACCTGAGCCAAAGTAGGTGGCTCAACCGACGAAGCCCCCCAGGCGCCCCTGCATGTTTGTTTTTAACGCCAGACTCTTTTCTTTCCTGGTGGGGTGTCATGTCTACAGACTCCCTGTGCCTGGCTCTAGCCTGTGGGCTCCATCTTTACACTTGCCCCCTGGGGCGTTCCACAGCCCCAGTGTCTCTTGGAGGAGAGCTTTTACACACCTCTGGTGCCCCAGTTTCCACTTGTGGTGCCCTGTGCTTTGCAGCTGCTGCAGGGAACCCCCCCCCCACCTTGATCACCTGCTGGGGTAGCTGGGGTGGCTGGAGAGGGGGGGCTTGTATTTCTGGGTCCCACAGGCCTGGGAAAATCAGAGAGTTCTTGGCCGGCGCCCCGCCCCCCCCTCCCCTCCCCCCCAGGGCACGGGGCCCACAGCAGCCTGAAACACACACTCAGTCTTTCTGTGAAAGAGGCCTATATATGCTTGTCTTGGAACTTCCGCCTGAGGGGCGGGCTTGAGGTTTGGCAGACATCCAGGGGTCTAGGTCAGTGCACACCACCTCTGTGCTCTCCTTCTCCCTTGCTACGGCTCTCAGGTATCTCCCATAGAGGCCCATACACTTGCCTGGAGACCCGATTTTTGTGACGGCTGCCCAAGGGACACATCTAGATCACTTAGCACTGGTGGGCTTATGGTTACGGCCCCATGGGACTATTTGTATTTGCATACTTTAAAAGCCGGTACCTGAGGGTCTTGACACACCCTCAAGCACTAGGAGCCATTACAAATAAAATAGGCTGCTTGGACAATCACAAAAGTTTGAGAGACAGTGAAGAGCTAGGATAGGGTTGAACGATAAGGTTCATCTCTTAGATGAGGCCACTCCTTCAAGACGGGGAAGACGTGGCTATTTTATCTAATGCAAAGAAATCGATACAGAGAGTCAAGGGAAAGGAAGAAACAGAGGAATAGGTTCTAAACAAAAGGACAAGATAAAACCTCGGAGAAAAACCTTAATGAAAACTGCCAAAGGGATACAAGTTAATAATTTACTAAGCCTCAATATCATTTTCACATAGAAACATAGGACGGCATGGTTTATGATAGGATTGGCAAGTTCCCCTTGCTTCCTTCTAAAATGACATCCCAGTTGGCACTGTACCTACAAATTCACCATTAGAAATTTATTTGTTCGGCTTTTTATTTTACATCTTCTTCATAATAAATTGAGAAGTTTTACACAGTAAATGGATCTAAAGTTATAATGATAGTAAGCAATTTTATATTGTTTTTGACTTGATATTCATTGTAAAGGAAAAACATTCTAGTAAATTTTCATCAGAGGAAAGTGGAAGAGAGAGATAACAGAGCCAGGAAGTTGTGGGCAACCAAGAGACAACATGGAATATTCAGTTTTTACTTTGTCAGTTTAACTACCTCTTTTTTCATTCTCTCCCACCACACTACTTTCTTCCTTTCTTTTATTACAATCTCTACCTTCTCTTTTATCAATGTCTGCAGGTAATCAGGACATAGAGGAAGGATTCCATGTGCACAAAAGCAGTAGCTCTCATCCTGGACTCTCATTAAATATTAGACTCAACTGGGGCAGGGAGGGGGGATATTTTTAAAAGACTCCTGACAATGACCCTTCTCTTTCCTCCTTCCTTTGGGCTTCTTGAGGGCAAGAATCAGTATTTCAGACATTTCCCAGCATGTAACACAGGGCTTGGCATTTGTTTAACACATACATGTGGCAGGAATTAATGAGTTGGTGGCAAATGAAATTACTTAAAGGAGAATGAATCAGGTTATGCTGCAGTAACAAAGAGCTCAAAACTCACAGGGGCTAAAAACAAAGGTTTTTGTTTCTTACTTACGCTCCCTGTTCTTTGTGAATTTTGCAATGTCATGCTCACTCCTGGCTCCAAGCTAGTCACTCTCTGCAACACTGCCAGTTGCCATCGGAGAAAAAAAGATGCATGGCAAATCTTGTACTTGATTTTAAAGCTTCAGCTTGGAAGGAGCTAACGTATGTTACATAGCTGCTATGAACTACAAGTTTTCATTTATCTCTTCAATCTCCTTTTATCATTATTATTATTCCCATTTTACAGATGAAGAAACCGAGGCTCAGTAAGGTTAAAGCAGCTTGCCCAATATTAAGTAGCTCTCATTTGCCCCATATTGGTTCGAATGCCCAAGTTCTTTCTACTAATCCTCATTTTCTGTGACTGAGATTTTTAGTCCCTGCCTAAGAGTTAGTTGCATTTTTTGTGTTGTGATCATATCCTTAGGTAATTCCTCTGGGTTTTTTCTACTTACTGCCAGCTGGTCTATAATCTAGCATAACTTTCTACTTCCTAAGACCTGTTTTGCTTATTTAAAAATCACAGGTGTAAATACCAAAATAAAATCCGCATGTTCTCTGAAAAATGTTCTTTGGCTCTCCACCTCTGGGTTGACTTTGTTTTCCTTTGCATTTGTCTCATTTTTTTGGACATCGGCTCTCCCCTTCCGGTTCAACCATAAAAGCATAAACCATAAAAGCAGGAAAAAGTATCTGTGGGGTTGAGGGATGTGAGTACAGCCTTCTTTGCTTTTGACAGTGGTTTCTGCAATAGCACTTAAAGCAACACACCCAAATTCTTGCTCTTTCTTCTTTTTTTTATCTATTTAGGAAATGAGAAATGCTGAATGCCTGTGATTCTTACATTAGGGACAGGAATTTTTCCGGGCTTAAATGCTCAAGAAGCACAAGAATTGAGTTTCTCTTTGCAACACCAGCTCAGCTCCGGCCACCAAGGTAGGCACAGTACTGGGGCGGGCTTAAGAGGAGGGAGGGAACATGCACTACCGATTCCAACAAGGGACCTGGAGTGTCCTGACAGAAAGCCCTGACTGTCTTCCCAATTCTAGCAGGGACTTCCTGAGTGACCTCCAGGGTGCCCCTCCCTGTCTTAGAGCCACATCAGCAACGAGATAAGGATAAATAATACTGGCAAAAGGAGAGCTGCTGGGGAAGAGGCAGAGTCAGGACAGTCCACTCAGGGGGCAAGCAAGGAGCACGGTTTTCTGACAGCTCAGAAAAATTGTATTCCTGCTGTCTTCCTTCTTAAGCTACATTCTCTCTTTACTTGTCTCTGGCTCAGAATTTCAATATAAAATAGAGTTTAAAATATTGGGAAAGAAGAGATGTGTGCCTTGAGCCTCCTCCGTATTTAGGACAAGCCAGCAGGAACGTGCTACTGTAACGTGGAAATAAAATAGTTGTTTTATTCAACACGTGAAAGTAAAGGAATGCATCACAAATGGTTTCCCCAGTTCCAGGGTCTCAAGCTGTTCCGTTCAGCAACACCCCTCCCCCTCCAAATAATGTATACGTGGTGGTGGGTTTGGGGGTGCTGATACCATGGGAACAGGCTTCCCTGGCCCAACGATGGGACTCAGTTAATAAGTCTGTCTGGGGTTCCTGTTCACCATCTGCCCAAATTAGCCTTTATGGGTAATAATAGTGATCGTTTCTCTTCCGCCTGCCACTCCCTTCTGCTTCTTTCTCAATGTGTTCAAAATCAAGATGGAAGACAGGTGACATACTGAGCCCATCCTCTTTCAAAGTAGTAGACTCATTTTGTTATCACTTGATTTTTCCGATTTGGATGTTAGCTATCAAATTCCTATTATGAAAGGAAAGGATTTCTTCCTCTTACAGGGTCCTCCCCCCTCATGCCCTGAAGCCCTCATCTCAATATAACTCTCTTTCCATCCCTTCAATATAGTTGTGTCACCATTTTGAATAAATTAAGTCACACCTCTAGTCAATAATTCATCCTTTGCATTATGCAAGTATAATCATCAGTTGAGCTGTATAGTATACAGATTCACCCCAAACTCTCTGGCGGAGCTGTACATTTTCCCTCAGTATTTTCGAACATCTTAGTTGATCTGCCAGTTTCGTGTTTCCCTCTCAGGAGACATCACTCCTGGATCTCCTGCCCAACCTTCCTTGCCTGATCCTCTAATTAAGAAATGTTTTTTCTTCTCCATTTTCTATCTCTTAAGAGGTTTTCAGCATTATCGTTTAACCCTTCTAGTAGTAAAAACAAAAAGAAAGAAAGAAAGAAAGAAAGAAAGAAAGAAAGAAAGAAAGAAAGAATCCACTTACTGTATTTTTTTAATTTTAATTTTTAAAGATTTTCTTTTTAAATAATCTCTACACCAAACATGGGGCTCAAATTCACAACCCCAAGATCAAGGGTTGCATGCTCCACTGACTGGGCAAGCCAGGCGCCCCTGTAGTTTTAATTTTTAAAAGTTCTATCTTGTTCTTTAACTATTTCTTTCATATATAGTTCTCTGCTTTTAGTCCTAGTCTAGCAGCTTCTCTTCCCTTGCTTAATGTAAGCTTCATGAGGCTTTCATGTAAGCTTCATGAGGACTTTCCCTGCTTTGTTCGTTACTTTATGTTCAACACCTAGAACAATGAGTGCCTAGTAGGGGTTCAATAAAATCTTTGAATGAAAGAGAATATTTCTGTTAGCTTATTGCACATTTTCTTCTTCTTGAAGGTTTGTTTTCCTACAAGTTCCTTTTTGCTGTTTATTCTGGCCTAGTTTTCTAAAATGTCTGGTGTCCTTTGGTGTCTGTTAATAATTAAGAGTCGGTAAAGCATGTGACTCTTGATCTCAGGGTTGTCAGAGCCCCATGTTGGGTGTGGAGATTACTTAAAAATAAAATCTTAAAAAAAATAATTAAGAGTGAGGTACTAAAATGCTAATTCAAAGCTCCCACTTGGATGGGACCTGTCAAGAAGGCTTTGCTACGGATGATCAAGTCGGGACTCAACCATTCCATTGTGGGAAACACATGTGTCAATATCTCTACATAACTTCTCTTTGGCTGATCAATTTTCGCATGGGGGAGTTCTCCAAGCTCCTGTCAGAGGTATTGATTCCTAGCTGCCAGCATTATGGGAGCTGAGCAAGAAAAGAGGTTGGTGGAGCTTCATCATTCAGTTTATAGACTTGAAGGTAGCTCACGTTTGACCATGGCTTTGCCCTATGTCCCAGATAATTCTTTTTTTTTTTTTTTTAATTTTTTTTTTTCCAACGTTTATTTATTTTTGGGACAGAGAGAGACAGAGCATGAACGGGGGAGGGGCAGAGAGAGAGGGAGACACAGAATTGGAAACAGGCTCCAGGCTCTGAGCCATCAGCCCAGAGCCTGACGCGGGGCTCGAACTCACGGACCGCGAGATCGTGACCTGGCTGAAGTCGGACGCCTAACCGACTGCGCCACCCAGGCGCCCCCAGATAATTCTGACTGAGCTTCTTCAGAGAGTCAACCTCCAGTCTTCTGCCAAGTAGAGAGGGGCCATCTCCTAGCTACACAGGTTGGGGAAGGACGTTTGGAGATGTAATTGCTTCTTTAAGACTTTCAGTGAGGCTTTCTGTCTTCGGCCCCAGCTTGTATCCTTGCTCAATTAGTTTTCTATTCCTGTTATTAAAAAAAAAAAAAAAGAAACAATACAACCTTAGTGTCTTAACACATTTATTATCTTTACAGTTCTCTAGGTCAGAGGTCCAGTATAGTCTCAGCTAAAAATGCAGGTGTCAGCAAGGCAAAATTTCTGGAGGCTCAAGGGGAGAATCTGTTTCCTGCTCATTCAGGTGTTGAGAGGATTCTGTTCCATGCAGTTGTGGGACTGAGGTCTTCATTTACTCACTAGCTTTCAGCTGGAGACAATGTTCAGTCTTCCTTTGTGGTTCATAATGAAGGCTAATAGATCACAGATGTTTTGTGTTTAGCCATTTGGTGTTTATTTCTATTCAATCCACTTTGGTCAGCACTGCAAATCTGCTTGATAGTCCCTCCCTCTCTCCTTTATCACACTCCAGTTTATTTATGTGGCATATTAGTTTCCCCAGGCCGCCAAAACAAATTACCACAAACTTGGTAGCTTAAAAAACAACAGAAACTTACCCTCTTACAGTTCTGGATGCTAGAAGTCTGAAATCAATGCCAAATCAACCTTGACCTTCTTTGGTTTAGAGCTGCAACGCTCCATTCTTTGCCTCTTTCTTCATGTGAACTTTGTTCCTGTGTGTCTCTCTATATCCTCTCCCCTCCTTATAAAAACACCAGTCATTGGTTTCAGGACCCACTGTAATCTGTGATGATTTCCTCTTGAAATCTTTAGCTAATATCATTTGCAAAGACCCTATTTCCAAAAACGGTCACATTCTGAAGTTTCAGGTAGATGTGAATTTGCTGATGGGGTGGGATGTGTAGGTAATCCAAGTCCGAGAAAACAATAAGCTTTGCCCACATTCTGACTACTCCAGCCTTGCTGGTCTATGACATGAAACTATGGCACTAATTTATATCATCCCCTCATTTAGCCTACTTTAATTATTCTTTCAAGCAAGAGATTAGATTTCTCATGCCTTGTCACTTGTTTTGAGGGAGTATCATTGAGCTCTAGAACATTGTCTATTAGTCTTTTGGAATTCTCACTTAATTTGTCCAAATATCACTATTTTACAGAAATTCTTTATCATTGATAGTTTGGGATAGGGCCATATCCTGTGTTCATTGTAGATGGGATTCCCTTCACTACATAGTTTTGTTTTGTTTTGTTGATTTGGAGGCGTTCAGTGAGGCAAATGTAGACATACATTCATGCTGCTACCTTTACTGAAAGACCACTTTTTTTAAAGGGCTACATAATACCTTATGGGTGGATCACAACCTATTTAACAATTCCCCAATTACCCTGTTGTTGTTTTCCAATTATAGATAGCACTGCAATGGACATTGTTATATACATAACTCAGTGTGGAAAGACCCTGTTGTTTATCTTGAAGTATCTTTCTCACTATTGGGAACTCTGGGAAGTCACACATGCCTTTCTCTAATGAGTGGAATGACAAGGATGAGTCTTTTCTGCTGATGCTCTTCCCGGGTTATCTCTACTTTTCCCAATAACCAGTGGCGATTCCACCTTGTAATTAATCCACAGGGAGGACAAATGAATCTCCAGTCTTGTCTTGGCTAAGTCCTTAGCAAAAGTATTAGGGAAGAGTCACTGTCTTCCTTCAAATACTTCCTGTCTTGTCAGTCTTCCATATGAGGCACATATCAGAGTTTAATGCAGAATGTCCTTTAGTAAGAGTAGTTTTCTGGGGCACCTGGGTGGCTCAGTCAGTTAAGCGTCCAACTTTGGCTCAGGTCATAATTTTGCGTTTCATGAGTTCAAGCCCCGCATTGGGCTCTGTGCTGACAGCTCAGAGCCTGGAGCCTACTTCGGATTCTGTGTCTCCCCCTCTCTCTGCCCCTCCCCTGCTTTTGCTCTCTCTCTGTCTCTCAAAAAATGAATAAATGTTAAAAAAAATTTTTTTTAAAAAGAGCAATTTTCTTGTCCCTTACACAGAACAGTCCATGCAGATTTAGGATCAATGGTTAAAGGCCAGACTGGTTATTAAAATACTGAAATATTTCTATACCACTTGGTAAATTTTATTATAGCAATAGCGATAGGCATTTAAACTATAATATATTTTAGTTATAAACTATTTACTATAAACTATTATATACACTCACTAGTTCTAGTGAAATATTGTAGAATATCTCAACAACCCTTGATAAATGGCCACCCATCGTAACAACATCTGAGAAATAATGATAGCTCTATAACCAGTTGGCCAAAGTCCAGGAAACAGTGCAGATAGATTGTGTGTTTTTTTAAAACTGTCTGTGATTTGGGGGAATGACCAGTTTATCTTCATCCTGGAATTATAGTTGCTATTGCATCTAAATAGTGTTTTTTATTTGTCTTTTATAGTTACCATGTTGTAATTCTTGTGAAAGTGTACACGTTAATGTTTTGAAATGTAAGGATTTATCACAAAATGTGGAATAGAAATACCTAGAATGAAGGGACAACAAAGTTTGGATTTGTTTCTCAATATTTCTTTTAAATATAATGAATAGGAATAATTTGGATCTGTGGGAGTATAACGAAGAAATGACATCAAAGTCATATTATTAAAAGGAAAAAATGTTAAACATTTTATTAGACTAGGAAACATGTTCTGTTAAATCTTATGATTTAAACAAAAGAAATTTGTGGTCCTCATTAAGGAAAAAAATTTTTAAGCATCAAGAGTGGGAGCACCTGGGTGGCTCAGTCAGTTAAGTGTTTGACTTCGGCTCAATTCATGATCTCATGGTTTGTGAGTTCAAGCCCCACATTGGGCTCTCTGCTGTCAGCACAGGACTTGCTTTGGATCCTCTGTCCTATCTGTCTGTCCCTTCCCTGTTCACGCTATCTCTTTCTCTCTGAAAAATAAACATTAAAAAAAAATTTTTAAGTAAATATCAAGAGTGAGTGACATAGGGAAAATTCAGAAGTTCAATAAAAATTCAATAAAATTTTCAAAAGTTTGAAAAGTCAAATTCTTGACAAAGTAAATGAAGTCACTTGAAAATCCTAAAAAATAATAGACATTTTTAGGCATGAGTATCTAATAGAACTGTGAAAAAAGAATAACATCAATATAGATACGTAATTATAATCTGTATTTGTAGTCCTGGCTTGCTAAAAACATGTGTACTGACAAGAGGAAACTACTTTTTGGAAAACATAAATCAAGACAGTAAAATTTCAGTCATTATTGATGATGTTTCAATTGCTCTATGTAAATATAGAGTAATTTCCTCTAAATGAAAAATTCAGTACTTTGAAGAAAATTGGAAACACTTTTTCTTTTCAATATTGATGTAATAAGCTGACATAAATATGTCATAAAGAGCTGACATAAATAAGATCTGAAATGCTATGAAAGTTTTTGTTGGTGGTGCCAGAGAGAAATGAAATATGTTGACATAAAAAACTCTACTGAACTTTATACATATGTCCTAGTATAATGTTAGGAAGAAAATATGGAGTTTTAACCATAATTTAAATTTTTTTCTGAATATTTTAATTTGGTATTAATAACTATATTCAATAATTTCTGGATGATGCAATTAAAGATATAAAATATATATTCCCAATAACTTTATATATACTACTATTCATCAAATATACATCAGAGAGAATTACTCAATATTTTAGAAGAGATGGGAAGTAAAATAATGAAAATTAGAAAAATATTTGAACCCCAATTGGCAGCTTTGGAAATTATGCCATTATTAGAAATTATGAAAGAGGGTAGTCAAATATTTGAGAAATGAAAAAATTCATTTTGAAATGAATTGGAAAATTAGGGCTTTTAAAATGTCTTTACTGAGATGTAATGCGCATACCATTAAATTTATATTTTTTAAATGTACAATTCAATTATTTTTAGTGAAGAAGAAATATTATTTAGTGAAGAAGAAATGATATCGGCAATGAATGGTGGTCTAAAACATCTGATGTGTAAAAATAAGGAAGCGTGGGTCCTTCAATAGTGTTCTTTTTCAATATTGTTTTGGCTATTCTGGGTCCTGTGCATTTCCATATGAATTGTAGGACCAGCTCATTTATTTCTGCAAGGAAGTCACCTAGGATTTTGATAGGGATCGTGTTGAATCTGTAGATCAATTTGGGAAATATTGCTCTATATTAAGTCCTTCAATTCATGAACATGGGAATTCTTTCCATTTATTTAGGTCTTCTTTCTTTCAACATTATTTTGTAGCTTTTCAGAGTACTGTTGTGTATCTCTTTAAAATTTAATCATAAGTATTTCATTTTTTTTCAAAGATATTATGAATGGACTTATCTTCTTTTTTTTTTTAGTTTATTTATTTATTTTTGAGAGAGAGAGAGCATGAGCAGAGGAATGGCAGAGAGAGAGTAAGAGAGAATCCCAAGCAGGCTCTGAGCTGTCAGCATGGGGCCCACCCCGAGGCTCGAACTCACGAAAATAAGAGATCATGACCTGAGCAGAAATCAAGAGTTGGACACTTAACTGAATGAACAACGTAGGTGCCCCTGGAATTGTTTTCTTAATTTTATGTTGGGATTATTCATCGCTAGTGTATAGAAATACAATTAATTTTTGTATATTATCTTATATCCAGCAACCTTGATGAACTTGTTTATTGGTTCTAACAGTCTCTTGGCAGATTCCTTAGAGATAGCCTGTATACAATATCATATCACTTGTAAATAGAGAGTCTCACTTCCTCCTTTCCAATAAAGATGACTTATATTTCATTTTTTCTTAATTGCCTTGATTAGAACCTCCAGTACTATGTTGAATAGAAGTGACAAAAGCTGGATTTTCCTGTTTTCGGGGGAAGTGTTCAATCTTTAAATATATGCTGGCTGGGGATTTTTAATGGATGGCCTTTATCAGGTTGAGAAACTTCTGCTCTATTTTAGTTTATTGAATGTTTTTATCATGAAGAGGTGCTGGATTTTGTCAAATGCTTTTCCTGCATCTATTAAGATGATCATGTGGTTATTGTACTTTATTGTATTGATATGGTATATTCCATTAATTATTTTTAGATGTTTGGGGACTTAGTTTTAATAAATGATGTCAGTACTTTCTTGAACTTTATAAGAAAGAAAATGGGGCACCTGGGTGGCTCAGTGATTTAAGTGTCCGACTTCAGCTCAGGTCATGCTTTCACAGCTTATGTGTTTGAGCCCCATGTAAGGGCTCTGTGCTGATAGCTCAGAGCCTGGAGCCTGCCTTGGATTCTGTGTCACCCTCTCTCTCTCTCTCTCTCTCTCTGCCCCTCCCCTGCCTGTGCACGTTCTCTCTCTCTCTCTCTCAAAAATAAATAAACATTAAAAAAATTTATAAGAAAGAAATGTTTCAATTATTAAAACTGGCATTAATTTGGCAAAGTATCACAGTGATTGAAAACATACATATTATTCTTAACACCTGTCAACACAGTGTAATAAAGGGGCGTAATGCTGTCGATAATGGAATAGCATTTCATGAAAGCCCACCTACATTTCATGGAAAATATTGACAAGTCGTGACTTTGTCATTCATCATATTGACTTACCTTCTTTGGCTGTACATTTAATAAAGATGCTTGTGTTTTACATTCAGAGTGTTAGTAAAATAATTGAATAAGGCAATACCATTGACTGATATTCCCTGTGCTTTTCTCCTAAAGACTGTTGTCCAAGTTTACATGAATCCATTAATCAATTCTTTAATATTGGCCGTTCCTCTAATAAGAAATCTACCTAATAATGTAATCATGCAGAACACATAACTTCATCTTACTCAAAAATACATTTTAGAAAACTTATTTAATGGGGCACCTGGGTGGCTCAGTCGGTTGGTTGAGTGTCTGACTTCAGCTCAGGTCATGATCTCATAGTCCATGAGTTAGAGCCCTGCGTCAGGCTCTGTGCTGACAGCTCAGAGCCTGGAGCCTGCTCAGATTCTGTGTCTCCCTCTCTCTCTGCCCCTCCCCTGCTCATGCTCTGTCTCTCTCTGTCTCAAAAAAAAAAAAAAAAAAAAAAAAAGGAATATATGGCTAAGTCCATTGCACTGTGCCCTATGAGGACCAGTACTGTGTTACTGTGTTATTCCCAAACCCTTGAACAGTGTCTGACACCCAGAAAGCTCTTGATAAACACACGTTACATGAGTGAGTGATTTCAATCTCTTGTACTAAGCTGGTAAAGAATCAAAAGAGGAAAAGAAGTTAGGTTACCATGATTAGTTCTTGGTGAACCAATGCCTTCACATGCAACCAAATTATAAACTTGGTAATTTTTTTTCCCACTGTTAGGTCCAGGTATTGTGTAGCCTGAAACTCAAACACTTTTATGGATCTGAGAAAAATATAAACTTAGTCATAGGACCCTAGAAGAGGCCTAGCAGTTGTGAGTCCCTGAGACTTAAGGTTTATTAGCTTACCAGTAAATTGTCTTATCTAAAATGTCACTATAGATAGAGGCTTGTATAATGAATGAATGAATGAATGAATGAATGAATGAAAAATTTTTGTCCTCCCATAAATTAAAGCAAAAGTTTTTCATTTCTTCATTTCACCCTGGCTTTGATTACTAAACTAGATGAAATTAGAAAGGGCAGGCTACTTATAAAATTTTAGGATCATTTAGGCTAAAGTATATTATTTAATTTTATTTTTAAATTTAATTATCTGGAAAAATCATAGCAAGATATAAAATCCTGAAATTTAAAGTCGTAAGGACTTTGGTAGAGCATGGTGTGAAGGCTGGGCATGCCATGGAAAGAGCACACAGATCAGGAATGGCTTGACTTGAGCCATTAACTGGATATATGAGCCCTGAGTAGGTCCCTCACCCTTTGCAGCTTCAGTTTTCTCACCTGCAAAGTAAAGGCTCTGGATGAGATAAACTGAGGTTTCTTCTGTTCTGAATTTTGATGCGTCTTTCTTTTTTTTTTTTTTTTTTAATTTTTTTTTTCAACGTTTTTATTTATTTTTGGGACAGAGAGAGACAGAGCATGAACGGGGGAGGGGCAGAGAGAGAGGGAGACACAGAATCGGAAACAGGCTCCAGGCTCTGAGCCATCAGCCCAGAGCCTGATGCGGGGCTTGAACTCGCGGACCGCGAGATCATGACCTGGCTGAAGTCGGACGCTTAACCGACTGCGCCACCCGGGCGCCCCGATGCGTCTTTCTAAATAGAATGGAATGAAAATCCATTTCTGTAAACATAACATCAGATGTCAAAACAGATCCTGAAAGAGAAATACAGGGGAAAATGCTAATTTTACATGATGTTTTCTGTCTCACTTGAGATTTTGCTTTATAAATCAAAACAAACAAACAAAAAAACAGAAAATGGACTCATTTGGATTCTGTCCTCTTTTGGAAACAGTCTTGCTGTTCTGACCCTTGAATTTTATAATCCAAATGG